>NC_091460.1:133383202-133719702 GCF_027789765.1 Dendropsophus ebraccatus | reverse complement strand
GATAAAGCTGTAGGTGCCTGCAACCACCACTAGGTGGCGCTCTGTACATATGAAACTAAACAGCTACTATACAACTCAATAAAAGCTGCAAAAATGTCCATGCACTGAGGTCCCCCTAGTGGTAGCTAAAGGAAAACCTTACGACTGTCTCAGAAGCTAGGAGAAGTAGGTTGGAGCCAAGCTCCCCTCTTACCAGGGGCATCATGGGAGTGGCATAGCGGGCCTCCCCGGATTTTAGGCCATTGAGCACCTGCGTAGTGTCATCCTGTCTTAAAGGGGTATGTCAGCAAAAATAAATAAATAAATAAAAATTCTTTCAAATCAACTGGTGTCAGAAAGTGCCAGAGATTTGTATTTTTCTTTTTATTAAAAAAAAAAAAAAATCTCAGGTATTCCAGTACATATCAGCTGCTGCATGTCCTTCAGGAAGTGGTGTATTCTTTCCAGTCTGACACAGTGCTCTTTGCTGACACCTCTGGAGTCTTTCATCCAAGTGCAGGGTTCCTTTTTGGAGACATGACTTGTCGGAAAGCTTTTACAGTCCTACAAATCCTGAAGTTCAGTGTAGTAGGTGCAGTCTGTTCAAAGCGTATAGAGAAAAATTTGACGTCTCCCATTGAAATACACTGTGGTCACTGATATAGACCCTGCCTTCCCCTTTAAAGGGGTTTTCTGGGCAAAATGGACAGGTTTGCTATCCACAGAATAGCCCATTGGACACTGTTCAGTACCCACGCTACTCAGTAAGTTTGTCTAGAGAAGTTTGTCTAAACTCACTGTGTAGTGGTGGCGACCTGTAACTGCAGCTCAGCCCCCATTCAAGTGAATAGGACCTGAGATGCACTGCTACACGGTGAACAGAGGCAAACTGCATTCACTGTGTAGGGCAGGCGCAGAACAGCTGGTTGGTGTGGGTGCTGGTTGCTGGCCCTTTAAATAACAGCCTGTTTAAGAACAACATCTGCTACTATGGGATCATGTATGAGTCATTGCTGTCATGAGTTAGTTTTGTCATGGTGGCAGCTTGTAGGAGGAGGGGGGGGGGTATGTGCACATCTGGAGAAGTGTAGGTCCTATGCTGAATGTCTGGCAGATTGGTCCAGGAGTTTGGACGGATATAAAGAATCAGCCGGACAAGAAAACTAGGCTGGATTCACACTGTGCTTTTTCTAAACGTTTAACGAATCCAATTAATAGGGGGGGGGGGGGGGGGAGATGGATTTGTGTGCATCTGTTTTGATCCGTTTTTTCATTGACTTCCTTTATTAAAAAATGGACCAAAATGCATTCGTTTATTTAGAGTACATAAGAACAAAAAAGGCAGAGTTTTGATACTACGGAATCCGTGTGGATAAGTTCCGGTGGTTTCCGTCGCTCGTATCCGCTCACGGCCGCGCGCATCTCCACCCGTGCCGTTCCGCCGAAAGAACTGGCATGTCTATTTGAAGTGTCAAGTGGGTTCACACTACAGAATCCGTGCAGATAAGTTCCGGCAGATTGCGTCGCTCGTACTTGCTCGCGGCTGTGCACATCTCCACCCGTGCCGTTCCGTGCCTATCAGTGATAGCCGGGGACCCGCCGCCACTCTCAGCATCGGAACCGAGCTCCGGTGCTCACAGTTAACCCTATAGATACTGAAGTTAACATGACCGCAGCATCTATAGGGCTCCAGTCAGAGAATTCTCCCTTTACAGAGGGAGAATTCTCTGTCAGGTGTCAATCGGGGCTCTGCGATCACTTCAGGCCTCTGTCTTCCGGTTTTCTGGCTACAGAGGCCGGCGGGGGGAGGGAGAGAAGGCAGGGCACGTGCCGGGAACGCGGCAGTATGCTTGTGCGCTCTGCCCCCTCCCCTCTCTCCCCTGCCGCTGTCACAAGATTGTAACAGCGGCAGGGGACAGAGGAGAGGGGGCAGACATAGGGACATCAGCTTATGGGATAATTATGATCCCATAAGCTGATGTCCAAATACGACCTGGGCATTGATGTATCAATGACCTCAGGTCGTGAAAGGGTTAAACATAGTGTGAACTCATATATATATATATATATATATATATATATATATAATTTTTTTTTTAATAAAATCTTCTTTTGCCAGCAGCTATTCGCCCTTAGGTTGCCAGCACTTGACACATATCTGTTTGCCCTCATGTGATAAGTTTTCTTGTTGTCAGTTTTCAGTAAAATGACTCAGTAATCGGGTCCAGGCCAACCTCAAATGCCCTAGTGTTCTGCCAGCAACTACTGGTGACTTTCCCGTGGAAGAAAGATTTGCTGAGTCCCAGTTTTTATGCATTTTAAGCACTTGGCTTTAACTTTATAGAACTTAAAGAAGACCATGTTTTTCAGAAAAGTGAACAATCCCCCAACCTAACAATAACATATAAGATAAAACATGTCCCTTTATTGTCTTCTGCTGAAGTTCAGTCTATTCATACCATATAGAAAAGAGGAATCTTTTGAATATAAGAAATTATGTAAATGCAGACAATTGGTTCCACACCCCAAAAATAATATTTTTTTATTCTGAATAACGTGTAGAACAGAACAAACATTTAGAAACAGCAGAATCTGTCATATTATAAGTTACTGTACAGTATAGCTATCAGCATGTGGAATATAATGTATAGTAAGTGTATAAACCTGATAACACAGCAGCAGTTTGTAGATACAGGATGGAACTGCATTTCCCCATAATGCAGTAGCGTAGTACAACAGGCTAGAATTACCTCCACAGTCCTGTCCCCTGATGCAAGCCCCAGCCTGAAGGGGATCTGCTATGATTTGGAAGGTGAGGGATACTTCCTGGGTCAGAGTACAGTGCTGTAGACCCCGCTATGCAGACCATGCCCCTCCCCCACTCCCCCTCCACCCAGTACAGGGAGCTCTTAAACCAAAGCAATGCTCTTTAACCAAGTCACAATTTTGAAAAACTGTTTTTGTATGTTGCACAGCTGTAGTCACTGTAGGGTTACTGTTTAGTACCACATGGTCTTTGCTAACCAGTGGGATATGCTCTCTTTTCTATACCTATCCCTGTTCTTTACACACAGGGGACCCGGATAGAGCAAAGCAACCGTATAAAAGTCTACATACTTTATCTTGCAGCGCAGGTGACACTGGAAAGATTCAGACACTTAGCTACACTCAGGTAACCAAAACTGGGGCTTGTGTCACCCTCGTAGGATGGGTAACCCGACAGGTCGAAACACAGGCACAAGTATTCTCTTCTTCACAAGTATTCTTCAAAGAGAGGCCTGTGACCCATAATGGAGCTCCCCCGCCATTGAGTGTGGGCATAGCTCCTGTTTGGAGCCGTAGCGGCCCTATGCCTCACCATACTGGGTTGGTGCACATGGCTTTGCCGTGTGCATGAGTCCTTAGTTGTATTGTAAACTCTGTTGTTATCATTGCAAACACTAATCACATTATCAGGACCCTGACCCTGGGTCTTAAGGTCCCTATACACTCCAATATCTGTCGGCTGAGCGATTATTTGACCATCACTTATATCCATAAAATGGATGGAAAAAATGGATTGCAAAAACGCAGTGTGAACCCAGTCCTAGACAAGTTCTTAGACCAAAATAACAAAAATGCTTATGTATAGAATGTAGGATTTATCCATCCTCCTTCCCTTCATCCATCCACCCCTTACTTGATTAAACTTGATGGATGTGTGTCTTTTCTCAACCGTACTAACTATGTAACTATGTAACAGTCAAGAACCTTCCAGGTTGTTGTTAAAGGACAACTCCGGACAAAAACATATTTTTTTATATGTTATTACTTATGGAAAGTTAGACAAATTCCTAATGTACATTAATTATGGGAAATGCACATATACAGCTATTTCCCTAAATTTAGTAGATCAGGGAGTCTTCAAATTCTCTCAAAAAACGTGACGTCACAAATCAGGTGTGATTCCTATAGAGTGTCCAGCAGGGGGCACTATATGTAAAAGCCTATGGAACTGTACTGTCTATGAAGCTGTATGTAATGGAGTGTTAGATGAGGTTACAGTACAGTATGCTTTATTGATTGAATATGTTTATGGAATACTTTGGGGAGCAAATGTCCCGCTGTACTACTCCTCCCATCATGTGCTCATAGTATAAGCACATGATGGGGGAGTAGTACAGTGTGTATGTGCCCACAGCACTGAGCAGGGAGGGAGGTAGTTAGATGTACCAGCACCTCTCTCCCTCCCTGCTCGGTGCCGTCCACGTTTATGGAATACTGTGGGGAGCAAGGACACTTGCTCCCCAAAGTATTCCATAAACATATTCAATTAATAAAGCATAGTGTACTGTAACCCCATCTAACACTCCATTACATACAGCTTCATAGACAATACAGTTCCATAGGCTTTTACATATAGTGCGCCCCCTGCTGGACACTCCATAGGAATTATACCTGATTCGTGACGTCACGTTTTTTAGAGAAGTCGAAGACTCCTTGATCTACTAAATTAAGGGAAATAGCAATATATGTGCATTTCCCATAATTAATGTACATTAGGCATTTGTCTAACTTTCCATAAGTAATGACATATTAAAAATACTTCTCCTTTAAAAAGAGAATTGAATACAGAACCTTATAAAATTTGGTTCAAAATGTGGCAAAGAAACCACGTACAACATCCAATGACTTTTAGATGGAGACCTCTGGAGTGATGGTATGATGCCCTGTTACATGCTGCCCGCTAAACAAAACATCACTCTATGGGAGGAAGCCAAGGAGGACCCTACTGCTTAAAGGGTATGTGTCACTAGAGATGAGTAAGTTTGCGTTAACCCAAACGTTCAGCATTTGAATCTGGCTGTTTAGAGGAGATTGATGCTGTCTGGGCTGTCTGGAAAACATGAATACAGCCTATCAAAAATATAGAGGACTGTGAGTGTTGTAGCAATAACGCAGGACCTTAAAGTGTCCCTGTCGTTATACCTTTCAAAATCTAAATCAACAGTAGATGTGATATAAAGCAAGTTTGCAATATACATTCATTATTTATTTTTTTGGTTATTATGGAGAACACGGCACTTCCTGTTTTCTGACTCTCTTTTTTTTCTCAAAAAACAGGAAACAGTCAGAAAACAGGAAGTCTTGTGTACACCAGGCCATCTGTGCGCTCACAGAGAGAAGGCAGTCATGTGATTGATGGACACATTGAGCCATGACTCTCTGTACTGGCCGGAATTCCTGTGTTTAGAAAATCTGAAAATCTGCCTTCAGGAGACCTGGATTTCTGGTAAGTATAGCTGTTATATAGCAGCCTTCAGGAGATTGGACCTGGATACAGTAAGTATAGCTGTTATATAGCCGCCTTCAGAACACTGGACTTGTATACAGTAAGTATAGCTGTTATATTGCTGCCTTCAGGAAACTGGACCTGGATTTCTGGTAAGTACAGCTTTGCTTTACAGCATGATAACAACAAAAAAATATTAATTGTATATTGCAAACTTTATATCATATCTACTGCAGATTTAGATTTTGAAAGTTATAACGGCAGTGACACTTTAAGAGCCCCTGTATTTTGCCTCAGGTCCCATGGATGCAGGAGCCTAGAGGGAATCCTTCTTGTGAAAAATAACTACTTTCTTATGACATGTATATGGAATGCAGCAGAAAATAATAAAATCATAAGGCTTAAGGCCCTATTACACGGGCCTGACTTGGGTCAGGTAAGCGCTTACTTGCTTCCTGTTCCTTGCTCGCTGCCGGCGCTATTACATGTGCTTACAGCGAGCGGGTAAGAGTGGAAGGGCCGCGGGGAACTGCGGGAGGGGCTCCACGGACAATGCTTAGATCTTCCAGGTAATCCATAGGAGATAGTCTGCTGCCACCTCTCCTATTACACGGAGCGACGGCCAGCAGACTGTCACTAGCGGGATCAACAACCAATCAGTATCTACCTTTCATTCCTCACAGACTCTTTGGAAAATGAAAGATGGAATCTGATTGGTTGCTAGGGGCAACTGGGCCAGTTTTACTTTACACCATGTTTGATAAATCTCCCCATTCTGTCTGTATTTGCAACACAGATCCCCTATTTTTATGAAGACGGATGCATTTCCGTCACCCTGTTTGTAGTTGCGGTTCTACTATAGACAGAACTACAGATGTGTATACTGCCGTTTTATGCATGTAAATGGGAGCCCCATTATTGAAGTAAGTATATTACGCTCACGTCCGGACGGCCGTATCTTTCTGCTAAAGAGGCTGAAGCAGAATGTGTCTCCTCTAATAAATCGAGGTGTAACACGTGCTCCTCAGCATGAAATATGTTTTTCCTCCTTGCTGACTCGGTGAAACATTTCACAAACATTGTTCCGATGTCACAAGGGAGCGACAAAAGCAACTTGTACTCACAGATCTGGATAGAACCAGTTTGTTTCCAGGTATTTAGCAGAGGGCAAAGACCAAGTGTCTGATAGTGTCAGAGACTTGTGAACAGCGTTAGCAGAAGAGGTCAAGGTTCCAGCTCGTAAACAAAGTAACGTCCATTTACTTCATTATGGCATTGAACGTTCACTATGACCTAGCAAGCTGAACAGCTTTTTTTCTGTGATTCCTTCATAGGAGTGAAATTCGTACAAAGAGTCAATAACAATTTCGGTACTTATCAGCTGCTGTATGTCCTGAAGAAAGTGGTGTATTATTTACAGTCTTTGTTTTCCGGTGCTCTCTGCTGCCACCTCTGTCCACGTCAGGAACTGTCCAGGGCAGGAGAGGTTTTCTATAGGGATTTGCTACTGCTCTGGACAGTTCCTGACATAGACAGAGGTGGCAGCAGAGAGCACTGTGTCAGACTGGGAAGAATACACAACTTCTTGCAGGACATACAGCAGCTGATAAGTATTATGTTTCAAAAAATTCCTCTTTTCTATATCATATGAATAGACTGTGCTTCAGCAGAAGACAATAAAGGGACATGTTTTATCTTATATGTTATTTTTAGGTTGGGGGTTTGTTCACTTTTCTGAAAAACATGGTTTTCTTTAAGTTCTATAAACTTAAAGCCAAGTGCTTAAAATGCATAAAAACTAGGACTCAGCAAATCTTTTTTCCTTGGGAAAGTCACCAGTAGTTGCTGGCAGAACACTAGGGCATTTGAGGTTGGCCTGGACCCGACTAGAAAATGTTGCAGATAAAGCAAGTCAGGGACTTGTTTACATAAACTCAGAAGGAAGGGGGGAGGAGGAGGGGGAGACAGAGAGAAAGTCTCACACACAGTGTCTTCAGCAGAAAGCAGCAGCTCAGAACTGAGGGAAGGAGACCAAATAGATAATAACAAGTATAGAAGGAATTGTTAGTCTCACCATAAGCAGCAACATATCAAAAGTTATGTTTGAGTGGAATACCCCCTTAGTATTTACCTATGATGGTCTGACTTAGAGGGAACAGTGCCCAAGTTAGCTACGCCCCTGGCCTATATTTAATAGATTCTCAAAACTTTGGGCAAATCAAACACAGATCACAAAATCCTCAGTCAGACAATGACTAATAAAAGTTAGTGCATTGGTGCGGGTGTGCCAGACTTCTACTTAGACATCAAGCAACAGAGCTCAGTGACCTATGTAATGGTGGCAGATCCAAGGTAAAGTTAACGTTGGCAACATATTGTCTCCTTCAGCACAGTGGTTCCTTTTGTTTTATATGTCTGCTATGTCTAATCCTTTGTTTAAACAGTCAGATACAGTATAGTCAATGGGATTTTAAAGATTCAAGCCACCTTGTTTAAACTATAGTGACCCATTCTCTTAGTAACTCTTCTGCTGAATCTGCAGATGTTATCGCTGTACGCTCAGTTACACAACTCTCTTCTCACATTGCCACGCTAATTATTGTGGAGAATAATATAAATGACTGTGGCTTTTATTTGTTTCAGTGATTTTTATTAACAGTTTTAGAATAAGGCACAGTACATGTTGGAAGGAAGAAATCCTATAAAATATTGGCAATGGAAACGATTTAAAGAGACTCTGCTGTCCTATCTCAGGGTAGCATAAACTAGTGGCAGAGAAGCTACACAGAATGATGGATCACTTACATTGTTCTTTGCAGCTGATCCAGAGATATCCTCCTTAAAGGGGTAGTGCGGCGCAAAAATATTATTCACAGAATAACACACATTACAAAGTTATACAACTTTGTAATGTATGTTATGTCTGTGAATCGCCCCCTTCCCGTGTCCCCCCACCCCCGCCCGTGTACCTGGAAGTGTGTGGTGCATTATACATTACCTGATCCGTGTCGAGGGCCGACCGCCATTTTGTGCCAAACGTCATCTTCGGACGAACGGACGAATCCCTGCCGCCGTCCCCCCTCCGCCGCGTCACAACTGTGCTCAGCCGCGATTGGCTGAGCACAGTTATGCTCAACCAATCGTGGCTGAGCGGCGGATGACACGGGAAGGGGGCGATTCACAGACATAACATACATTACAAAGTTGTATAACTTTGTAATGTGTGTTATTCTGTGAATAATTTTTTAGCGCCGCACTACCCCTTTAATAACATGGACAATAAGTAGTTCTCTCCATTATGTGCATGAGCCCAGTAGTCTTGGATATTCATGAGAAGCAGAAAACTCCGCCCACCAGCTGCTGATTGGAAGTTATCTATCAATGCTGTGTATAGGCACTCAACTGTCAATCAGCAGCTGGAGGATGGGGGAGGGATGAGGCAAGAATCCTATTCTCCTGCATATTAGGAGAACGGCTAATCAGAATGATGTAAGTAACACACCGATCTGTTCAGCATTTCGGCCACTAGTTTATGCTAGCCAGACAACCAGTACCTCATTTAATTATTCTGTCCATTAGAGGTAAAAGTGCTGTAGAATAATGCTTCATCTTAGCAAGATGTAGCTTTTAGTTTAGAAACTAGGATGGTCCTGGCTATGCAATTCTTTACGAATGATTTTAAAAAGTTGAAATATTACTGTATTTGTGTTGAGCGAGCACAGATATTCTCTAAAAACTAAATTTTTTCAAATGCTCAAGTGCTCAACTCGATTAATGAACTCCATTGAAATCAATGTGAGACTTAATCTTTTAACCCAGTACCCTTTAAAGGGGTTATCCAGTGCTACAAAAACATGGCCACTTTTCCCCCTCTCTTGTCTTCAGTTCAGGTGCGGTTTGCAATTAAGCTTTATTTACTTCAATGGAACTAAGTTCCAAACCCCACCCAATCTGGAGACAAGAGAGGGGGAAAAGATGGCCATGTTTTTGTAGCACTGGATAACCCCTTTAAGTGTAAATCTAACTAGTGTTGACCATACCACCCACTGATCAAATGTAATAGACAACTGGACTGCAGTGGCTGCTACCGAGACTACCCCAGCATGGCTGAATGTTACTCTTACAATCAATATACAGCTTAGAATGAATCATAGTTTGAACTGATGCCATTCAGAAGTGGATCCAAGAACTGTTCCTAACCACCGAGGAATAAACAGCGTATAAAGACATCTATGCTTATGAGAAGTTCATGTCAGGACAGCTGCGAAGGCAAGACACAAAGAGGTACATGGAAATAAAAAGAAGTGGTTGATTGCATAATACAAAATCCGGAGCAGTGATCTGTTTATACCTTTGGACCAGTATATATATTTAGAACAAAACACATTCAGGACATGTGGACTCAGGCGTGCAGGGGGAAGGTGTCCAGAGGGAGCAAACAGGACGATCATTTTGCGCTCACACAGCACTTTGTCTAGCCAGGCCCAGGTGTAGTTTTCATTCTCACCACTGGGGCTGAAACTAAACTGAGACTTCCCGTTCTGCCAGGAGTGATAAGAGGAGGCTGCTGTAAAGTGATCTGTGCAGCAAAATAGCGTCATGGGACACCAGTAGATAGAGGAGACAATAGCAGCTTCCTGTGGAATGACCTCTTCAAAGGTCACAGAGCGCGCTCAGTAATGTTTCACATTCATCTCAAGGGGACAGAGTCTGTCTATTGTCATCTATGTCCATGAGGCTTGCAGTAAAGCATGTCACTAAATGCTGTAAAAATAGATAAATAGGAGATAGATAGATGGATAAATGCTTGAAAATGGTTCTGTGAGAGAACTGAAACGTTGCATCCTTTGTATTTTTGCACATTTTTTGCAATAAATTATCACTTTTTTCACCTTTTGCTGGAGTGCTTGGGACTTTCGTGCAATATTTGGAGATCCCTTTTGCCAAGGGACTTACATCCACCAGCACCCGCTACACCAACTAAGAAATGCGGCTCCTTTCTCTTTTCTAGATAGATAGATAGATAGATAGGAGATAGATAGATAGATAGATAGAAGATAGGTAGATAGGTAGGTAGATAGATAGATAGATAGATAGATAGATAGATAGATAGGAGATAGATAGATAGATAGATAGATAGATAGATAGGAGATAGATAGATAGATAGATAGATAGATAGATAGATAGATAGATAGATAGATAGAATAGATAGAATAGATAGATAGATAGATAGGAGACAGATAGATAGATAGATAGATAGATAGATAGATAGATAGATAGATAGGAGATAGATAGATAAATAGATGATAAATACATAGATGCATTTTATGTTAAATAATACACATCTCATAGAGAATGTTTAATGAAATAGTTTATTCGTATCATAAGAAATATAAATGTTACAGTGAAGTAATATTCAGCCTGTATATCCCATTCCCATATGCACTAAGCTAACAATATCACTGGTAATTCTCTGCCTGATTTCAGGAACTTTACAGTACTGTGAGTTGTTCTCAAGTGAAACTTTGTTCTTATTACTGCACAGTTGCATGATTTATTGGTTAGACTTCAGATTGCAAAACAGCTGTACACAGATCACGCTGGCTAAAGTAAGAATGCAGCACATGGATCTGCAAAACCTGATGATGAGATGATGAAATATAGTAACTAGCCAAGATGTATAAGAGTTCATATGATGGCACCGCACTCCCAGATACACTGTCCCTACATTGTGTTATACGTTTAAGCCATTAAAACATGGATATTGTTTTTATTCCAATATGACATATTGAAATTACAGGCACACATACAATCCAGCCATGCTGCTCCACCATCGGCCAACCATACACTGACATTTCCGTGCATTATGGAGGAGATCACTAATGAGAAACCTTGCATCTAGTTTATGTTCTTATTCTTTTCTTGCTAACAGGATGGTTCTCCGAGTGACTTCCACTTCCTAGTGTTCTGCAGGCATTGCCATGTAGATTGTTCTCTTGTGCCTGGCCGGCATCCTGTAAGGACAAATACTTTATAAATATGAGACTTGTACATCAACATAGGACACATATTTAGGCTATGTTCACACTACGTAAGTTACGTATTAATCATGGCGGTTCTTGCGGATTTGCAATAACGGCTGTGATTACTACGTAACTTACGTAGGGCTCCCCTCTATGGAATCCCGACCGGAGTGTATACACATAGTATATCCCTAGCGGCGCCGCAAGAAACTGACATGTCAGTTTTCTGCGGCCGCTCTCCATTGAAAAGCAGCTGCAGAAAACCTGTCAGTGCACACAACGGAGCGGGAAATTCGGATTCGGGCACGCACAGATGCGCCTGCCCCCAAATTTTAGCGGCAGTGAAAATCATCTGGTTGGTGTTTTACAACGTGGGAACATGGCCTTAACGTGCTGGCAGAATTTTTGCCATGTAGCACCATGTTTGTCTGCTAGTGCAATATCTTCTTTAAAGTTAATGTACTACTAGGTACATCACTTTGAGTTTTTTACATGAATAAACCGGTGCCGGTGCGGGGATGCCGGTGGTGCGGTCCTTTTTTTGAACCACATTGGTTCATGGCGCCGGTCTACTCCCGAGCAGCTAGTAACATAGTTACTACTCTATGTTGTTTTGTTGTTTAATGAGGTATTCCAGGAAAAATAAACTATTCCTCTATCCACATTGGGGTCGGACCTCTGTACTCCCCAATCCCCAATCTCTGTATCAGGCCTCGTCTTCTGCATTATGAATAGAGTCACGGTCACGGCACATGACTTGTGGCTCTACTCATTCCTACCAAGGAGAAGAGCCGAGTACGCTGGAAGAGCATTGTACTCGGCTCTTTCCGTCACCCCATAGGAATGAATAGAGCCGTGGGTCAAGTGCTGTACCCGCCTCTATCCATAACACAGAAGCGGAGGGTCCGATACGAAGATTGGCAGGGGGTACATTTCTTTAAATTTCAAAAATGGTAAAATATTAAAAATCATCACGGTCATTCACTTACTTTTCTTTTGTTCACTGACTGGTCATTCACCACGGCTTGTTTTGTTCCGGTTGCTTCTTCAAGAGCTGTAGATAGAAAAGTAAACCAATGTTACTGTCATCAATATTTTATATAAAGCACACTGTCCATGGCGGCTCACTAATGTCTGGACTGAACCTACTGGGTAGGAACTTGGCTTGACCCTTCCCTGTAGTTACAGTATACTTTTATGTCACTTTTGGATGTTATAACTGAAAGCTCCGGAAGACTAAAGATAAGGCCATGTTTCCCAATAAAGGTTCACTGGAACTCCTGGCAGCAAGCTTCACTATTAGGCCATGTTCACATGGCGTAAGACACCAGCCGTTCCATGACTCGGCCAGGTCACGGAACGGCTGGTGTCAGAGAAGATCATCCCGGCCGGTACTGATCTTCACTCATGATGAATTGGTTTTGAATTATCTTCCTTAGGGTAGCTTCACACGTAACGTATCGCTGCGTTTTTATCGCTGCATTTTTATCACTGCGTTTTTGGTGCGCTTTTTAAATGAAAATCATGTGAAAATCAAAACGCGCATGTTAAAAACGCAGCGATACAGTATGTGTGAAGGCACCCTTACAGTCAAAAAACATTTTTTTTTTTTTTGGCCCACTCCCAGTTAGGGCCACTGAGGGGGTATTATACTGTGTGGGTTCACTAAGTGGGCATTATAATGTATTGGGGACAGTAAGGGGGTATTATACTGTGTGGGTGCCACTAAGGGGTCTTTACCCTATGTCCGGGACCACTAAGGAAACATTATACTGTGCATGGGACACTAAGGCAGAATTATACTGTGTGTAGGTCACTAGGGGGTATTATAATATGTGTCTGTGGGTGTGTGTGTGTGTGTGTGTGTGTGTGGGGGGGGGGTTAAGGGGACATTATACTACGTAAGTAGGGGGTACTAAGGGGGCAATTAAACAGTGTGGGGGAGGGGAATAGGGAGGAAATGTCACAAAGGAAGGGACTATTACCGTGTGGGGGCACAAAGAGACTTATTTTTCAACAAACTAGAGCTAAAAATGTCCGTGCAATCTGTGTAACCTTGCTCATGGTTACTGCACATATCACTTTTTCCAAGGTAATATATGTAATCTGTACTGGCGTGCACAGAGATATGGAAAAAGACAAAAACAAGTGGCTTGTTACTCTCCATACGTGTAAATGGTAACCATCTAACTACATTGCTTGTCTTGTTTTTTTTTCTAGATAGCAGCCCTATTACCTCCACCTGTTCCATTCTTAACCCATTTTTATGTATTCTTTTAGCCTTTATAAACACACTTAGGGGGAGATTTATTAAACTGGTGTAAAAGTAGAATTTTCTTAGTTGCCCCTAGCAACCAATCAGATCCCACCTTTCATTGCTCACAGGTCCTTTGGAAAATGAAAGGTGGAATCTGATTGGTTGCTAGGGGCAACTAAGACAATTCTACTTTTACACCAGTTTGATAAATCTTCCCAATAGTATTAACTGTTTTCTTAAAAGGTTGTTTCCTCCCAAGCTCATCTTCAAGGTGCACATACAAATAAAAAATCAGCTGCAGATAGGTGTACTCTTTACCCCTTGAACCCCAATCTCATCTCATGCTTTCACAGGAGCCAGAAGTCCAGACTGACATCTGTATCAGACACAGTGGGACCAGGGACAGGTGAGTATCATACATGTATGTATGTATATATATATATATATATATATTCATTCCTATGGAGCGATGGAAAGAGACACATCGCTTTTCTGGCTTACTCATCTCTTTTTGTCAGCTCCATAGGAATGAATAGAGCCGCGGGTCACGTGCCGTACCCTTGGCTCTATTCATAATACAGAAGCCGGGGCCCAATACTAAGATCGGCAGGCGGTACAGAGGTCGGACCTCCCGTGATCTCCTACTTTTGTTGTTTTTTGCTTTGTTTTTGTTTTGTTTTTTTATTACCCCTTTAAGGCAGTATTAGACAGCCCATCCTGCCATGTTTAAAGGGGTTATCCAGTGCTACAAAAACACGGCCACTTTCTTTCAGAGACTGCACGGCTCTTGTCTCCAGTTCAGGTGCGGTTTGCAATTAAGCTCCATTCACTTCAATGGAACTGAGCAGAAAAAAAAAGTCACCCAAGCTGGAGACAAGAGTGGGGTTGTCTCTGAAAGAAAGTGGCCATGTTTTTGTAGTGCTGGGTAACCCCTTTTAGACACTATTGATCTACTAGATCACCACTCATTTACAGAGTCTATTACAGAGCTCAGTAATAGCTAGCAATGTTTGTGCAACTCTTTTCTTTAAAGGGGTACTCTGGCAGGGGGGGGCTTTTTTTTATCTGGGGAGGTGAGTAGACGTCGTTGCCCTCAGCCACCTCCTCCCCGGCCAGATCGAAAAAAAGCCCCTCACCGGAGTACCCCTTTATTCGGCCATCGACTGCACATCTCTTGTTACATGGAAAGATGTCCGTGTTAGAAGACAGCGATCAGTCTGTTGGTTGCCGACTTTATTACACCGACTTATTCTTATTGGACTCATTATATTCTATACTCTAGCCACGTCCTTACCAGTAAGCAGCTCATCTATGGCATCCACCACCATCTTAGCATTTTCCTTTGTGAAGCACATCGGAGGCTTAAATTTCAGGACATTTCTATGGGGGCCGTCCGCACTCAGAAGAATCCGCTTTTCTTTCAACCTAAAATGTACAATATGTTTAATATTCATTTCATACTTACATTGTCATACAAGATCCTAAAATATACATTCCAAAATCCTGTATCTTAATATCCTCCATTCAAAATCGGAAACATTCTCAGTGAGCTATAGTCTTAGTGCTAAATGAGTTGTTTAGTTACATTTTTTTTCATATGGTATATTTAGGCAATTAAACGGGTTGTTCACAGTAAAAAAAAAAAATCTTTCAAATAAAGTGGTGCCAGAAAGGGACAGAGATTTGTAATTTACATCTATTAAAAAATCTTGACTCTTCCAGTACTTATCAGCTGATGAATGTCCTGCAGAAAGTGGTGTATTCTTTCTAGTCTGACACAGTGCTCTCTGCTACCACCTCTGTCCATGTCAGGAACTGTCCAGAGCAGTAGCAAATCCCCATAGAAAACCGCTCCTGCTCTCCAGACTGGAAAGAATACATCACTTTCTGCAAGACATACAGCAGCTGATAAGTACTGGTAGACTTGAGATTTTTTTTTTAATAGTAAATAGTAAGTAAAGTTTATTACGAATCTGTGACACTTTGTGGCACCATTTAATTTGAAAGGGAAAAAAATTTAAGTGAACACCCCTTTAAGGGTGTACTTCGGCAATTAAAATTTTTTGATATAGTCCTGGGGCTGTATAAAAAATAATAGACATCATACTATTACCTAACTACTGTCAAGATGAGTCTGTCTTACACAGGCCAATCAGGAGGAGCAAGCGAGCGCTGACCTGCTGACGTGCTTCTTGTTCCTCGCTCCCGGTATGTGTATTAGCGCTGGTTAAAACGGGGTAGGGGAGGTGGCATTGACGATGAGATGCAGGAGGGGGGCCCTCAGTTTTTTTCAGTAGGTTGAAAGGCAAGAATCAGCTGACATCGTACAATGCTGATCATTGCCTTTTAGCACTAGCTATTACACCAAGGGTTTATCGTCCATAACGGCCGATAATTGTCAAAATATGGCTGATAATAATAGGTGTAATAGGGTCTTTAGAAAAGTTCAGCATGGGACCTGAAGATGTGACAGGAGGACCCGGGAAATGTGGTTTGGTAAGAATAGGTTGTTTTTTATTTTCTATGCATTGTGTAATGATTGTGGTAAATTGCGTAATTTACTTTAGGCTATGTTCACACCTGGGGGGAGATTTATCAAACATGGTGTAAAGTGGAACTGGCTCAGTTGCCCCTAGCAACCAATCAGATTCCACCTTTCATTCCTCACAGACTCACAGAAATTGAAAAGTGGAATCTGATTGGTTGCTAGCGGCAACTGAGCCAGTTTCACTTTACACCCTGTTTAATAAATCTCCCCCATGGTGTTTAATTAACGTAAATTATTCATTGTTATGGCAATTTTCACGCTATCAATACAATAGCCCTATTTTTGCAGGGATTCCATCAAAATTGTGGCAAGAAAATAGCGCTATTTTAACAAGATTGTGAAATTCACTACAAAATAGCATCAACATTGCAGCAAAACGCATAATTAACGCTAATGAAACGCTACTTATGAACATATCCTTAATTGGGACATGTTGTTTGTTGTCCTCTGACCTGTCCAACATTACCAGAACAATAAAATACCTGTTCTTCATTGTAGGTAGATAGCAGTAATAACGTAAACAGCAATTTTATGGTTGTAGTAATTAGTGGAGATGGCTATCACTCGTTATTGGTGTAATAAACATGGAATATAATAAAAGTACAGTGTGCAGATTAGGTTTCTTGATAACGACACCCAGTGAAAGTCTCTAAACTATATTTGTCTAGATATTCGTATGAGTCAGTGTGTACAAGGGTAAAATTTATTAATAATAAGATTAACAAGGCCCACCAGGCCAGGTGTAATAGGCATAACCATCAGCAGATCAGCAAGTACATGCTTGTTTATCAGCTGATCAGTTTGACCATCAAAAAATCAGCTGATTGCAGCAAAGGGCCACACAAACAATCTAGTGATCATTTATGTGGTCCAGGCTGCATGATTACTGAGATTGGCGCTGGTTTACCCAGCAGCTCAGGCCGTGTAATATAGCTCTCAATCTAATGGTGTGTTCACACAGACAGATTTATCTGACATATTATTGAAGCCAAAGCCAGGAAAGGATTTGAAAAAAGAAAAAAATTCAGTCTTTCCTTTATGACCTGTTCTCTCCTCCCGGCTTTGGCTTCAAAAATCACCATTAGCCAAACACACCATTAGCTATATAGTTTCCTGGCATAGATGCCCCTGGAATTGTTTCATTAAGAAGGCATTTTCCTTAAAGGGGTTATCCAGTGCTACAAAACATGGCCACTTTCTTCCAGAGACAGCACCACTCTTGTCTCTAGTTTGGGTGCAGGTTTTGTAACTCAGTTCCATTGAAGGGACTGGAGCTTAATTGCAAACCACACCTGAGCTGGAGACAGGAGTGGTGCTGTTTCTGGAAGAAGGTGGCCTTGTTTTTGTAGTGCTGGATAAACCCTTTAAAAAATGTCAACTGGTGCCAGTAATTGTAATTTACTTCTATTAAAAAATATATCATGTCTTCCAGTACTTATCAGCTGCTGTATGTCCTGCAGGAAGTGGTGTATTCCTTCCAATTTTGAGAGCAGTAGAGGTTTTCTATGAGGATTTGCTACTGCTTTGGACAATTCCTGACATGGACAGAGGTGGCAGCAGAGAGCATTGTGTTAGACTGGAAAGAATACACCACTTCCTGCACGACATACAGCAGATGATAAGTACTGGAAGACTTGAGATTTTTTTTTATAACAGTAAATTACAAATCTCTGGCACTTTCTGACACCAGTTGATTTGAAAAAATATATATTTTGGTATGAAACACTTACCTATATATAATGTGCTGGGCCTCTGCTGTAGCGGGAGTCCTCAGTTGCCGGTCTTTTACCAGATCTACACCGACAAACAATCCAACGCCTCTGAAATTATTAAAGATATCATGAAAGATTTTTATTTTATACATAATGCATGCAGATATAAACTACTCACTCTTGTCTCCAGTTTGGGTGCAGGTTTTGTATCTCAGTTCCATTGAAGTGAATGGAGCTTAATTACAAACCACACCTGAACTGGAGACAAGAGCGGTGCTGTCTCTGGAAGAAAGCGGCCATGTTTTTCTAATGCTGGATAACATTGTTGGCTGGTGACAATGCTCTGCAATGTACAGTATACTAGGACATGTAGCTCACATTGCAGCACTTGGCATATGCAGAATTCCTGGTATCTTTATAGCACTGCTTTTAACCATGTTGCTTTGTCTGGAATGAAATGGCTCTGCTAGTGTGATTGTGATAAAAAAAAATCTATGCTTTTTTTCCAGAGCAAATACCTCATAAGGAACTATTTTCTCCATTGCATTCCATTCCATGAAGCATGGGATATGCTAACAGAACTCTCTGCCACTGGATACATAATAATAAATCATTATTATGAGTTGTCATTTCTCCATTAAAGGGGTTATCCTGCGAAAATCTTTTTCTTTCAAATCAAATAGATTCAGAAAGTTATATAGATTTGTAATATATTTCTATTTAAAAATCTTGTCTTCCCATACTTATCAGCTGCTTTATGTCCTGCAAGAAGTGGTGTATTCTTTCCAGTCTGACACAGTGCTCTCTGCTGCCATCCCTCTCTGAGAAAAGAACTGTCCAGAGCAGGAGAGGTTTTCTATGGGGATTTGCTACTGCTCTGGACAGTTCCTGACATGGACAGAGGTGGCAGCAGAGACTGTGTCAAGGTATGTCCACCCATAGAATTGACATGCAGAATCTGCCTGAGCATAGAATGGAGCCTATTTCACGGGCAGAACTTCAAGTGAGGGTGTGCGACAGAATCCACTTGAAGTTCTCTTCTCGAAATCTGTAGTGTGCACATACCCTCAGACTGGAAAGAATGCACCACTTCCTGCAGGACATACAGCAGCTGATAAGTTTGGAAAGACTGGAGATTTTCAAATAGAAGTAAATTACAAATCTTTATAACTTCCTAAAACCAGTTGATTTAAAAGAAATTTTTTTTTGCTGGAGAATCCCTTTAATATGAGGAGATGAACATAGTTATAGGGCAGTCAGATACGAACCATCATACTATTAATTCCCCGTATAAATATATAAGAGCTTTTAACTAGAAGACTAGTTAGAGCTGCGGCTATAGTTATGCTATCAAAGGTCAGTCATGATGGAAAGAATACTTGAGAATAGACGTATGACCGAGCACAGGGACAGCTGGTGACCTTGCCCTGCCGCAAGGTGTTCTGGAGATCTATTTTAGCTGTTAAGCAGATCGCTTTCACAGCAGTTACCTGATATCGCCTATCATCTGGTGTTTTTCTTTCTGCTCCTGCAGCAGCTCTACAAGATAGTTTCCCACTCTGGTAGCGTTTCCACACAAATCTTCTTTTTCAATAGCATCAAGCACAGCTAAACCGATAGCACAAGACACAGGGTTTCCTCCAAACTGCAAAGTACAAAAGAGAATAATATAACCTGAATTTATTTAAAGGAGAAGTCTGGTAAACAAAATTTATTTAAGTATTGTATTTCCCCCCAAAAGTTATACAAATCACCAATATACACTTACTACAGGAAATGCTTATAAAGTGCTTTTTTCCCTGCACTTACTACTGCATCAAGGCTTCACTTCCTGGATAACATGGTGATGTCACTTCCTGGATAACACGGTGATGTCACTTCCTGGATAACATGGTGATGTCACTTCCTGGATAACATGGTGATGTCACTTCCTGGATAAAACGGTGATGTCACGACCCAACTCCCAGAGTTGTGCGGGCTGTGGCTGATGGAGAGGATGATGGCAGAGGGATGCTCAGTGTCCCTCCAGTGCCCTGTGTCCCTCAGTGTCCCCCTGCCATCATCCTCTCCAGCAGCCACAGCCCGCACAGCTCTGGGAATCAGGTCGTGACTAGAGATGAGCGAACCGTCGGACTTTTGGTCCGACGGCATCTTCGCTCAATTACAATGCCTGGGATGCCTGCAATCCCGGGAGCGTAGTAATTTCCAGGGAATGTATCTTGAATTCGCTGGAAGATCCTGCCCGCAGATTCCCGGGAGCGCAACTACGCTCCCGGGATCGCAGGCATCGCACTGGAGGGAGCGGCTTTCGGACTGAAAGTCCGAAAGTTCCGCTCATCTCTAGTCGTGACATCACCATGTTATCCAGGAAGTGACATCACCATGTTATCCAGGAAGTGACATTACCATGTTATCCAGGAAGTGACATCACCATTTTATACAGGAAGTGACATCACCATGTTTATCCAGGAAGTGAAGCCTTGATGCAGTAGTAAGTGCAGGGAAAGAAGCACTTTATGTGCATTTCCCGTATTAAGTGTATATTGGGGATTTGTATAACTTTTGGGGGGAAATACAATACTTTAATAAAAATTTTCGCTGGACTTCTCCTTTAACTTTAACCAAATTAACCCGTGAAGGACATAGCTTTCAAATAACGTTTTACCGTATTAAAGTACTCCAAGCCAGTTGCCCCAAAGGCCTCTGCAATTTCTCTGGTTGTCACCACACAAGACATTGGATGGCCATTACCAATAGGCTTTCCCATGGTTACAATGTCTGGTACAAAGTCTTCACCCTGGAGCTGAAAACTCCAGAAATGTTTTCCAACCCGTCCAAATCCGACCTGCACTTCATCAGCTATGAATACTCCGCCAGCCTTGTGTACATATCTGGAAAGAATGAAATAAAGCAGTCCAACGTAGAAATACAGCAAAGAAATACAGCAGCTTTTGGGCTATGCACACAGTGCCAGGAGTAGGCCGAAGCTAGAAATACGCCAGGGAGTGCGGAGAGGTATTTAGGAGTTTTTTTATGTTGCCTGTGCCCATCCTTGCACATCCTCTCTGTCCCTCCTCCCCGCCCTCACCATCATTAGGAATGCCCCTGGGCAGGATTTCACCTATTCATCACCTGTGTGAACACTGCACATGTGTTGGATCGTCAAGGCACCTGTGCACTTGTGATGAATAGGAAAAATGCTTCCCGGGGGCATTCTTCATGATGATGAGGATGGGGAGGAGGGACGGAGAGGCTGTGCAAGGCTGGGCACACACACTCTTGGCCACTCCAATTTGACATAGGGCAGCAAGTTTAAAAGTTGTTTTTCAGGACAATAACTGCATCACCTGCCGAACGGACCCCAGGACAGATCTTGGATTAAAAGCAGCAGTTTGGGAGGGTCAGATTGTGGGTACAGAGTCGCTTTAACATGTGTGTATTGTTTAAGACATTCCCACAACATCTTTTTTTTTGGCCAAATAACCATCGTCTATGGTACAAAAACGGACGTAATTATCAAATATCGTCCATTATTTGGCTTCAAACGGCCCAAAAAATACATTGTGAGAACATAGCCTAAAGCTGTCATCTTTTATAAAAACTCCCTGTAATGATAATTTGAAGACTCTGCTGAACCTGTCCTAGTCTACACAGCGAAGGAGAAAACAGGAAATTCAATTTGTTGTGTTGACTCCAGAGGATTTTGTGAAAATCTGAATATTTGATGTGAATAATTCCCTATAATAAATATGTCCACAATAAGAACTCAATTTAAATCCCCTCGTATTTTTTCCACTAGACTCTTGAAAGAGTCTATGAAGAAAATCCTTTTGATAACTTGTTTTTACCAAAATAAATTCCTCTTAAACCAGGTACATACTCTGCCACTTTCTTGAAATAGCCAGGTGGTGGGATAATTTGACCTCCGCAGCTTTGCATGGACTCAGCAATAAATGCAGCAATCTATATAAGAGAAGAGAAGATCAGGGCAATGCACCAGTGCACTGGACAAATTTCTTCAATCCGGGGTACCTAACCTTTGATGAGTGAAAAATATTTAGTCTAAGATATCCACCTGTTTGGTGGTAAAAAAAAAAAAAAAAGTTAGAAATCAAAGGCTAGCCCAGGGATCGGGAACCTTCGGGTCTCCAGCTGTTGCAAAACTACAATTCCCATCATGCCTGGACAGCCAAAGCATTAGCTTTGGCTGTCCAGGCATGATGGGAATTGTAGTTTTGCAACAGCTGGAGGCCCAAAGGTTCCCTATTCTTGGTCTAGACTGTCAGTCAGTAATTTCGCTAATTTTGTTTGACATCAGCCAAAAAGACCTTCATCAGAACACTGAAGTGTGTGCAAAGGGTATGTTTAGTCTATTCCTAGCTATGGTCATAGACTGCATTAAATACGCATTCACTATCAACAGCTGATTATTTTCTAGCTCTGGGAGAGGAAAATCAGGGTTAAGCAGAAGGAAAGAATCAGGCGTCATTATGAATGGCAAAAGTGAAAGTCAGAAATCTCCAACTGCAAAAAAAAATAATCCATAAATGTACATCATGTATAGCTATAATTGTGCCGATGTCTACCATCTGCTTTAAATTGTTGACAAAATACAAAGTAAAACTGACACAACATGGCATGGGTCCGTCAAGAATAAAAAGTTGGTCCATTTGATTTACATACAAAACAGACAAACTAAGTTACAGTATCGCATGTATTTCCTAAGTATTACAGTGCCTTTACACCGTAACAGACCTTTAATATAGTTAAAAGGAATCTGTCAGCATTTAAACCTGACCCGAAGTGCTGATAGTGTGATACAGATGACAGTGCCCTCGAAGAGAAGAGTCAAAGAGGAGTTGTGGCTCAGCCTTTGTGCTGCGCTCTGGCACGCCTTACCACTCCTCCTCCTACCTCTTCTGTATGAATAAACATTCCGGCTCGGCCCCCAGCATACACTAATATCTGAGGCCATGCGTGTCCTACATTCTTAACCTTTGTAGGTGCCAAAGCTGGGAGAGCAGAACGCGCACGCTGAGTGACTGAAGCCTATAACCTCAGCTAAAGTGAGCCGCTTATATCAGTGGTGTACACTGGTGGCCGAGCCAGAATGTTTATTCATAGAGAAGAGGAAGGAGGAGGAGTGGTGAGGTGAACCAGAGCGCAGCACAAACACTGAGCTACACCTCCTCTTTGACTCTTCTTTATTGTGTTAAATCTCCTCCACAGACAAGCTACTATGTCCAGTGTCGGACTGGCCTACCGGAGGGCCGAAGGATCCTCAGGTGGGCCCCCAGCCTTAGTACCTTCACTATCACTAACTGACATGTTGTTTTTTTACCAGTTCTTCATTTGCGTGACTACCAGGATAATTTCCTCTGGTGGGCCCTAGATACCCCAGAACGACACTGACTATGTCTACTAGGGCACTGTGTTCTGCATTACACTGTCAGCGCCTTGGGCTGGATTTGAGTTTGAGTGCCGAGAGATTCCCTTTAAAAATGGTGTTTCGCAAGTCTCCATAAATAGGGAAAAGGTCACAGAAAATACTAATAATTGCAATTCCACTGAAAACACTTTTAGACACTTCTCTCTATTGTTCACTGAGAACTTGTGGTAAAATATAAGGCGTAATGTACGAGTTCTAGTTTCATATCTTTTCCTGGTACACCACAATCTGTAAGTGCCAGCTCAGAACCAAGTGGGCTAAGGTCTATACAAACCCAAAGAAGCTAAGAGGTCCACTGATCCCTTTATACAGAGACTTTTGAATCACCCTGATGTTTTCATTCGCATCTTTTTAGTTAGTTTTATATATTTCTTTGTATAACACATTGTCAGGAAAAGTCCATTATCCATCAACTGAAAACATAAAGTGGTGAATGAAGAAGTATATATATATACACTATACAGTTGCAGAGAGCACTATAGTGCAACATCGCGGGGAATTCCAAAGAGGAGGTATAAGTCTTTAGCACAGCTTGGTCAGCAACTGGGTAACGTCATCAACACCTAGAAGGAGCAAAAAGGGAGAAAAGGGAAAAAAAAAAAGAAAACTGACCATTAGAAAGAAGGTTTTGTAAGGCTGATCCATTAATTCCTTAGTGTACAGCATTATGTCAGTTTCATAAGTCTGGGACAAGTGTTCTGGGTTAGCGAGGCTTGTGTTTCATAACCATCCTTTTGTCTGGTACATGAATACAAGTCTTTCTTTCCCGATGACAAAGACTTTTTATGAGACCAACAGGATAAACAGCCTATAAACACTCTTGTTTTCTCTATCTGAATCCAAACCTAACTAGATGTCACTCATTTGGCACTTCATTTATTTCGGGGCCCTTTTCTAGTAAAACCGAAATAAAACCCATACTTAGATATCGATGCATCTGGGATTTACATATGGTCCTTGTAATGATGGGTGAGAATTAATTTACTTTTACTTAAAGGAGAAGTACAACGAAATTCAAATTTAGGGTACATGCACATTACGGAATTTCTGCGGAGACCTCAAGCGGAATCTGGCAGCCAACCTCTGCTTGAAGTTGTGCCTTTTCCATAGACTCAATATTTGCCGGTGGATACCGCTGTCCGCCCAAAGAATTGACACATCGATTCTTTGGGCGACCGGCGGAATTTGCCGGCAAATATCATTGAGTCTAGGGAACAGGCGGGACTTCAAGCAGAAGCCAATCGGCGGAATCCGCTTGACATCTGTATTGTGCATGTACTCTTACACTGCAGGCGGGGGGGGGGGGGGGGTTATGAAGGAAACATAATGAAGCATAGTGCATATAACATATATACAGCGGTCCGGTGTTCAGTGTGAGAACTGATGCCACAACTGATTAGCTGTCCTATCCTTTTGTTTTTACTTTAAACATCAAGGCTGCATGGTAGAACGCTGCAGCGTTCTGACGTGCGGCGGGATCGGCGATCTGGCGGCACTATTGAAATGAATGGGATAAGTTCAAAGATCCGTTTCCCTCCGCCGGTGCTTTTCCGTTTCTCACCGCTAGATCACCAGGTGACTGTAAACTTGGCCTTACCCTGTGCCCATGCTGTGCCGCATCCCCAGGCTCCTGTACCCCGCTGGATGTTATTTTCTCCCAGCTTTGAGGTACGCTACGACTCAGCTGAAGCAGCGGGAAAGGGTGGGATATAGCCCGCTCAGCCAATCGGTGTCCTGCC
Source organism: Dendropsophus ebraccatus (assembly GCF_027789765.1). NCBI lineage: Eukaryota > Metazoa > Chordata > Amphibia > Anura > Hylidae > Dendropsophus > Dendropsophus ebraccatus. Next base: position 133,694,723 of record NC_091460.1, on the reverse strand, counting down.
CCAGTCACTATTAGAGATTAACAAACATCGGCAATTGTTACGTTCGATCGAACTCGACCTTCCCAAACCTTCGTCATTTGATTCCCGATACCTTCCCATTCCGTGGGGAAGGCGGAGCAAGCCCGAGTACCACCTGGAAAACAGGGATACAACCTAAGTAATAGGCTGTATCCCTGTTTTCCAGGCGGTACTCAGGCTTGCTCCACCTTACCCACAGAACGGGAAGGCATTGGGAATCAAATGACGAAGGTTCGAGTTCAATCGAACTTAACAATTGCCGATGTTCGATCAACCCTAGTCTTGATGTAGCAGTAGGGGAGATATGAAGAATGCCGATGGGTGCCCTAGAGCGGGACATGGCACTGCGTCGGCACGGGGAATGGTAAGTATACTCTCTTTATTATGTTCTTCCCACCCCCTACCAAAACTGTTTTTTTTTTCTCTGTCATACTTCTCCTTTAATATAATAATAACAATAGTGTTAAACATAATGAGCATCATAATTCTGGATGAATTTTCTAAGAAGCAGATGATTTTTACATTTTGTTCTGCAAACCCAAAGCCCTTGGCAGAAGAAAGACTCATTATTGGGGCCCAAAGCAGATCACAGGATATCCTTGTGGTCTTTAGCAGATACGTAGGAACATTTCCTCAACATACTCGGAAAAATTATGTACCAGTGCAAGAATAATAAATCCAGTCCCAAAAGTGCAGTGGTTGTTAAATATTTTCAGATGGGTAACACCCTGAACCGGGGACAGGAATATTAAGAAGCCTAAAAAAAGCAAACAAGTTAAACAGAATACTAGTGTGTCTGCCTAAAAGAAAGATAAAAAAATATAAAATAATGAAGGCATCGGTTAAACGACCTATTCCCGGCCTGAGCAGCCTCTTTAGTTCTCTCGGATGAGGTCATTTCTTAGAAGTTAAAGTCTTACAATGTCTTTATCCCATAAGAATGTAAAGCACAATAGATCTGTCACGCTGGCTCCAGGTTAGGTAATGAGCCATGTATGAAATGTCAAGCAAACCTGTCCAGGATGTTTCCATGGTATTACTGTGATATAATACATGCAACATTATTAAGTAAAGGGTATACAGTGATCGGATGTACTGCAGGAGGAACGTTGCTTAGGTTCTCCGTGCTCGTTTTAGCGATCAGTGAGGGTCTCCGCATCCAGACCCTGACCAGTCAAACTTTTTGACACAACTGTCAAAAACAGCTGAGATGGAATAAAATACAAATAGATTGGATGGTGACAATCTCTGCGGTACAACCTAGTCATCTATATTCTCTTGGTGGGGTGTATGTGTATCATTACTGCTGTACAGGGCAATATAGTCACTGTCCAAACTAATAGAAAGTGAAGAGCACAAGCTATTTAAGGATCAAAGATAATCAGAAAAATAGATATGTATGTCTTAAAGGAGAAGTCCGGGGGGAAATTGATTACAAGTAATAACTTACCTCTCCCCAGGCCCACGGTGAGTGGCAGGATCGGTGTCATGACTCGGGGAAAAGGCCTGTCCCGGATGATGGACTGGCTGCTCAGCCAATCAGTGACTAGAGCAGCGTCCCACCCAGTTACTGGCAGTTGAGTGGCCAGTCCGTCTACCAGGGTGTGACGTGTCAGCACCAGAGATCCCGGAGCCCGGCGTGGGTCCCGCCGCTCACCACAGGCACAGGGAGAGGTAAGTTAATACTTGTAATGTAATAGCATGTAATAGCACTGACAAGGAGCGAGCGAGCATTGACCTGACTCGTTAATATCGGGCCGTGTAATAGGGACGAATATTAGGTAGAATGTTTACGCCTCCACACTAACCTGACGATTATTCTTGTGAACCTCTTCGATTATGTCATTTACTTCCTCAGCGTACGCCGCCCCAGGATCAGGGTGGTCCTCTCTGTATTTCCCCCTGTAGATATCAGGTGATGGAGCCTGGAACAGTCATACATTTATCAGTATTTTCAAGGTAAATGGAAAATCTGTAACATCACTAATAGTGCCTGCTTTCATTTGTGTGCTGTATATCACAATGGCTGCATTGCTGCGGTTTTGCCACTTTGAATAGCAAGATGAATAAGCTTATCATGTTTTTTTTTTCTGATCAACTGGTGCCAGAAAGTGCCAGAGACTTGTAATTTACTTATATTAAAAAAATCTCCAGTCTTCCGGTACTTATCAGCTACTGTATGTGCTGCAGGAAGTGGTGTATTCACTCCAGTCTGACACACTGCTCTCTGCTGCCACCTCTGTCCATATCAGGAACTCTCCAGAGCAGTAGCAAATCCCCAAAGAAAACTTCTGCTCTACTTCTGCACTACTTCCTGCAGGACATACAGCAGCTGATAAGTACTGAAAGACTGGAGATTTTCTAATAGAAGTAAATGACAAATCTCTGGCACTTTCTGGCATCAGTTGATTTGGAAGAAACAGGGTTTTTTGCTGGTACCCCTTTATCGGTGCTTTATATACTTCCTTCATGCACTTTTATAAATCTGTAAATTTAAAGAGAAAAAAATAGTACTACACATAGATCCATTCTCTCTCAAAAAGCGAAAGGTATATTTTTTGTGAATTTTTGGGTGGTGCTGTTTTCTCTCTCTTTACATACACAGTGGTGCCTTGGTTTACAAGTATAATTCGTTCCGGGACCGTGCTTGTAATCCAAATCCACTCTTAAACCAAAGCACATTTTCCTAGAAGAAATCATGGAAATGCAGACAATTGGTTCCACACCCCAAAAATAATGATTTATTATTCTGAATAAGATGTAAAACTAATGAAACAAACATTCAGAAACAGCAGAATCTGTGATATTATAAGTTACTGTACAGTAATGGAGAGGATGGGAAACACAAGGGCTGACAGAGACTGCAGAGAGCATGAAGGAATGAGCAGGGCAGATGTGGGCACAGTATAGCAGCACTCTCTGTCCGGGGAGAGAGGGGTTACAGCTATGGAGAGATTACCTCCACAGTCCTGTCCCCTGATGTAAGCCCCAGCCTGAAGTAGATCTGCCATGATCTGGAAGATGAGGGAGACCTCCTGGGTCAGAGTACAGGGCTGTAGACCCCGCTATGCAGACCATGCCCCTCCTCCACTCGCCCTCCCACCCAGTACAGGGAGCTCTTACACCAAAGCAATGCTCTTAAACCAAGTCAAAATTTTGAAAAACTGAGCTCTTAAACCAAGTTACTCTTAAACCAAGGTACCACTGTACAGGCTTATAGAAATGCATGAAGGGAGTATATGATATACAAATGTACACAGGTATCAATGGTGAGAAGACCAGCGATGGAACTTGTGGGTCCACTAGAAGGTAGACCCAGAAATCAGTAAGGGGCGCTACCACTGACATCAATGTAACTTATAATATAAAGCAGGCACAGGGAACTTTTGGCCCTCCAGCTGTTGCAAAACTACAATTCCCATCATGCCTGGACAGCCAAAGCTTCGCTTTGGCTGTCCAGGCATGATGGGAATTGTAGTTTTGCAACAGCTGGAGGGCCGAAGGTTCCCCATGCCTGATGTAAAGAGAATAAAGCTACCAACCAGAAATGCTCAGAGACACTCACCACATGAACATACTCTTTTTTGGCTTCTTTTCCAAGCTGTTGAAATTTATATGGACTTATGTCGATCAAAGATGTCACATGCCCATGATAAGCGCTGAAGCAAAGAATGACAAGGGTAAGTCAACTTTTTATTACACATGGCTTTAATATAATGCTGCTATTATTATTGCCTTTTATGCTCAGCGCCTATTTTTGCTTCTTGAACAATGGGGGAGATTTATCAAACATGGTGTAAAGTGAAACTGGCTCAGTTGCCCCTAGCAACCAATCAGATTCCACCGTTCATTCCTCACAGACTCTTTGAAAAATGAAAGGTGGAATCTGATTGGTTGCTAGGGGCAATTAAGCCAATTCTACTTTACACCATGTTTGATAAATCTCCCCCAATATGTATAAAAATGCTTAAAGAGACTCTGTCAGCAGGTTTATGATGTCCTATCTAACGGTAGCACTAGTGATAGAGAAGCTGAACAGAATGATGTATCACTTACATTGTTCTCTGCAGCTGATCTCCTCCTGAATAACATGGACACTAAGTAGTCCTCTCCATTATGTGCATGAGCCCAGTAGTCCTGGATATTCATGAGAAGCAGAAAACTCCGCCCACCAGCTGCTGATTGGCAGTTATCTATCCATGCTGTCAATTAGCAGCTGGAGGGCAGGGGAGGGGTGTGGCAAGAATCCTATTTTCCTGCATATTAGGAGAACAGCTGAACAGAATGAAGTAAGTAATACACCAATCTGTTCAGTATTTATATCACTAGTTTATGCTGCCCTTATTTAAGGCCCAATAAACCTAGTGACAGAGTCCATTTAAGTAAAAATGACTTGCTAGTATTTTCTCTTCTGTATTAATGACTTAGTGAGCAAGGAAAAGTAAATGGCCTATGGTATAATAACATGTGACACCTACTGGTCAAGGGTTATCACATCAGAATGTCCCGAGCATTGCCGTGCCAAACGTAAGGCCAGGTCATTTGCTTCGGACCTGCAAGAGAAAGTTAAACCAATAAGGGGTAGAAGCGGTATATACTGTATTCTCTTGGTGAGGAAAATGCATCAGAGAGATGGCTGTTGTCACGGCCGTACATTATATTGAGATCACTGGTTAATTGGAGTGCAGGCAGGCGATTGTGCCCTCATTCCAATTAAAATAAAATGATGTATATCCGGCCAATGCTGTAGTATCAGCCAGGTAAACATGTGAGACTGAAGCCGTTGTTTGACACGGCCGTTCTAATATAGTGTGAAAATAGCCTGAAAGTACTCAGATATTAAAGTGGTAGTACAAAATTAGACCATGGCTTCCTTCTTTCATAAACAGCACTAATGAAGGTAAAGGGGTAATCCAGAAAGTTCCTTCCTTCCTTTCGACCTCTATTAGGTCGACTACATTTTTGTGTCAGTCAAAAAAAACTGATCCGTTTTTTTTTTTTTATAAGTGAAGTCAATGGAAAAACGGATCAAAACGGATGCACACAAAGGCATACGCTTTTTTCATCCGCTTTTTGCAAAAAACAGATTGCAAAAGCGCAGTGTGAACCTAGCCTCTTTTATTCCATCGATAATCTGCCGAATCAGGCTGATCCGTGCTGCATAGAATAAAGAGAACGGTCAGCCGATGACAACGAGCATCAGCTAATCATGTCTTTAGGTCCTGACCCCAAATAATCGGCCGCCAGGGGCGCATCGACATGTGCAACAGCAATGCACAACCGACTGGCTGATGACTGTGTAGAAAAAAATCTATAATAAAGTTATACATACCTATTCCCGCTCCCTGATGTTCTGCTAGCTTTGGCACGCTACCGGCAGTGTCTAAAGTGACAGGTCGCTCAGCCAATCACTGCCCGCAGTACTATCCCGGTGATTGGCTGAACGACCTGTCACTTCAAACACTGCGGGGAACGAGCCGAAGCTAGCAGGGCACCAGGGAGCTCGAGCAGACATGTATAATTTTATTATTTTACAATAATTAGGCAAGGGCTGCATGGACATCGCTTATCTTGCTGTGTATGGGCTCAGTAAGCGAGCGCCAATCTAGCTTCTAGCATCGGGCACGTAGGATCTAGGCTGCCTGAACACCCAAGGAGGAGGGCGCCGCAGCCTTGCTCAGTCCTCCGGCAGCAGGGAGAGGATAAGGCTGAGCTGCTCGCTTCCACAGGAGGATCTCTACAATTCTACAGGGACACTGATGTCGACGGGCACCGGAGAAGAGCCGGAAGGTGTCTAATCATCGGCAGAGTTGATCAGGAAGCAGTGAGTTAAAATGACATTTTTCTACCCAGTACGGTATCAGGATGGGGACAATCTTGCTTGTTTACAGAGTTACAATTTTTTGTATGCTTAGCTTGTCTTGCAAAACGCTGTCAGACCAAGTTACTTGTAACACCAGCTCTCTCTGTATATTGTGTATAGAGAAAGCCGGAGACATTGGTAAACATACCCTGAGTTAACAAAGTAGCAAACGGAAAGCTTCTCGGGCAGCGTAGCTGTCAGGCGCTCAGCATACTGGACAAGGTTGTCATGTAGGAACCTAGAGTTTGTATTCAGCAGCTCCATCTGCCTGACTGCAGCCTTTGTCACCTCGGGATGGCTATGTCCAACTACAAGGGAGGGAAAAATGCATTATTCATGGGTAAGGACAGCCAAGAGGACACAATGATCCAATGAGATCATACAAGCAGGACCTCCGGCAGTCCTGTTATACAATCCATTGTGTATATGGGAAGATTGACTTACTCCGCATTATATTTAATTGATGAACATACCGTGAGCCACATTGTTTATGCAATCGAGGTATCGCTCTCCTTTTTCATCAAACATGTACTGCCCCTTCGCACGTATTATTTTTATCGGATCTTTTGCAAAAAATACTTTGCAGGATGGTCTGAAAAGGAATAAATAACACAAAAAAGCCATTATTATTATTATCTATGCTGCTGTCTTATATTAAATTTTTACTTACCTATATAAAATATTTGTTTAAAGGGGTAGTTCTGCAAAAAAAAAATTCAAGTCTTCCAGTACTTATCAGCTGCTGTATGTCCTGCAGGAAGTTGAATTTTTTTCCGGTCTGGAGAGCAGCAAAGGTTTTCTATGGGGATTTGCTGCTGCTCTGGACAGTTCCTGACATGGACAGAGGTGGCAGCAGAGAGCACTGTGTCAGACTGAAAAGAATACACCCTTTCCTGCTGGACATACAGCAGCTGATAAGTACTGGAAGACTTTAGATTTTTAAATAGAAGTAAATTACAAATCTATATAACTTTCTGAAACCAGTTCATTTGAAAGAGAAAAATTTCACTGGAGTACCCCTTTAAGGCAAGGTTAACACGTCATTTTTGCTTTTCATTTAACGGATGTATGGTAAAAAATAAAATAAAGAAAAAGAAAGATAAAACATAGCGTTGTCCGGCGAAAATATTTTTCTTTCAAATCAACTGGTGTCAGAAAGTTATATAGATTTGCAATTAACTTCTATTAAAAATTCTCAAGTCTTCCCATACTTATCAGCTACTAAATGTCCTGCAGGAAGATTTGTTTTATTTTCAGTCTGACACCATGCTCTCTGCTGACATCTCTGGCCGAAACAGGAACTGTCCAGAGTAGGAGAGGTTTTCTATGGGGATTCATAGAAAACCGAGACAGAGTTCCTGTCTTGGTCAGAGATGTCAGCAGAAAGCAGTGTGTCAGACCGAAAATAAAACAACACTTCCTGCAGGACATACAGCAGCTGATAAGTACTGGAAGACTTACTAGAAGTAAATTACAACTCTATATAACTTTCTGATATCAGTTGATTTGAAAGAAAAAGATTTTGGCTGGACAACCCCTTTAACATGGGTAGAAAACCTAAGCTCTAGCTCCTCAGAAGACAATGAAGCTGAAATACTGCAGAGGAATACAAATGTTTCTTGTAGTCACAATACTCAACATCCCTCAGTGTCTGTACTCTGTTCGCTCTTTATCCTGGTCTGTGCAGAACCAGATCAGACTGGTTGTCGAGTACTAAATAACTACAGTCAGCTGTCGCAGCGGATAATGACTCGACAAATAGTCTTTAATAATATCAGGACATTTGCCAGACACCAGTTCAGCAAAGTTTTATGTCAGACAGACACCAAAAAAAAAAGAAAAAAGAGTGAGAAAGAAGCAGCACTCCGATTCACTGATCTATGTTTATTCACTTAGTGCAAGGTTACAGCTGACTGTGCTGGGTCTCTCTTTCTTATTGTTTTAAAAGATGTTGGATCAAGTCCTTTGTGGCTTTGCATGGTAAAGGGGTACTCCGAAAATTATATAGATTTGTAATTTACTTCTATTTAAAAGTCTCACGTCCTTCTATAGTTATCAGCTGCTGTATGTCCTGCAGGAAGTGGTGTATTCTTTTCAGTCTGACATAGTGCTCTCTTCTGCCTCCTCTGTCCATTTCAGGAACTGTCCAGAGCAGGAGAGGTTTTCTATGGTGATTTACTACTGCTGTGGACAGTTCCTGACATGGACAGAGGTGGCAGCAGAGAGCACTGTGTCAGACAGGAAAGAATACACCACTTCCTGCAGGACATACAGCAGCTGATAACTATAGAAGGACGTGAGACTTTTAAATAGAAGTAAATTATAAATCTATTTAAGTTTCTGAAACAAGTTGATTTAAAACAAAAAGATTTTTGCCGGGGTGCCCCTTAAGTTGTGTTTCACTTTAAACCAGGGCTGTGTATTAGGGGAAGTCCAGATGTGGCAGCTTTGTTGGAGAGCTGCGGTTTGCGTTCTACAGCCCAGATCTGCAATAAATTAGGGAGGGATACATGCAGATGGAGTTTTGGAAATGTCATCCTTATGTAGCAGAAAACAAGCACGCCGCACATATTGTCAGCATGCTGATGTCATTGTATGAATGGCAGATATTTTCATAGCCGATTTAAACCCTTCATTGCATAGGGCAGGGATGGGGGAACCTTCGGCTGAGCAGGCATGATGGGAATTGTAGTTTTGCAACAGCTGGAGGGCCGAAGGTTTCCCTTCCCTGGTATAGGGTGACATTGGTGGTGAATTTGCAAATTTGTTGGGCGCAGCATGCATTATTATGGTGGAGTTGGATGATATACTGTTATTACATGTATATTGCCAGGTTCATACACTGTCTTTTTCTGTCCGGTTGAGGCCAAATGACGTCCAATATTTGGCTTCAAAATGACAGACGTCCAAAAAGGCCAGAAAAAGATGGTACGTGAATATATCCTTAGGCTAAAAGAATCACTACAGGGAAAAGTTTTTTTCTTCTGGCAATAATATGGTCACGGTAACCAGCAGCCCTGCTCCACCTTTTACCAGACATCTTAAAGGGGTTATCCAGTGCTACAAAAACACGGCCACTTTTCCCCCTCTCTTGTCTCCAGATTGGGTGGGGTTTCAAACTCAGTTTCATTGAAGTAAATGGAGCTTAATTGCAAAGTGCACCTGAACTGGAGACAAGAGAGGGGGAAAAGTGGCCATGTTTTTGTAGTGCTGGATAACCCCTTTAATTTTCCCTGATCTGGTCCCTACTGCTGTCTAAAGTGCCTAACCTATTCACACAGCACTATGTGGACCGGAAGTCTTTGGGGGAGATTTATCAAACATGGTGTAAAGTGAAACTGGCTCAGTTGCCCCTAGCAACCAATCAGATTCCACCTTTCATTTTCCAAAGAGTCTGTGAGGAATGAAAGGTGGAATCTGATTGGTTGCTGTTTCACTTTACACCATGTTTGATAAATCTCCCCCTCTGCCTTTATGTAACTCTCTAAGACTCACATTGAGCATCATGTACAGTTATGTAGAGAATGTGATTTCTATCCCGCGCAACACAATGGGGGACATGCATGAAAGCCGTGCCCCTGGCGTACGCCAGCCATATCCTCCGCTTGCCCCGATGGGTGCATCAAGGTGGAGAGGAGCCATGACCTCCTCCCGTGCCTGATTACCATGATCTATGGCAGAAATCTACACCTGCTCAGGAACAGATTTCTGTATCCGATGTACGGCAGGCATAGATCAGGCCAGACCGGCGGGCAATTGGGGATGGGACCTAATTTAAGAATCAGCGTACGTATGTGGTCTTCATAAATGCTCCCCTATGTGTACAAAATATTCAGGGCAGCAACCAGTGGATTGGGGAAATGTACGCCTTCTAGTAATTGGCTTATTACCTTCACCGTACTAATGCTGGAAGGGAAAAATTAACAGACGGTAGCTGGTGTGGGGATGACATTGGCAGGGAACCACCGTCTGGTTCCCACACACGGCGCTGGTCTATTCCTGAGCATGAAGCACTGGGGGCAGGTCAGCCGGCTCCCAGTATAACGATCTCCCCTCTGTGACGCGGCTCTATTGATTCTAATGGAGCCATGTCACAGAGATGAGGGGGTTTCGGCACATTGGGGACCGGCGGACCTGCCCCCAGTGCTCCGGACTGGTGCTCATTAACAGACTGGCGCTGTGTGTGGGAACTGGGCAGCGGTTAAAAAAAAGCTGCGCCACCAGCATCCCACCATCGGCACTGGTCTATTTATGTAAGTTAGCGGTGGTGGTCCATTGAAAGTACCCTTTCAAAAAGTGACATGTCTTTATTTTTCTCTACATGAACAGTAATTTCGTTGACTGTTTCTAAAAATATGTATTAAAGGGGTTGTCCAGGGATTGTCTTTTTCTTTTAAATCAACTGGTGTCAGCAAGTTATATAAATTTGTAATTTAGTTCTATTAAAAAATCTTCAGTCTTCCCATACTTATCAGTTACTGTATGTCCTGGAGGAAATGTTGTTTTATTTTCAGTCTGACACAGTGCTCTCTGGTGACATCTCTGGCCGAGACAGGAACTGTCCAGAGCAGGAGAGTTTTTCTATGGGGATTCATAGAAAACCGAGACTAAGTTCCTGTCTCGGCCAGAGATGTCAGCAGAGAGCACTGTGTCAGACTGAAAATAAAACATTTCCTGTAGGACATACAGCAGCTGATAAGTAAGGGAAAATTTGAGATTTTTTAATAGAAGTAAACTACATATCTATATAACTTTCTGACACCAGTTGATTTGAACGAAAAAGATTTTCACTGGACAACCCCTTTAAACTTTACAATTGTGTGTGTGTGTGTGTGTGTGTGTGTGTGTGAATGATGATAGAAGGCAGGATAAACATATGGAGGAGCTATAACCAATAGGCAAAGAAATATAAGATAAAGGTGAATCCTACTCCTATACCAACAATAGTGTGAGTGCAGGGCGGCTGACAGATGTCTGTCTGCGTGTGAGGATACACTTATACCCCAGAGGACAGGACGTCCACTGCACTTGGAGGAAATTCCAGAACTTTTTTTTTTTCAAACTTTCCAGAGCTCCAGATGTAATAAACATCAGCCGCTCAGCTCATTATGGACTCACCACGATTGCACAGACTTTCTTAGCTGCAACAACCCATCTGTTTACTGGCTGGGAGGCTGGGAACAAGGGAGGGCATAGGAAATGCTTACAATGTGAGGCCTCTGCGTATAGGAAAAACAACTGGCTGGCAGTGAGGAGAGTCCGTCTCCCGCCAAAGTAAATGTGCACAGCTGGGGCGCTCTGGTTATTCCAGGTGACTGCTGTATTTTCCCTTCAAACTATTTTACTCATTTCTGCAATTCCAGTGAAATGTGAGACTTTACTACAAGAAGGTAATGAACTGCTGATGTTTGGGTCTGGGCCCATAGTACATACAGAAGGAAGCGTGTGGTCACCAGTCACCATGGCATCTCTATAATAGCTTGGTATAATCTATCATTTGTTTTTCCTACTCAATTCCACAACCTTGTAATTAGCTATAAGCAATGCTGGAATTACTGCACAACTTCATTTTCAGGGTCTGATACTGGCATTAGACTAATAAGAGGGTTGACTAAAAGCCATATACCATTACTAAAGCCAGGGGTAGGGAAACCTCTCCTGCTCCCTAGACTAGAAAGAATACATCACTTCCTTCAGGACATACAGAAGCTGATAAGTACTGGAAGACTTTAAATTACAAATCTTTGGGACTTTTTGGCACCGGTTGATTTGAAAGAAAAAAAACATTTTGGTGAACAACCCCTTTAACATAGGCCACAGTCACATTTACATTGGAAGGCTTACTGGCTCATCCTCTCTTGCTGTCTGAATTAGACTGGCTGGCAACCTTTGACATAAACAGATGTAATAGGGAAAAATAGGGGTGATGTAAAGTGGGAATAAATCATGGGTGGCTATGGCTATGATTATCTTGTGTATTTCTGTCCAAAGTAAAGAAAACATTTTTGTACTGCACTTAAATATAGAACATTGGCTCTGAGGGTAATTCTACCACATAGCTTGTCTAGTGTAGGAAAAGTCTATCTATCTATCTATCTATCTTCTATGCAAAATATTTAAAACTCCGGCATAAAATATTACATGTGATTATTCTATAACAAGTCAGGTCTTCCATTGTGCATATACCATCTATAGGCTTCCTCTGTTATCTTCTCTCTTACAGGATACAACACATATATTTATTTCCAGAAATGTGAGACGCTTCTTCCTTTTCTAATGAACTCAATGAACTGCTGTTTGTTCTTTTAGGAAATCCCTCCCTTGTGGTTTGTGTCCTGCAGCTATTACCAGAAGACTTTCTCCTCTGTTACTGACATACTGACATACCGCTAGGTTTCTTATACAGCAGTGATATCAGACCAGTCGTATATACAATACTATACATATTGTTAAATATATATACGTATTGTTATGTGTGTATTGTTATATATACGTATTGTTATGTGTGTATTGTTATATATACATATTGTTATATATATGTATTGTTATATATACATATTGTTATATATATGTATTGTTATATATATATATAGTTATATATACATATTGTTATATATATGTATTGTTATATATACGTATTGTTATATATACATATTGTTATAGGTGATCTGTATAGGAGGCTATAAATACAGATAGTTGCTATCTATGTACATCAGGGTCTGTCAGTTCTAGGACTCTCCTATTTTTGGGTACCCTGACATTTACGGACCCAGGGCTTTGGTACCCTGGCATTTTATGATACTGCTGTTTACCATGAAGAATCAATCACCATAAAGCTTATAGAAATGACCACTTACTTTACTCACTTTACAAAGAATAAGAATATCAATTTCCCTGTCAATTATGACCTTACATTATTATATTATAATATATCTTACCATACAAAGTAAACGCATAATCCCCATGTAATAAACTGCAGTAAAACAATATTCCCGAAACTGTTGGAGAAGATATTGTAGTAATATACCAGAACTGTATATGGTAAACATCCCATAAGATAGATGACAGTTGTGTAGCAGTACTCACCCTATGTGCTTTTTCCTCATTTCAATGGTTTTCTCCTTAGAGTATGGCTCACACATGTCGGCCTCTGTCAGTCTCCCCTTGGCACAGAACTACAGACCAGCTGAGATCCCGGGACCGTTGTATGAGCGCAGGCTGTGAGGTGTAAGAGCTGTTCTCTAGTCTCATGTCCTCTCTCTATTTATAAGCCTGCTGAGTTTTCTGAGGACGCTGCCTCCTCCACTCCCTTCTCCCGCCTCTGCCTGACATTAACTCCTCCGGTGATGATGGGAGAGCAAATGGTTAACTTCTAACTTGCTGATTAACAATGTAAAAACTGTAATGGGCGTCTAAAAAAAACAGTGCTTACGGTGTAGTTAAAGTTCATACTGTATGTCTAAGGCTATGTTCACACAACGTCAAAAAAACAGAAAAGACGACTGCGATTGCCGCAATTTAATTGACTTCAATGCAATGTATTGAAATCAATGGAATGACGGACGTCCAATGCACACAGTGTATATTATAACGGACGTTGTCTGCGCGGACGTTTCTTAGTTGTTTACACACCGTTCTTTTTTCACCGTTTTTACTATTAAATTCAATGGACTTCAATTAAAGGGGTACTCTAGCAAAAATCTTTTTCTTTCAAATCCAGTGGTTTCAGAAAGTTATATAGATTTATAATTTACTTCTTAAAAATATCCAGTCTTTCAGTACCTATCAGCTACTGTATGTCCTGCAGGAAGAGCACTGTGTCAGGCAGAAAAGTATAAACCACTTCCTGCAGGACATACAGCAGCTGATAAGTATGGGAAGACTGGAGATGTTTAAAAAGAAGTCAATTACAACTCTATATAACTGAAACAAGTTGATTTAAAAGAAAAAGATTTTCACCGGAATGCCCCTTTAAAGACACCCCCAAAGGCCAATCAGCCACCTAAACTAGAATAATGTACCAACAGCCGTCATTGCACTGACGGGCGCCCAAACAGTGAAATGACGGGAGTAATTTTGAATGGAAAGGAAAAAATGTTGTGTAAGCATACACTACGGCTGAAGAAAATAATAAACATTGAGCTGCTATAGAAAAAAGCTGTGCACACAATGTAAAGTACGGCTGCCAGCCGTACCTTACATTGTGTTGAATGCTTATTTTGATTGCGGGCACAACCAAAGGTTCCCGCAATCCAAATAAAATAATGTTCATCCGGCTGGGGGAACATGCAAGACAGTGACCGTTGGTTGACACTGCTAACAACGGCCGTGTCAAACAATGGCCAGTACAGTGTCAGTACAGTGTGTGAACATAGCCTAAAGTTACGTGAGTATGCCCTGCTGGCTGTTAAGTAGTTACTTTTAATGATAATGTGAAATGGTTATCAAGGTTTGTATTATTATGCTTTCTTAACTGTTTTACAATCTTGTGACTTCACCCTGACAGCAGCTTTATCCAATGTCCCTGATATGTACTCGTCTATGCCTGCAATTATGTTCTTATAGTTTCTAGCGTCAACGTATTTGTGGTAATACTTGGGCAATAAGATATGACCACAGTAATGGTAACAATCCACAGCCGCAATGTATACATACCTAAATATAAACGTAAAATTAGAATGTGGAAGAATACAATTGAGAACAGATCAGACAATATCAACAATTCGGTGTCCAGATATTTGTTTACATGTCTGAACTATTAACCCTTAGAGGACCGGGCCAATTTCAATTTTTGCGTTTTCGTTTTTTCCTCCTTGTGTTTAAAAGGCCATAGCACTTGCATTTTTCCACCTAGAGACCCACATGAGCCCTTATTTTTTTTGCGTCACTAATTGTACTTTTCAATGACAGACTGAATTTTACCATAAAGTACACTATGAAATCAGAAGAAAATTCAAAGTGTGGTGAAATTGAAAAAAAAAACGCATTTCTTTTATTTGTTTTTTTTCCGTTTTTATGCCGTTCGCCCTGGGGTAAAACTGACTTGTTATATATGTTCGATTACGATTACAACGATATATAACATGTATAACTTTTCTTTTATCTGATGGCCTGTAAAAAATTCAAACCATTGTTAACAAATATATGTTCCTAAAAATCGCCCTATTCCCAGGCTTATAGCGCTTTTATCCTTTGGTCTATGGGGCTGTGTGAGGTGTCATTTCTTCGCCATGATGTGTTCTTCCTATCAGTACTTTGATTGCGCAATTGCGACTTTTTGATCGCTTTTAATTACATTTTTTCTGGATTTGATGCAACCAAAAATGCGCAATTTTGCACTTTGGGATTTTTTTGCGCTTACGCCATTTACCGTGTGAGATCTGGAATGTGATAAATTAATAGTTCGGGCGATTACGCACGCGGCGATAGCAAACATGTTTGTTTATTTATTTATTTGTTTATTTTTATTTATAACATGGGAAAAGGGGGGTGATTCTGACTTTTATTAGGGGAGGGGATTTTTATTAATAACAACATAGATATGCAGCATAGATCACGAGCGGCACCAGGGACCGCGGCGGTTCAGAGCACAGCTGCCGCGCGGCCCCGCTCTGAACACGTGGAGGCGGCCCCAGACGTACGGGTACGTCCAGGGTCGCCTAGGGGTTAAATATACTATATCTTGTCAACATTTGTCAATATATCTCAAGATAAGACATAGATGTATACAACAGTGGTGTTAAATTGTAACTGTCATTTAAAATATTTTTGCAGAAATCAATAGTACAAGCAATTTTAAAAAAAACTCTAGGTTTTATTAGGCAAAAAAGCCTCCTTCTGTACTCAAAAAGCTGTTTCCCTACCTCCCCCCTCACTTCTTATCTGCTCATTATCAGGCAAAGTCGTCTTCACTACAGATGAGCTAAGTGAAGACGGGTTTGGTGAGTCCATTATAACCTATGGAGGGGGGAGGGGCCGAGGGGGATAAGTGAGCAAAAAGAGAAGAGAAGCAGCTGTACAGTTTGCAGACTGGGCACATAAAATACTGGATCCACATGTCAGAAAGGTCAGTGCTTATCTGGGAAAACAGCTTTTTGAGTAAAGAAGGAAACTTTTTTCCTTAATTAATTTTGTTTCCTACTTAATAGCCAGCTGGAGAACAGAGGTCAGAGGTTATCAGAGAAGTGAAGCAGAGATCTTTGTCTTCTGCTTGTTAACCCTTTTTGTGTTGCAGCATGTAAGTAAACATTGGGTCACTTACACGCTGCAGTACATAAGGAGTGAAGCAGAAGAGCACACACTCTTACCTTCTCCCCCGGGCCCCCCTCCTGCACAGGCCCCATAGCAACTGCCTATCCTGCCTCTATGGTAGCTACACCACTGCTTCAGCCTTCTATTTTTTCATGGGATAAGTATTGAACCCCGTAAATATTAGACAGTTGGCTGATCCTGCCAAAATTGGCTGGTTCAGGCGACTTATTTCTAAGGCAAATGTGGGCCTGTAGAGTGTACCTTGGGATACTATGGAGAGCTGTGACAGCGGGCAGGGGCCCCCTAGGACGCAAGGGCCCCCGGGCAGCCGCCTACCATGCCCAATGGGTAAGACAGCCCTGATTATCACTATACACAGGACTGATCAGACACAGCAGAGAATACACAATTAAATCCAAATGTACCGTAGTCTTTCTCCATCTCACTTTTCTCACTTTTCCATGTGGAATTAACAGCAATGTTTCTATCTTTGCAGATGACACCAAGCTTTGTAGTACAGTACAGTCTATGGAGGATGTGCAGATGTTACAGGATGACTTAGACACACTGAGTGTTTGGGCGTCCACTTGGCAAATGAGGTTCAATGTGGATAAATGTAAAGTTATGCACCTGGGTACTAATAACCCGCATGCATCATATGTCCTGGGGGGAGTTACTCTGGGAGAGTCACTGATGGAGAAGGATCTGGGTGTACTTGTAGATAATAGACTACAGAACAGCACACAATGTCAGTCAGCTGCTTCTAAGGCCAGCAGGATATTGTCATGCATTAAAACAGGCATGGAGTCATGGGACAGGGATATAATATTACCGCTTTATAAAGCTTTGGTGCGGCCTCATCTGGAGTATGCCGTCCAGTTTTGGAACCCGATTCATAAAAAGGACGTTCTAGAGCTGGAGAGGGTACAAAGACGGGCAACTAAACTAATAAGGGGAATGGAGCATCTTACTTATGAGGAGAGATTAAAAGAATTACATTTGTTTAGTCTGGAGAAGAGACGTTTAAGGGGAGATATGATTAACTTATTTAAATATATAAATGGCCCCTACAAGAGATATGGGGAAAAGATGTTCCAGGTAAAACCCCCTCAAAGGACAAGAGGGCACTGCCTCCGCCTGGAGAGACAAGGGGGCGCTGCCTCAGACTGGAGAGACAAGAGGGCACTGCCTCCGCCTGGAGAAAAAAAGGTTCAATCTCCGGAGGCGACAAGTCTTCTTTACCATGAGAACTGTGAATCTGTGGAACAGTCTACCACAGGATCTGGTCACAGCAAAAACAGTAGAGGGCTTCAAAACAGGGCTAGACAAGTTCTTAGACCAAAATAATATAGATGCATATGTATAGAACCTATCACCCCTCCCCCTTCCCTGTATCCATTCCCTCCTTGGTTGAACTTGATGGACATGTGTCTTTTTTCAACCGTATTAACTATATGTGGCTGTTTTTTAGAAAACAATACATCTCAGACATAGCAAGTACAAGCAGGTCAGGAATCAGGGACTAAAGCAGGAGTGAATGATCGGGAGGTCAGAGTGACAAGTGCTGTATTAGGCTGGGGTCACACTACGTTTTTTACATCTGGTTTTCAAAAAAACGGATGGAAATTTGCATTTGTGAAAATCCGTTTAGATCCGTTTTTCCGTTGACTTCCATTATAAAAAAAAAGGATCAAAATGCATGTGTGTTTTTTCTCCACATACACAAAAATGTGGTTGACAACGTTTCTGTGTACAGAAAAAAAAGATGCTTTTGATCCTTTTTTTTTTTTTTTTTTATAATGGAAGTCAATGGATAAATAGATCAAAAAGGATACATGCAAATGCATCAGTTTTTCCATTTGTTTTTTTGCAAAAACGGCTGAAAAAATACGTAGTGTGAACCCAGCCTTACAAATCTACAGAAACAAATGAAGGCAGAATCCAGAGATGATGCAAAGGTCAAGCAGTAATAATATTGTTGAACTTGATGGACATGTGTCATTTTTCCACTGTACTAACCGTATGTAACTTAAAGGGGTTATCCAGTGCTACAAAAACATGGCCACTTTCTTTCAGAGACAACACCGCTCTTGTCTCCAGTTCAGGTGCGGTTTGCAATTAAGCTCCATTCACTTCAATGGAACTGAGCAGCAAAAACCCGCCCAAGTTGGAGACAAGAGCGGGGCTGTCTCTGGAAGAAAGTGGCCATGTTTTTGTAGCGCTGGATAACCCCTTTAAAAATGCAGAGGAGAATGTACCTGCTGCATGCAATGCTGTCAAGACAGGTTCCCTTTATGTAGGCCTCTGGGCATGGTGTCTTCAGTGTGTGCCAGTTTCCTGGAGACAGAAGCACAGAGGCTGCCAGCAGGAGATTGAGGTTGGCCAGGATCAATGTCTTCTTACAGCTATGAGGGGTCTTTGCATAGTTTGCTTTCCAGCTTCCTCACTTTAAGCCCTATGACAGCCATAATGCCCCTATGCCGTCCATCATCTCCCATTTTAAAGCACCATGACCTAGTCAGCCACTATGCTTCTCTTCTGCAGACTGGCTTTTCTCTACCATTCTCCTTTATTTTCAACTTATTTCTACAATGGAACTTGAAGGGACTATTCCAGAAGCAGAAAAAGTCCTGCCATGCTTCCCAATTCTCCAATTCCTTCCTCTGGCTGCTTCGAAACCACGTCCACACGCAACATCCAATAGCTGCCTAGTGTTGCTGCAGCATCACTAACAATGGCAGATATTATAGCTCGGGAAATGCACCTGCCCCCTCTCAGTATACTTCTGAGATGCCCAGTGGGAGAAAGTAGAGTTCCGGGGGTTGTAATAAGTAGGACCTTTTCTGCTCCCCTGATAACCCCTTTGAGGGGGCTTTACGACTCTTCTCCAAAAAGAGTTTAAAGACATTTTGAAATAAAATCTGTTGCTAAGTTTATTTCACCTTAAATGAGGGCAGCATAAACTAGTGATATAAATGCTGAACAGATCGGTGTATTACTTACATCATTTTGTTCCGCCGTTCTCCTAATATGCAGGAGATGTCACTCTAGCGCTTACCACTGCAGCGCTCCAGATGAATGTTTATTAGGAGCCGGGCCGGATCGGTGCACAGAGAGTGGTAGTCCCGCCCCCAGTGCACCAAACCAGATTATCACTTTCCGCTGTTCAAGATTTTGAGTGAGTTTATGCCATAGCTGCCACTTTTGAAAGGTGTAAAAAGTGCGTCAGATTTGCTATGTTTTACACCACTACACTGGTGTAGATCATAGTGGAAATCTATACCAGCTATTTCTCTGTGTGTCATGCAAGAAAACAGCTACGCAGGCAAATTGCCGGCCTCTTAAAGTGTAACTGTCATTTTAAATATTTTAGCAGAAATCAATAGTACAAGCGATTTTAAGAAACTCTGTAATAGGTTTTATTATGCAAAAAAGCCTCTTTCTGTACTCAAAAAGCTGTTTCCCAGCCTCCCCCTCTCACTTTTTATCTGTGCATTATCAGGCAAAGCAGTCTTCATTACAGAGGAGCAAAGTGAAGACGGGTTTGCTGAGTCCATTATAATCGATGAGTGAGCCGGATGAGCCTGTCTGGGCAGATAAAACACTGGATTCCCAGGTCAGAAAGGTCGCTGCTAGTCTGGAAACTTGGTGAGAGAAGATTGCAGGATGATGTGCTGTGCAGGGCTGCCTTTTCTCCTCTCCGTGCTCACTCATCCCCCTTGGCCCCTCCCCTCTCCATAGAGCATAATAGACACAGAAATCCTGTTTCTTCTGAAGTGTGTGTGTGTGTGTGGGGGGGGGGGGGGGGAGTAGGAAAACAGCTTTTTGAGTACAGAAGGAAACTTTTTTGCTTAATAAAACCTATTACAGAGTTTCTTACAATCGCTTGTACTATTGATATTTATTGATTTCTGAAAACTGACATTGAAATGAGTTACGCTTTAATAGCTCTGCCGAAACAAATATCTGTACAAACTTTTGAAGATAATCCACATCTGATGACTCACTCTATTTTATACAGAATCATTAAACGCATCTACACAGACTATAAACCCCATGAGACTATTAGTACTAGTTATGGGTGGCTTTCCCATAAGACCTTGTTATCTAGGAAGGTGTTGGAACCTGTCATTACTAGCAGATGTCAGACAAGGTGATTTGGCACCTAAGGCAAAGGACCCGACACACTCATCAATTCAGTCTTACAGTCAAACAAACCACATCCTTATTATAAAGGATCATATAATAGGATTAGCATAATGGTAATTGAGGTAGAATGGAAATACAGGGAGTGGGTCCTGCTGAACAGCTACTGACTAGCTGATAAAATGCAGCTGCAAAATGTATTACGGGATGAACACAAGTTATTCTAAGGCTGCTGATATCACCAAACCAGCAAATTCAACGTGAAGATAATTAAAGGGGTATTCCGCTCAAACATAACTTTTCATATGTTGCTGCCCATGGTGAGACTAACAATTCCCTCCATACAGTACTTGTTATTATGTTTTCAGTCTCCTTCCCCCAGTTCAAAAGTCTCCACATCCCCCCCCCCTTCCCTTCTCAGACGTAAACAGAGAGAACAGCTCACACGCAGATTTTCATGTTGTCAGCAGAAAGCAGCAGCTCAGAACTGGGGGAAGGAGACTGAATAGAGAATAACATGTATGGAAGGAATTGTTAGTCTCACCATGGGCAGCAACATATCAAAAGATATGTTTAAGTGTGATACCCCTTTAATAATAATGAATAATACAGATGAGCACATCATGAGTACAATTGTTCAGCCATTGATTACCGGTGGCTGAAGAAGTTGGATGCAGCCCAAGGGAGACCGAGAAAACATGGATCCTTTTTTTTTTTTTTTGCAATTAATTATTAATAAAATGGGCCTATTGTGACGCTTGTAATGGTTTTAGTTTTTTACCTACGGGGCTGTATGGGGTGTCATTTTTTCCGCCATGATCTTTAGTTTTTATTAATACCATATTTGTGGAGATCGGACGTTTGGATCACTTTTTTTTACAATTTTTTTATATATAATGTAACAAAAAATCGGTAATCCTGGCACTTTTTTCCCTCTTCGTTTATGCCGTTAGCAATGACGATTGTTATATTTTAATACTTTTATCTGCAACTAATAGATTGCATACACTGTACAATGCTATTCCATAGGCATAGCATTGATCAGTGTTATAGGTGCTCTGCTGATTAAGCCTGCCTGTGGCAGACTCGATCAGCAGAGCGCCGTTTGGACCGCACGGAGGAAGGTAAGAGACCTCTGGCGGTCTGTTAAAACGATAAGGACCCCCGCAGTCACACTACAGGGTACCCAATCGGTAAGTGGCAGGAGCTGCCCCTGTCACTTACACTTAAATGCTGCTATTGTGGCGATTAAACGGTTAGTGGCGCACTGTAGCGATCGGTGCAGCCTTTCATTAACGTTGAGGGCCTGGCTAATGGTGAGGGCCCACCTCCTAGAAAGCAAACTTCATAGCGGGATAAACACTCAGGACATACAGTTACACCTAGGGTCGTCTGGTGACAGGCAGCAAGGGCATAACTGTACGTCCAGGGTCATCTAGGGGTTGTGTGAACGTGGCCCTAATCTGTATTCCTACCCTCCTAACATCTAACTACCAAGCACAGTATACTTAAGCCTACTAACATAATACGGCCATATATCATTTATGTGGTCTAATACCATAACAAAGGACTTATACAAGACTACAAGATTTATTAAACATGGTGTAAAGTGAAACTGGCTCAGTTGCCCCTAGCAACCAATCAGATTCCACCTTTCATTCCTCACAGACTCTTTGGAAAATGAAAGATGGGATCTGATTGGTTGCTAGGGGCAACTGAGCCAGTTTCACTTTACATCATGTTTGATAAATCCCCCCCCTTACTTTTTACCTTTCATTGTTTTTTTAACATTTTTCATTTTTTCCTCTTTTTTCTTCTGATTTTTATGTCTTTTTTTTTCATCACTATCTAGGACTTTACCTTGAGGACCTTGGTTCATGTAATTGTTAGTTATTTATTGTCTACTCTCTAGGTTATAAGAGAGGAAAGGTTAATCTTGGTTATTGCACTATTTTAACAGTCAGACTCACATTTCTCTTATCCTTTAAGTACTTAAAATATAACTGTATAACTCAGCGTTTATATTTTCCATGATTTTTTTATTCTGTATTTTCTTACAGTATATATGTAGCCTTCTTATCGTCAGAATACGTTGGAATTATATGAAGTCAATTAATATTATTTTTGCTGCAAAACATCCTGACTGATATAGTAACTTGAGATGATCGAACAGCGGAAAATCTTAGGTTCTAAAGAACTCGAACCTTGTCGAACCTTCCGCATTTGATTCCTGATGCCTTCCCGGTCCGTGGGGAAGGAGGTGAGTGCCCAGTTAGCGCCTGGAATTCCAGGATTCAGCCTAGGTAATAGGTACCCGGGCAGTCGCCTCCTTCCCCACGGACCGGGAAGGCATCGGGAATCAAATACGAAAGGTTCGACAAGGTTCGAGTTCTATAGAACCTAAGATTTTCCGCTGTTCGATCATCTCTAATAGTAACCAGGGACGAACAGTATCGAATTAAAAATCAAAGCAAAGATAAGTGCAAAGATAAGGTTGGAGCAAGCACTCAGTGTGAACAGTGACTTTAATCACACCACATGCAACGTTTCGACATTGCTGATTTGTCGAGCGTATACAAAACAGTGATCTGAATTGCTATTTATCACAGCTCGCCTGTGTACAATTCCAGAATTAATTCCATATATTTGTGTATAATTGAGGAAAGACAGTAATTAGTGAATAATCAATCGAGTTTAAGATGGGAATTTAGTTGTCTGGAGTATCGAGAGCACTACGAGGTTCTGTTCCTACACAGTATTTTGCCACCAAAATCAGGATTAAAAAAAAACACAGAAAGGCTACGTTCACACACTGGTAAAATTTAGTGGATGCTCGTCATTTAATTATTTATTACTTATAATATTTATTAAAAAAAAAATTATGAGAATTTTAGACAATTGGGCTTGTATCTGTTTATGCATAAATAAAATTAGTATCCCATATGGAGAGATGGTCAACAGACGGCACAGTCATGATGTGAACAAGATGTATTTTCTAGTATGAAATAAACTGAGTATCAACAGTTTATTATTAGAGTTGACCGAGCACTTAAAGGGAATGTGTCATCAGAAAATAACTTATTGTATAAATAATGTTTTTATGTTAAACAGATTTTGAAAGAATTGTTGGTGCCATTTTTCCTAATTTTCCATTTTTCTATCCATATTATAAAAAAATAATCGTGATATCTTGCAGTTTTCATTCTCACCACTGGGGCTAAAACTAAGCTGAGACTTGTCTGTTGTGTCTGTGGTGATAAGAGGAAGCTGCCGTAAAGTGATATGTGCAGCATTGCAGCGTCATGGGACACTGGTAAATAGAGGAGACAATAGCAGCACCCTGTGGAATGACCTTTTCATAGGTCACAGAGCGTGCTCAGTAATGTTTCACTAAATGCTGTTAAAAACAGCCCAGGCAAGATGGCAGCCCCCATAGCAATGTACAAAAAGTGAAGGCTTTAGTAAGGAGAAAAAGTACTTTTATTTTGCTGCGTGAGGCAGGGAAAGGGGCAGCAACTAGTCATCTGGGCGGGGAGCTGCCCAGGACTAGTCACGACTCTCTCCCTGTCAGCACGCAGTGTGGGGATGATTGACAGGCAGAGAGACCCATTAGCGGCCTCTCTGCCTGTCAATTATCACTGTGCGATGACAGGTAGAGAGTCGTGACTAGTCACGGGCAGCTCCCCGCCCAGATGCTGCCCCTCTCCCTGTCTCCTGCGGCAGAATAAAAGTACTTTTCCTCCATACTAAAGTTACTGCTGCAGCTGCAGCTGGTAGGTGCCGCTCTATACTATGATTCTGGGAACCATATCAGCACAATTGGTTCCCTTTAATAACGGCCATGTGTTATTTTATATATTGTGTGAACCATTGGCCTTAGTTTATATAGACTTCAATAGAAATCATTAAAGACTGAGAACAACGGCGTTATTTTAAATTCAAATGTTATTTTACAGTGTGTGAACGTAGCCATAGACTGCATCCATGTTTTACTGGCAGCCCTAGTGCTGAATCCAACTTCTGTAGCCGCTAGAAACTAAATGTCGAGCGTTCGAGTTTGGAGAACATTGCTGACCTTGAATAATTTGACAGGTCCTACCTACGACCACAAGAGGGATTGACAGGGCGGGGAGCCAGTGGCTCCTCGCTCTGTCAATCACAGTGCAACATTTAACAGGAAGCTTAGACTTGCCCCTCCACGTCTCGGAAGGAATACTTCCGAGATGTGGAGTGAGAGGAGAGGGGGAAAGGCTTCAGCTGTCATCTTGTGCCTGGACAACCCATTAAACTGCATATTTTGTGGGCAGACAGTTTAGATTTAATTTAGTTTTTGCTTTATTTTTAATTTAATTTAGATTTAATTTATTTTTTGCTGGGAAGAAAGCAGAACTGGCTGCATCTAGTTGCACCATACGTGGCTAGAACGGACTGTTATCGTATGGCAAAAGTGCCCATTTGACCCAGGAGCTAGTCCTATATCTCCACTGACTCCCATCTATCATCTAGTTGTGTTTTTGCCAAACAAGACATGTGTTACCAATGTTATGTATTTAGAATTTATGCAAAAATTAAAACATCTGAAACCACCCTTACTATATTCAGTGGAATAGACACAGTACCCACCCGAAGAACCAGCTGCCAACCACCTGACATCAACCTCAATAGATCAAACACCGGCGGAATGTTATGTCTCCTACCTGCTGCAAGCTGGCACCTGGAAACAAAACAGCTGTCAGGCAGCGAGGGTGCCCCACCCAGCGTACATCACTCGTAACCCAGGGTCCCCTGAGGTCGCTGACAAATACTTAATGGATGTCATATAGTGGTATCTATCTCTCTTGTGCATCTGTCGAATGTATATTTTCTTCTTGCTGTATACTATGAAGTCAATGGAAGCAGGGTTGGTTTTGGGCAGTAAGACACACTGTTTCGTACGCAGTCCAATTTATACGGCCAAAAAAGTTGTGTGTTTTGCCCGTGTGGAGCATATCTGTATTGTGTAACATATTTCAGACATGACAAGATATTACATAGTTCATAGATAGAACGGAGAGCACCCTATTTCCATAGAAGGCGATTGTCTGAACAGTTCCTTCTTTCCCGTACAGACATAGGACCTGCCATGTATCTGCCAAGAAAGCTGGAAATCAGTCACAACCACTTCAGGAATGTCTGGAGATAAGAATGGTTCAAAGTTGCCAACATTTGAAAGTTTTTCCAGGGACACTTTAACTTGACGACAAGGGAGGGTTGCTTATTGTGGGTGTGGTTTCTGGTGGGTGTGGCTTGTTGTAGGTGCGTTTATGGTAGGTGTGTGGCTTATTGTGTTTGTAGTTATGGGGGGGGGGGGGGGTGACGTAACATTTCTGTTCAGCACATATGACTAGGGATGGTCCAAACCTGCTTCGGTTCGGGTTCGTACGAACCCGAACTCTCAGAAAAGATTCTTGCTGTCTGCCCGCTCCGTGGAGTGGGTGGATACAGCGGGAGGACCGCCTGGAAAACTGGGATACAGCCATAACCATAGGCTGTATCCCAGTTCTCCAGGCGGTCCTCCCACTGTATCCACCCGCTGCACGGAGAGGGCAGACAGCGGGAATCTGATGCCGAGCGTTCGGGTTCATATGAACGGCAGGTTTGGACCATCCCTACATATGACCATTTTAATCAAAACCAGATGTGCATAATGCAGACAGCAGATTTGAACCTTAGTATCAGGCCCCCAGCATATTCTAGACCTCAGTTTCAGGCCCCCAGTATATTCTAGACCTTAGTATCAGGCCCCCAGCATATTCTAGACCTCAGTTTCAGGCCCCCAGTATATTCTAGACCTTAGTATCAGGCACCCAGCATATTCTAGACCTTAGTTTAAGGCCCCCAGTATACGATAGACCTCCAGTATCAGACCCCCAGCAGTGACCATATTATTACAGTACTGCTACATCCAGTGACTCACAGGGGACACCTATTCTGATCAGAGCTGTCTCTTTCCCCTTTCCTCTCTATGTACCCCAGACTGCCACAAAGACTGTAGCAGTAGACTGTAGATGTCCTGCTATGGTCTGCTGTGCGGTGTCCCGCCCCAGTCTCTGACCGGCTGAGCAGGCAATCCATCAGCCGGGTCATGACATTGCTGGAGCAGGAGATCCAGGGGTCCATCCATGAGTGGTGCTTTGGGGGCCCCTAAGTATGTCCCCCCTGCCCCTGCCTGCAGGCAATTTTTCATGTTGGGCAGACTACTCCTTTAAAGAAGACTTTTTGCATGAATCTAACCTGCTGATAGTTACCTTCCTCCTCGGTGCCAGTCCCACGCTGTTAGTCGGAATAATCTTCACTCCAGTGCACTGTTAGGAGTACTGCTGAGTCATTTGGACTGCCCCTTCTATTGACAATCAATGGAAGGGGCACCGGAGCGAGGATTACTCCAACTATCAGCGCAGGACCAGTGCCGAGGAGGAAGCTAACGCACATCCCTTCCTCCTCAGCGTCCCTGGCACTATAGGGGGCTATCAGCAGGTCAGATTCGTCTAACCTGCTGATAATTCCCCTTTAATATATGTGCAAAAATCTGTATATTGATGAGTTCTACACATTTAATTATGTTAGCTTAGATGGGAGAAGCCCTTTAACACCAGTATAAAAGCCAGAAGGTAACACAGTAATAGTAACTACAGGATAGTTGAATATTTTCTCAGTACAATACAGCACAGTCATCGCTTACAGGTTTACCAAAAGATATAGAGCAGAGAATATGAAAACCCTGTGCTGACTAACATTTCATACCCCAGTGCTGAGCCTCGCAAGAGAACAAACAATTCCCGGACTAAAATGGAACGTTTAGCACATTCCAATGTTATAGCTGCAGCTCCAGGAAGTGTTTTAGATGTTTATCTGTTATAATACCAGTGTCCTGTTCCATGGCGTATCCAAGAAATGCTTGGGTATATACTATCTCTCTAACAAATTCTAGCTGACTATGCAATGTCATATGCTGATGAAGTGTGTGGATCTCGTAATAAGGGAGAAGTTCGGCCAAAAGTATTTTTTAATATGTTATTACTTATGGAAAGTTTGACAAATTCCTAATGTACATTAATTATGGAAAATGCACGTATACTGCTATTTCCCTTAATTCAGTAGATCAGGGAGTCTTCAAATTTTCTCAAAAACTGTGATGTCACAAATCAGTTGTTATTCCAATGGAGTGTCCAGCAGGGGGAGCACTGTATATATATATGTCAATGGTACTGTATTGTTTCTATGGATGTCTATGTAAAAAGTAATGTAATGTAATGTACAGTATGTTTTATTGATTGAATACATTTATGGAATACTTTGGGGAGCAAGTGTCCATGCTCCCCAAAGTATTCCATAAATGTATTTAATCAATACATTTGGAGGGCACCGAGCAGGGAGGGAGAGAGGTGCCTGTGCATCTAACTACCTGCCCCCTCCCTCTCTGCTGGACACATATACACTGTACTACTCCTCCCATCATCTGCTCATACTATGAGCAGATGATGGGAGTAGTAGTACAGTGTATATGTGTCCAGCAGAGAGGGAGGGGGCAGGTAGTTGTCCTTTAAATCACTTGACTGTATCTTCATTAGATTGGCTTGCAAAAATAATTCCTTGTCCCGTCTTTACAGCGGTAGCATTTGTGGATACAGGCTTTTTATCTACATTAGGTGTACCAGAAAACTGTAATTCATGGACAGCGAACTTTAATGAAGAGAGGTGAGAAACATCTCCTGAATACTGCAGGCTGTCTAGTTACGGCCCTGAATCGTTATTATAAACCATATCATATTTACTTACTTTACTTTACTGAGAAAGACAAAGAACAGTGTGCTTTCGTACCCTGGTAAGGCCAAGTTGGTGCTCCGCAATCATATATGGCTAGTTATGCAAAGTAAAGGGGACCCCACATCATCATTGTTTTTTTTGTTTGTTTTTTTCATTTTTAATTCTGGGTTTTGTTCATGACCTATTGTACCTTACGTAAATAATACATTTTGGTAGATAATTAGATTTTTTGGGATCAGTCCAGATTGGAAGTGAATTTAATGTTAGAAATTGCTTTAAATCGCCCCCATTTTAAAGTAGTACTCAAAAATCAAGATATCTTTCCGCCCCCCCCCCCCCCCAAACTCATGATTCACTCTACAAAGCTACTTAAATGTGTCATGAAAAGGATATGCTTACTGAGAGATCAGGTTACAGATAGCCATAGAAGCCTATAGGAAGAGGAATGAACTGAATGAGACAGGGAGAGACACAGACATAATTTACTAAGTGTATCTTAACCCAGTACTTGATACTTGATACTTCATAGATTACACTTCTCAGTACTGTTCTATAATGTCCTTTATTCTTGTTCATTTAAGTGGTTGTCTGACTTATTAAAAATGCTGCAGCCATGTAAACATTCAAGTAGAAATATTTTTAAGTCGTAAACCCTTTTTCCATTTAATTTTCAGTATATAGTTATATTTATTTGACTGTTGACTGTCATAGATGCATGCAAAACGCCCATTGTGAGAAAGTAGAACACTCGCGTGAAGGAGATTAATATTTTAATTACACACTTTTTACATTATGAAAAATATGTCATACATAGTGTAAAAATAAATCTGAAGATCAACTTCTCACCATGAACAAGAAATTTAAAAATAAAGTACAAACATCCAACAACATAAGTATGTTCTATGGTGAGGAATAACAAACGAAAGTTTCCTTATGACAAATGAATATATGGAAGAAAAAAAAGTCAAACTGAATGAGTCCTGACACAGTGAGACTAGAATGAAGGCAAATTTCTTGAAAGTCTTTGTAGTCTCTGGTTAAAGAAAAAAGGATATATATAACTCAAGACACTACCCCACCTTTAAGTATAGCTGAGGTTACAAACTCAGATTAAGGCGACCAATATCACAATCTAGATGGTTGTTTGGAGATGTCAATTTACATAGGTTCTATGCTCCATCCTATTGTACTTAATGGAGATAAGGCACTGCCATATGTGTCTGGCAGTGGCCTACGTCCTTTTCCCCATCGAAAACACATGTACATTTGGCAGAGCTGGGCATGCATGTGTATTATGAGGGTATGGAAAGAATAACCTTTGACCAAATTAGTGTATAACCACCTTTAAGTACTTAAAATAAAATTGATCCATTTCTACATACCATTGTAGAATATTGGTTTGGCTCAAATCTGTATTTGTAAACCCAGCGAGTGATGAAAGTTATTACATGACAATAGTAACTATGAAGAATAAAGACCTTGATCAAAGCCAATCAGACTTTATAGAATGCCTCTATGTGGAACTGATGTGTTGCTAGATGAAGGTTCGAGAAGGTTCGAGTTCGATCGTACCTAAGATTTCCAGATGTTCCATCATCTCTAGTGCTAGATACAATATAGTATTGTAATCCATAGGAACCAAACAGTCACCCCCTATTTCATATGCACCCCCTCATGGTGCTTGTTCAGGTAAAAAGTCATTTTTATCACCTGTGAATTGGTATATGTGGGCGGGGCCTCGCAGCCTTTGTGCCACATTGCTCTGCCCCTAGCGCCACTTATCCCCGCCCCCATCCGTAATGTCATCTCCACATAGGCCCCGCCCCTCATCAGCCATTGGAAGGGCCAGCCTAAAGCTATAGACCCCACCCCCCTAGATTGCCCCACACCAATGGCCGCTGAGGGGCGGGGCCTATGTGACAACGTCACTGATGGGGGCGGGGATAAGTGGCACTAGGGGCGGAGCGATGTGGCACAAAGACCGCAAGGCCCTGCCCACATATACCAATCCACAGGTGATAAAAACTACTTTTTACCAGAACAAGCACCATGAGGTGTTTCATAAAATAAGTAATAAAAGCTGTAACATTTACCCTTTACACCTGTGGAGAACAGTCAAAATGCAAATAGGGGGTGACAGTGTCACTTTAAACAGAATCTGTCACTAGGTATATGGTGCCTTAAATGAAGGCAGCATAAACCAGTGTTGAACAGATTGGTGTATTACTTACATCATTCTCTTCAGCCATTCTCCTAATATGCAGGAGAATAGGATTCTTGCCACACCCCTCCCTCCGCCCTCCAGCTGCTGATTGACAGTTGACTGCCTATACACAGCAGGGATAGATAACTGCCAATCAGCAGCTGGGGGTGGAGTTTTCTGCTTCTCATGAATATCCAGGACTACTGGGCTCATGCACATAA
This sequence comes from Dendropsophus ebraccatus, assembly GCF_027789765.1. NCBI lineage: Eukaryota > Metazoa > Chordata > Amphibia > Anura > Hylidae > Dendropsophus > Dendropsophus ebraccatus. The sequence continues at coordinate 133,664,215 of NC_091460.1, read as the reverse complement.
TGGAAAGGACTACTTATTGTCCATGTTACTCAGGAGGAGATCTCTGGATCAGCTGCACAGAGCAATATAAGTGATACATCATTCTGTTCAGCTTCTCTGTCACTAGTTTATGCCACCCTGAGATAGGACACCATAAACCTACTGACAGAATCTCTTTAAAGGAATGAAGACTCTGCTTTTTTGAGAAATTGCTTAAAGGTGTTGTGTCATTAAAAAAAGCTATGTCTAAACCGATGCATTATGTGAAATTAAACAGATTTCAAATGCATATGCATATTGACTTATTAATCCCCCATTGCCTGCATTGTTTTGAAAGCCTGTTACCCTTGGTTACTAAGGGGGCCAGGTATGGTCAGTTTACCCTGCAATCTCCAGAAAGTACTGGCAATTGGTCTCCACTTAGCCTGCAAGCAAGGGGGATTGTGGGAAAGTGTGTGCACTGTTGCAACAGCAAGATGACAGATTAGAGAGAAAACCAGGGAGTGATTAAATCCATGGGGGAAAAAAACAGTACAACGATGTAATTTACTTTACTAAAAACAGCATATATGTTGTACACATCTGATTTTACCAACTTTGCTTCATGGCACAACCCCTTTAACTCTTGTTTGTCATCTATATCTGGTAGCACATGATCAGGTATTGTCATTTAGCTAGTCAAAGAACTGAACTTCTCAAATTAAGTGACATTACTACATTGGCCACAGTGACATCCCTAGTACCAGACTGGGGTTTTTGTCACTCTTAGTCAGCCCCCCGTGTTACAGTCCTTCAAAGAATGTAATTTAACAAGTCTCACTGTGTGTTTTAGATTCTACAAGGCTATTTGCATCCAGCTTTATTTCTTCATAGCGCTATGGTCAACTTCCAATGTGACTGGTTACAACATTGACCCTTTTCCCAATAGCAGCATAATACTGAAAAACAACAGCCAAATAAAACACGTCCTGCTGCATTCTGCAATACAAAATCAACCTAAACTATAAAATCGACAGTGTTTAAAAAAAAAAAAAAAGGTACAAAAGTCAAAAATAAACAAAATATGTATACCTCAACATAAGGAATAAGAATATACATACATCTTTCAAAAATGACAAAAATATACTACATTGTATTCACTTAAACATTTCCAGTATAGGTACTTGTCTCCGACTATCTAGAGAAATGGTAACTCTGCTATCTGTGGCGCTGCTGCTGTGAAACTACAACTCCCAACATGCTTTAACAGCTTTAGACCGTGGGGGTAGCTTTACAGCAGCCAGACCGCCACATTTTCCAGGCTACCGTGTAAATACTCAGAAACCAATCAAACATAAAGGGAGTGAGGTCTGTGTTATACAATGCTTTAGTGTTATAAATCCATTAAAAAGATCCCCTTTAGGTTTTTACACAACATAATTTTAAAAAAAAACGTCCGTTGTTTTTCATTAAAACACACTGTATTGAATGGTTTGGCACTCAAAACAATGGCAATTGTTCATTACATTGTGTAAAAATGATGGCTGTTGTGCCATTGACTTCAATGCAGTATAAAAAAAAAACGGCCATTGTTTTCATGGAAAACAACAGCGGTTCTTTTTAAAAAAATAGAACGTTGTGTGAACTTAGCCTTAAAGTGGTACTGTTATTTATCTAAACTTCTGACAAATCTAGACATGTCCTGAGATCGACGGTGATTACTTATTTGCTAAATTATAGTTTATAGAAAGAATGAATCGGATCTTGCAACTGATTAGGGAGTAGAGCAAGCTAGTATGCACATAGCAGCCAGCTGATCTCTACCTCCTGTGTGTGCCCGGATCCGCATCCAGCTGCATGCAACAACGAAGAACAAGGAAGAAAGCGATGGATCCAGCATTCAATAAAACTTGTGAACTTTATTCCAAAAGTTTAAAATTTGGCAATAATGGTCTGAATGGTATCTTGACGAATTTGAAACGTTTGGAATAAAGTTCACTACACCAAAGGCCCGAAAGGCGGAGAGGTGTAGCTGGTGGCGGTGTCTTTCCAAATTTTAAACTTTTGGAATAAAGTTTGCTACACCAAAGGCCCGAAACACGGTGAGGTTTAGCTGGTGGGGTCTGAATTGTCCAACAAGAAAAATGGGCCCGGCACTACTACTCCTGTGCACGCTATAAGTCTTAACTAGCATTTAGACACACTGGATCACATTCGGGTGATGCTCTATTGAAATCTATACGTATGTCCACTGTATCCACATACGGTAAAGAAATAGGCACTCACCCATATATGTGCAGTCCTTTATTTCAAACAATTTTCATAAAAAACGCGGGGAGAGGGAGCATGGCAAACTGGTCTCAGCAAGAGACCTGTTTGCCATGCTCCTTCTCCCTGCGTTTTTTTTAGAAAAATAGTTTGAAATAAAAGAAGACCACACATATATGGGTGAGTGCCTATTTCTTTACCGTACGTGGATACAGTGGAGTCTAAATGGTGTCTTGCCAAATTTTAAACTTTTGGAATAAAGTTTTATTTAATGCTGGATCCATCACTTTCTTCCTTGTTCTTCATGGAGCAAGCTACCATGTGCTTCACCCCTTTATAATTAGAAAACAAAGTATATAATTAGAGAACTAGGGCAATCTACACTATTCACATGTCTGGATGGTGGTTTTATTTGCCAAGTGTTAAAACGTTTTGACCATGCTGGTCTATATACTTGATGAAGACCAACATGGTCGACTACTACTACTTCTACTTCTACTGCTTAGGGTGCTGCTGGACCTGGCTTGGATACTTGGTGCCACACTTCTGGGATTGTGGCCTCGGTGTGCATCCTCACCCCCTACCATGGTCTCCGGATCCATTGGTGCTGTTGGATCTAATTTTTTTTGGATGACACGTCAAAAGTTGAGATAAATTACAGTTCTGTTTTAACAGTCCACTGTTACTTCAGTCATATGGCTGGCACAAGTACCGGCATGTATATAAATAATATTATACTGTACACAGTACCTAAAGAACTATAAAATGGGTAATACTGTTCAAATAGCATCCGTTATGGAGATTGTAGGAAGACGCTACAGCAAAGGAATGACATGGAAATTGGGTTTCTACGTCACTAGCAATGATTGACTTTCTATGAAACCCATGATATGTCAAGGATAGTACAATATGTTAGAATAAATCATTAAAATGAATGGGATTGACATGCAGATTCGTGTAAGATGCACATTTCTATCACCACAAAGGCATTTTATAATTTCAAAAATATTTAAAAGAAGAAAAAAAAAGAATCTGAATAAATGTCAGGTCCAATACCAGACACAGCCCATGGAATCTCATCTCAAATGGTCATATAGTAGCACATTTAGGGTAAAGTGAAACCTTTTACAACCAGTTTTTTGGGTTTTTATTTTTCTCGTTATAGCTTTATTACTCATATATCTTGATCTGAATATTATACACTATACAATGAAGAAATATAGTATGTGTTATATAATTATCACTACAAAATTACACATGATAGCTTATATGGCCTGGGGACAACCTTAGGATGAAGGGCAATGCTATACTATAGGTAAACCTAAAGCAAATGTACCATTAGTAAGTTTTGCCCATGGATAGAATGGTGCTGGTGCGGGGAAACCGGTGCCGCAGTCCTTTTCTTGAACCTCGGCCCGGTTCCTATGTACGGTGCCGTTCTATTCACGAGCACCAGTCGGGGTGAAGCACTGCAACTCCATTGATTCTAATGGAGCCACATCATAGAGGAGGTTTCCTCCCACTGGGACGTGGCGGTCTGCCTCCAGTGCTTCACCCTGGCCGGTGCCCTTGAATAGAACAGCGCCGTACACAGGAACTGGGCCATGGTTCTTAAAAGAGATAGCGGAACTGGCTTCCCCTTGCCGACACCATTCTATCCATCAGCAAAACTTAAAGCAAATGTACCTGATGGTACATTCACTTTAAATCCTATATGTCATGTTATGATGTAATCCTAGACTGCAGTAATAAGAATCTATCTGTCCATCTTGGGTATACTAATATACAGAGAAATGAAAGGAATCGTTATCGGCAAATGAAAACATATAAACGCACATATCCCCAAAAGTCATAGATTATATTGGAAAATTAGAATCCGATGGAGACTGGAAATACAGTGATATCTAGGGAGTGGGGTATAGAGGTTATATATGGGGCAGGGGCAGCTTACAAAGGAAATGAACTTTTTTTGGGTAATATCATCAGACGGGATGAATACAGTTTCGTTAACGTGTTACCTGTTTGTGGAAGACAATGTTATTCAATATCAATACAAGCATATGGTATCATCTGTTATGAACACGTTTTTTATAGGAAAGTTTTATTTAAAGGGGTTCTCCAGCGCTACAAAAAAAATGGCCACTTTTCCCCCTCTCTTGTCTCCGGCTCAGGTTTGGTTTGCAATTAAGCTCCATTTACTTCAATGGAACCGAGTTCCAAACCCCACCCAATCTGGAGACAAGAAAGGGGAAAAAGTGGCCATGTTTTTGTAGCGCTGGATAACCCCTTTAATTGCATGTAAGTTATAAATAGTTTCCCAGTGTCTTTCCTTATATGTGTGGAGGGAATTCCTACTGTATTAGCTTCATATCAGGTCTCAGGACTCATCAATACTCTAAGTTCTGATTGGAACAATGTCTTCTAGTTAAAGTAACTCTGTATCCACCACCCCAGGAAACTGCTAGTACCATCCGTTTGATGAGAGTAAATCCTTACCGGTCGCGTTTTTTTTTTTTAAATAAATGGTGCCTTGGTTAGAGCAAAAAACTATTTTTTTCATCTGCAGCGCTGTGTCATACTGGTGTGGTCTAGAGTGTCTGTTCCTCAGGTATGCAACGCCTCTCCTTTCTTCCTCCCCATCCTCCCCATCATTAGGAACACCCCCAGGCAGGATTTCTATTTATTGCCCGTCTAAACTACACCTGTGCCGCTACAGCACATGCGCACGCATTAGACAAGTGATGCACTGGAGAAATCCTGCCTGGGGGCGTTTCTAATAATGAGGAGGGTGGGGAGGAAGAGAGGAGAGGCATTGCAGACTTGAGGCACAGACACTCTAGGCCATTCCAGTATGACACAGTGCTGCATATTAACAGATTTTTTTTTTTTCTAACCAAGCCACCGGGCATATTTTAAAAGAGACAACTGGTAATGAATTACGCTCATCAAACGGATGGTACTAGCAGTTTGGTGGGGTGGGTTGGTGGATGAAGTAGTAGACTAATAGCATGGACAAAATATATGCCATTTATGATATTTGTATTTCAGCAGGTATTTCAGCTACACCCCCAGCCTAGCAGGGAACTCCTGTCTATTTATTATGAACCAATACTTCCTGAATATAATACTAAATAAACCTCATCGACAGTAATAAAGGAGTATTTCCCGCTGTTATGTTAAGAGACACATTAGCCACCGGCTTCAAAAAACATTAAAAAAACTTTTTAAATTAAAGAAAAGAGAATATTTCGCAAAATGTTCCGAAATAGTTACTGTTTCTTTTACTTCATCGATGAAGAATAAACATCGGGGACATCAACTTTGCCACACAGACCACGCTATGTGAATTGTCTCCGGGGTTGTTTGATTCTCATGAGTGCTGCGAGAGTGCTGGTACTTTAAAAAGTAATTGTGATTGAAATTATCATTATCTTATAACTGAAATGGGTATCTGTCAATATGGTTCTCTCCCCATATTGGCCCATAGTCACAGCTGAGACCAGGAAGATTAAGTTGGTGTGGTTATGCCCCACACTCCTCCAGTTCCGTGTACAAGACCTAGTCTAATAACCAGGGCTTGTTCACAGAACTAGCCAGGGCGTACAATGTCTCTATGGAACTCTTCCAATCTTCCAATGTAGCAAAGACTGCATGCCAATCCGGGGGAGCACTACAATGACATGTACCCTTCAAGCTGTAAATAGAATCTTTATAATTCATTAAGATTTTCCAATTTGTCTCTAAAAAGCATTGGCTGCCCATGATTTTTGAAAAAGTCATCCAGAAAAAACCCAACTTCATAACAGAACAGAACAAAATACACATCCATAATATCTTGCTTATAATCTGTCTGAACCTAAAGAGAGTGAAGACGATAGTATTAATAAACCATAGGATATAACACTGCCTTGTTGTGGTGTCACTATATACAGTATATAAACCAAACACTTCTATTTGTCACCATAAAAACATTGGGGGACATTTATTAAAAGCACCAGTTTTTTTAAGTTCTATTTATAATGGGCGAATGAGTTTATTTTTAATCTGCCTGTTTTAAGTATTTACCCAAAAATTTATGATGTGGGCTATTTAAAAAAATCTCAAAAACTGGTGCCGGCCGACATATGATAAGTAGCAAGTGAATTGATGAATTAGTCCTATTCGGCTGGGTAAAAAACAAACAAATACTCTGTAGAAAAATTGCACGTTTTAGACTTAACAGTAAATGTCCCCCATTGTGGGTTCTAATATTGGCATCCAGACTTGGTAAAATAAAATCAGACAGTAATATGCTGACTCCTGACCCATATATTTATATATGAAATGCTCATTTGAGGATCCAGAGCCTCCAAAGTACAGGTTTTTACTTTCAGCGAACACAATTTTTTTTTTCTATTCCTTTTTTTTTTTTTAAGTAGAATAAAACCAAAAATAAACATTTTTCTGTACCAAGTCGTTAGACAGAGATGAATAATATATTACATCTATAACTGTATAAGCAGCTATACTCTTAACCACTTCCTAGGTTTGGAATATGCAGATAAACGGAAGTCACACAATAATGGCACAACTGCTCTACGCACAACGTCTAATTGCTTACGAAAGATCGAAGCTTTTGGCAAGGCTTCCAGAACAAGTGTATACCGATAGCAAAAATAAGGCATGTTTTACAGATTACCAGCATGTTAGGCGGTGGCACGTAGCGAGACCATTTGGCAATCCTAACATTTTGTAATAAAGTTATGTAGCACATTTCTTGAATGTAATAAAAACATTCTAATAAAAATAACAACAAAAAAATGAACACAATATAGAATTTGATCCTGGCATACAGGTTTATACATTTTAAACCTGCGGGTTTCAAATTCTTGTGATACAACTATGTAAGGAGGATCTCCGCAACTGCTTAGTTTCTGAGAAACGGCATGATGAAGGATTGTTCTGTATAAGGACAAGAGGATTCCTTCAGTGGAGCTTCTCCATTCCTACAGGCCTAAGCCTTTTTACACGACTCAACTCCAAACTTTGTTGGATCTCGGCGGACATATTCAGTAGCCATCATATGCCCATCTTCTACTTCCTGGGGGGAGGGGCCTTGGGTAGCATGGAATGAAAAGATGCTGAAGACAATCAGGACCTTTATGCCTCAGTAGAAGAATGGCTTGCCCGCTGGGAGATTAAACATCTACTGATGGATCTCCAAATTTGAGCAAAGTTACGGTTACGTTGGCTTTATCTCCTCCTTGCTACAAGCCACGGTGTCACACCCTTCGAATGGATGAAAGTCAGATATTAAGAGTAAAGTAGCCATAAGGAGCATTCATCTAGCACGTGAAGTTCAATCACACAGCAAACTCTTAGACACGATTCATGCAAGCCATTAGTCTGTACAAACGTGGTAAACAACACGAGTCACTGGTGCTATTTGGCATGGGCAGAGGAACGTGTCGGACATTGTGCATCCGGTGAACTGGTCCCAGATGGTCAATGGAAACATGTCTACAAGTGTGTACAAGTAAAGCAATAAGAACGGATATCTCTTTAGTCCTGGAGATTTCAACAGCAGCGATGACTACTGCCAAATAGCTTGTGCAAGTGGATAAAGGTGAACGTATGGACAAGTAGAAGAAGGTGTGTGTAAACATATGAAATCATCTTGTTTTTCTCTATAAATACAAAGTTTTGATTATATACAACTTCATGCTTGCATGGTTAGATTTGTCACTGCAAAGAGAAATAAAAACAACTGTTAGTAGATATACCATGCAAGAACACTGCAACACTCAGGTAGTGTTTATTCACTTCAATGATTCCAACCTTATAATGATTCACACACAGTATATTTCAATTAGTATTTGGTCAGTATTTTGCAACCTCAACCAGGAGTGGACTGAAAACACAGAAAGGATCTGTTCACACAATGCTGAAATTGAGTGGATGGCCGCCATATAACAGTAAATAACGGCCATTATTTCAATATAACAGCCATTGTTTTAAAATAACAGCAAATATTTGCCATTAACCCCTTAGCGTCCCATGACGTACATGGTACGTCATGGTGCCGCGGGGGGTGTTCAGAGCGGGGTCCCGTATATACACAGCATTGATCTCTATGAGAGATCAGTGCTGTCTATATACAAGTCCCCCAGGGGGGCTTCTAGTTTGTGTAAAAAAAAAAAGTAAAAATGTGTTTTTATTAATAAAAAAATCCCCTCCCCTAATAAAAGTCCAAATCACCCCCCTTTTCCCATTTTATAAATATAAATTAATAAATAAACAAATAAATAAACATATTTGGTATCACCACGCACGTAATCGCCCGAACTATTAATTAATCACATTCCTGATCTCGTACGGTAAACGGCGTCAGCGCAAAAAAATTCCAAAGTGCAAAATTGCGCATTTTTGGTCGCATCAAATCCAGAAAAAATGCAATAAAAAGCGATCAAAAAGTCGTATATGCACAATCAAGGTACCGATAGAAAGGACGCATCATGGCGCAAAAAAATGACACCTGACACAGCCCCATAGACGAAAGGATAAAAGCTTTATAAGCCGGGGAATGGAGCGATTTTAAGGAACATATATTTGTTAACAATGGTTTGAATTTTTTACAGGCCATCAGATAATATAAAAGTTATACATGTTACATATCATTGTAATCGTAACAACTTGAGGAACATGCATAACAAGTCAGTTTTACCATAGGGCAAACGGCGTAAATGCAAAACTCCCCGAAATCAAAACAAATTCGTTTTTTTTTTTAATTTGACAGCGCAAATGATTTTTTTCCGGTTTCGCAGCATATTTTATGGAAAAATAATGCCTGTCATTACAAAGTACAATTGGTTTCGCAAAAAATAAGCGCTCATATAAGTCTCAAGGTGAAAAAATGCAAGCGCTATGGACTTTTAAACATAAAATGGAAAAAGCAAAAGCGCAAAAACGAAAATTGGCTTTGACCTTAAGGGGTTATATGGCGGCCATCCACTCAATTTCAACATTGTGTGAACAGATCCTTTCTGTGTTTTCAATCCACTCCTGGTTTTGGCTGCAATATGAGGACCACAATACTGACTGAAATATACTGTGTGTGAACCCAGCCTAACTGTGCCAATATAAAAGTATAATGCTATATATTTTATATCCGCTGCATACTCCTATTCATCGAAGGTGTTTGTTGGCTACCATTGGCAGAAACAAAGATCCAATGGGATGGAATGTCCAATCTTTTTGTTTTCCTCTGGGGAGAGGCAAAACTATGGGGGCCTGGCCAATGATTGTGTCCTATTCGCTATTAAAGTGACTCTGTACCCACAATCTGACCCCCCCCAAACCACTTGTACCTTCGGATAGCTGCTTTTAATCCAAGATCTGTCCTGGGGGCCGTTCGGCAGGTGATGCAGTTATTGTCCTAAAAATTTTTTTTTAAACTTGCAGCCCCGTGCCCAATGGCCATGGCTTAGAATATCTGTGCCCTTACCCTGCACCACCCCTCCGTCCCTCCTCCCTGCCCTCATCATTAGGAATGCCACTGGCACTATTTTTCCTATTCCTCTGCAGTGAACAGCTCATGTGCAGTGTTCACACAGCTGAGGAGAGATAGGAGAAAATGTTCCAGGGGCATTCCTGATGATGAGAAGGGCAGGGAGGAGGGACAGAGAGGGTGTGCCAGCCTAATGCACAGACACTCTGGGCCGAGCCAGTGTGACACAGGGCTACAAGTTTAAAAGTAATTTTTTAGGACGATAACTGCATCACCTGCCGAACGGACCCCAAGACAGATCTTGGATTAAAAGCAGCTATCCCAAGGTACAAGTGGTTTGGGGTGGGCAGATTGTGGGTACAGAGTCACTTTAAGGCTCTTCTACATAAGCCAATTGCGTGTAGGAATGTTTATAGGAAAACTAAAACCCTATTACATAAAGCGATTATCAGCCGTAATTGGCCGATCGTCGCTTGTGTAATAGCGCCGGCAGTGAGTGGGAAGCAAGGAGCAAACGAATGCTGACCTGACAGGTTTGCACTTGCTGGCTTCCGGAGATCACCCCAATAGGGGCTTTATTCTTTATCATTAACCTGTGTAAAAGGGCCAGGGACCATCTGAGAAATGAGAAAACGCTTATTGTTTGACCTACCTCAACCTTTAAACTAAAGTCATCTGTAAATCGAATGAACAATGCCTATTCCAAATCTGTATTTTGTATCTTTTTACTCTTTTTTGCATTTCCAAGCTGTAAGCCTGCAAGCTGGGCATGTTGATGCATAGAGAGGACTTCTTAGCTCAAGAATATAATGGAGAGGACTACTTAAACTCCTTTGTTTGCGGCTTATAGCAAAGGAATGCAAGAATATAGAAAGATAAAAATTGGAGATCTAGAATCAACTTTGTTAAATCTATTGACTGATAAGATAAAGCTAATGTGCCATCAGTACATTCGCTTTGAGACTTGCACATGGATAGAATGGTGCAGTCGCTGGGAAGCTGATGCTGCGGTCCTTTTGAACCGCGGCCAGGTTCCCGCGTACGGCGCCGTTCAATTCCTGGGCACCGGTTGGATGCAAAGAACTGGAGGTGGTCCGGCCCGCCCCCAGTGTGTGGAAACCCCTGGCCCTCTATAATGCGGCTCCATTGATGCTCATAAAGGGGCGGTGATTTCCTCCCACTGGGACGAGCTGGCCCACCACCTCCAGTACTTCAGCTTTATACTATCATATGTGCAGCACAAGTCTTCCTCTAACCCTAATCCTTATTCTGCCTGTCAATCTCCAATATAATTATTTGGCCATGTTATTAACAACATTCCATTAGATGGGTTAGCACATATGTCTCCTCTCTTTAGTGACGGTCTAGGCGGTTCTCACCTTCTGCCAGCAGCCGGGCATTGGAAGTCCATCTGGTCCCTGTTCAAGCATGCAAGAATACAACAGATGTCAAGATTAGTCAAGATGCATACATAGTAAAAAGCTGATTTATTACATGACTATGACTCTTACTGCATAAGTGGTACAGGTAAAGAGCTGGTAATATTACAAATCAAATATGTATTGTGCTATTTAATACTAGCTGAATGCACTACTTTTCAGATATTTCTTTCTGCCAAGGGCAAGGATGGGGAACCTGCAGCCCTCCAGCTGTTGCAAAACTACAACTCCTATCATGGCTGGATAGCTGAAGCGGGAAACAGATGACGTTTGCATCGGAATCCCCGCGCCGGTCTATTCATTTAAAAAAAAGTGATGTACTAGTGGTACTACTCCAGACAATGGAGTTTCTAGTTATAAGCCAGGGAAGGAGTGATTAAAAACATTAACCTGCACTCACCTCCCTGATTCACATGCCACATACCGCACCGTCCCTGCTGTGCAGCAGCCTCTGGGGTCAGGGGGTGTAGTGATAAGCTGAGGGGGTCTGAGATGTCCCAAACCCCCAAATGGCCACACAGCAGGGGCTAAATGCAGGTTACTGTTTTTGCATAATATACAAATCATTAGAAGAAAACTTTTCCAAATTTCATTTTTGCTTCAAAATATTTTTTAATTGAAATTCAAACTTTGCAGCAATGTAACACAGGAGGGGAATAAATGGAAATCTGAAGTCTGTTTGTTTTGTTTTTTTGCTATAAACTCACATTGTAAACTTTTCCCTGCACCAAAATCAGGCTATGTTAACACAACCTTTTTTTTGTTTGATAATGACGACCGTAAATAATGATTATTGATGTCCGTCATTGTAAAATAACAGTTATTTTAAAAAACAGCGGCCATTACTTTGCACAAAAAGAAGTTGTGTGAACATATCCTCAAAGTGCTAATTTGTGCACCAAAAATGGACCACTTTGGGGCAAAAGTGCAAAAATGGAAAAGATCATGGAGGGTCCGACCTCTGTACCCCCCACCGATCTCCAGATCGACTCCCCCCCCCCCCCCCCCGGCTCCTTTGTTGTGAATACAGTCGCGGGTACAGCACGTGACACAAGCCTCTATTCATTCTTATGAAGCCGCCTTAAAGAGCTGGGTGCTGTACTCGTCTCTCACCGGCAGCTCCATTCATTCTATATGGGGCCGCTGGAGAGAGTTGAGTACAGCACTTGGTTCTTTCTGGCGGCTCCATAGGAATTAATTAAAGACATGGGTGATGTGCCGTACCCACGGCTCTATTCATAACAAAGCAGCTGGGTGTCGATCTGGAGATTGTCGGGGGATGTGGCGGTTGGACCCACCGCAATCTCTTACTTGTCTCCTATCCTGTGGATCAAAGTTAGTTAAAGGTGGAAAACCACTTTGAATATTGACATTCAGATTTTTCTAATGGAAAATGCTCTATTTATTCCCCTCATGGTCTTTTGCACAAGCCACAAGCTTAAACAACAAACCTGTCTTGTATATGTATGTCTATAGTAATGGTTCTCATTGCATCCATTGTTGTTATTTCTGAAATCTATTGTGTGGCAGCGACTTGTGCTAGTCTTATATAGTACATTACTTTATCATCATTTGGTATGTTCTGTCATTTACAGATCTTCTAATAGCATGCGCTCATACAGCATATACACACACACTATTCCAATCACACTAATCTCTTACAGGTAATCTGACTGATTTGATGAACTGGAAGCTAGAAATGAACCGTCATTTACATCTGGAGTTTACAATGTGAAATATACAGAATAAATGTAATTATCCATTATTTATAAAATATATATATATGGAAATATGGAACTTAACACATCGAAAATGGAGTCCAATCTGGAGGCATCATGGTATAGAACAAGAAGAGCTGAGCAGATTGATGTATAGTTTGGTGGCTAATGGTGATAGATTGGATTGCATCTTTAATGTGACTGGTTCTCTTTGGGGCCCATATTTCCCATGAATAAAGGTGGGGTGGGGGCATGAATTAGACATCAGAATACACAAAAACATACAAAATGCCTTGTCCTCTTGTATAATATCTTTTAGTGTTCTATTCAGCCGTCTGGATCCTCTACGCAAATAATCAATCATGGACGTCAACCACTAATGGCAGGTATTATAATATCCATAGAAATTTCCACTTTGGCATGCAGAACAGTGGTGAGTTGTCGAAACTACTATGTCCATCTGTCTGCTCATATGTACATGGTTTATATACCTGCATATGGAAAAAACATGCTTCTGAGGTAGTGGTCGAAAAGGTAGAAAAAAGCTCTAATCCTTGATGTTAAACCCTTATGGTGTCCATATACCCTTGATATAGATGTCAGCCCAGTGCTCATTCAGTTGACAGCTAACTACCTACTAGGGAATACCTATCTATCTACAGGGGCAACTACCTACTGGGTAAGGCACCTATCTACCTACTAGTAGGCAATAATCTATCTACTGGGGAGCAAATACCTACTGGCATCCCTCCCTGCCTCCATTGTCTCCTGGTCTACACTATTTTACATTGTGGAGTGCAATTCACCTCCTAATTCTAAGAAACACTATGGTTGCCTTAAAGATTACATTGGACATTCTAATAGAAATGGCTCAACGGAGCAAAATTAACCAGGTTCTTGGGCTATATCTCCATACATACGTGACCAACCATTGGGATAACTGATCTGCACTTTATGAACACTATTCCCACAACAACCATGTGCTAAAGTCCACTTCTTTAGTATGTGACCTTAATAACTAGATAGTTGGCTGGTTCCAACAGACGTTGGTAAGTTTGGACAACATTCATCTAATGTATATGGCATCCCATTGCTATTATATAAATTCATACATTTTGCATTTATTACAGTCCAGTTTATAGTTTAAGCGTACCTGTCACTACAAATAAGTTCTGACATGTCATCAGACATGTTAAAAGTTATCGAACACAGTGAGTGTCACTGCTTAGACCAGTTCTGCTCCAAAAGACATGCAACGTTTCAGCCACAAAGGTCTTTGTCAAGCAAACCCTTGTGGTTGAAACTTTGCATGCCTTTTGTACCTGATGTGAAGTAAAAGCTTGAAGCTACTTCTACTTATAGATGCTATGGGACTCTTCTCTTTTCCTAAACACAGATGCCTACACCCAGGATTGTGGACTTCCCTGCATGCATCCATATACTACAGGTTGGCCATTACAGAACTGTTGACCCTTGGTGGTGTTGGATCTTTTTTTTTATTATTATGTCTGATGACCTGTCAAAACTTATTTCTAGTGCTCATTTAAAGGAGAAGTCCAGCGATTTATAGAACCCAGCAGCCGGCAGAGGCAGGGGGAATTTGATAACGAGCAGTAACTAAGCTCTACCCGTGCCCACGGGGGCCGCGAGACCCTGAAGGACTCCAGGATCTTAGTGCTGCACACATCCAGACCCGGCTGATGGACTGGCCGCTCTACCAGTCAGTGACTGGGGTGGGTCGCCACTGCAGTCACTAATTGTCTGAGCGGCCAGTCCATCGCCCAGGACAGGCCTTTTCGCTTGAGTCGTGACGTCATCACAACTCGTGGAAAAATGCCTTCCGGCGGGGCTCTCGAGGTCATTCCCACCGCTCACCACAGGCACGGAGAGATGTAAGTTCCTACTCGTTAACAAATTCCCCCATGCCTCTGCCGGCTGCAGGGTTTTATTAATGGCCGGACTTCTCCTTTAAGTATGTGTCAGGGACTCACCTACTTTAATATGAGGCTATTAGTGTAGGGATCACAATAGCTCAGAAATGGCTGAACAGACTATTAAAAGATTACACAAGAAAATATTTCAGTGGCTCATATTTCCACGCGTTTTTATTTCTATTTTAGTTTGAAATGCACATTAGGATAATTGTTTTAATACTTCTATTATATATAATTCTGCATCCTCCAGATATAAACAACACAAAAGTAAAGACAAAATAACAGATGTTTTATGCAATATGCATGCTTCATTTTTCCCCAGCACAAAAGCATAAAATGTCTGTAACTATTGAAAAAGAATATTGCAATTGTCCCTGTTTTTTTTGCTCTTCTATGAGTTTTTAGGCTCTGTTCACACTAGAATCAGGACTTTTGTTGCTACCGAAACCATAAAAGTTTACGGAGCTTAACAAATTCGATTACCAGAAACGGAATCGGAATGGTAGTGTCAACAGATCCTAAAAGTAAACCTTTTCCTGGACTTGGTGATAGTTCTTTTTTTTTTTTTAATAACCATGTTTGCCATATTGGTACAAGGAAAGGAATTTCTAGTATCATTTTAGTATGGGCAGGATTTTAGATTCATGCTGAGTTGAGGAGGAGGAAACTGTGAAGAAAACTACAGGGAAGGTCAAGTAAGTTTCACAGGGAATCTAAGCCATTATAGAGGGTGTGTAGAGAAAGGACTGGGCTGCAGGCTATTACATCACTACATAGATTACCTATTTGTTCTCCGATAAAGGACCGTCTAAGCTGTAGACAGTGGGGAAGCTTTTTATAGCGTTATCAGAATTTTACTGCCGGGTTATATGTGTCTGTGTAGGCAAACACGCTAATGTTTGATCGCTTGTAGAACATTCTGAGGAAAAATATAGTGGAAGGACATACAGTGTGAGCACTTATACGGGTTAACAATGAAATAGGAAAGACTCAGTTAGTCATGTGATAGGATCAACTTAATCCATGCAAGATCCATGCAGATTTTGTTCCAATGCAAAAATATTCCAAGTTAGGTCTTTGCATTGGCGACTAAGACAAGGACTCACATGCAGGGAAGGATAGGAAAGAGAAATACTGTACCAATTGGCAAGGGGCATCCAGCCCATCCAGGCCAGGCTGACCTGGTTCCCCTTTTTCCCCCTTTAATCCACGGAAACCCTGTTTGTAAAGATTAACTTGCAATGTTACTGGTTGATATAAACCTTTAAAATGAAAAGCCTGTTCAATAAAACCAAAATAAAGGAAGGAAAAAAGAACGGGAAAGAGCAAACATTTGTTTTCCCACCATAACACTGGCAATACAAAATTTTACCTACGCCCATGCTATTATGTTTAATGTACAATATCTCAGCATATACTGTTGCACCTTCCATACCCGCAACCAGTCCAAATTTTTTAAATTCCTAAAAAATTGTTAGGTATCTTATAGAAAGAAGTTGGGTTTAGGTGGTTTACTAAATGTTTGCTCGTCCCCGAAACATATTAAACTTCATGGTGGTTACTGGATTTCTGAGACATACCAACGGGCAAGGTGCATCTAATCCAGGGGCACCCTGTTCTCCTTTCTCCCCTTTAGGCCCTTTTTTGCCTTTCTTTCCCTTTTCCCCCTGTGAATACAATGGTTCATAAAAAAAACAAAAACAAAATGTATCAAAAGTGTCAGCAGATGAGAGGTCTGAAGGAACCTTTACCATGATGGTTTGCCTGCTATGTTTGCTGTAATAAAAAGATAACCAGCCTGTGACTGTTTTAGCTTCAGCATGTGAGCGCTGGAAAAACAGACTGCAATATAATTAGGTTTATATGAATAACACACTCAGTCATATGACCTACAGGTAGCCGCAGAGAATTTATCTAGAATCCTATAGATAAACTGCCAGCATCCAATGTATAGAGTATTTCAAAAAGGAATAAGAGCCAACTGGTGCTAAAGAGTCCCATAATTTGCCCCGCTCCCAATACTCCCATTCTAACGTTCATAGAGCAACTTGCATATAGATACCACTAACCAATCACATGGACTACAGCAAGAATAGGAACCTTCCGCCCTACAGCTGTTGCCAAACTACAATTCCCATCATGCCTCCCCAGGCATGATGGGAATTGTAGTTTGGCAACAGCTGGAAGGATGGAGGTTCCCCATCCCTGGACTACAGTCTAGATGGACATTGTACCCGCTGAACATAGTTTTGAACCCACATATTTAAAGTGTCACTTTCTTTATAACTATCAAAATCTAAATCAACATCCATTGTGATATAAAACAAGTTTGCAATTTACACTCACTATTTTTAAGTTATCATGCTTCAAAACAAAGCTGTACTTACTTGTATCCAGGTCCAGTCTCCTAAAGGCAGATTTTTAATCATGTGCAGGAAGTCCAGGTCATCTGTGCGCTCACAGAGAAGTCATGTGATTGATGGACACATTGAGTCATGACTCTCTGTACTGGCCAGGACTACCTGTGTTTGGTCTCTTTTTTCCCAACCAGCACAAGACTAAAAAGCTGAAGGAGACTGGACCTGGATACAAGTAAGTACACCTCTTTTTTGAAGCATGATAACTAAAAAAAAAATAATGTACTGTAAACGGCAAATTTGCTTTATATCACATCCCCTGTTGAATTAGATTTTAAAAGTTATGACGACAAATATACTTTAAGTGAAAACGGAACCTTCTCACATGTCACAGTAATGCTAGCCTTTATCCTCAAATGGTTTATAGATTGCATTCCATTTGATCTCCCGTAAACAAAAATCTAGAAAAATAATTATTTGTTCAATGAAATCCGTGGGAGATGCCCAGTTTGCGAATGCAGATATTTCTAGCATCTTCGGCATACTGCTGATTTCAACGGAGAAAGCCTTCTGTTGGCATTTCCCAAATAGCAGAAATGACCATATGCCATTCTAGTACAAATTGACTTTACAGTACTGTGACATCCAAGAATGTCAAATCTCGGTGGATTTCCCCTTAAAGAGGTTGTCCAGGAAAAATTCACTTTTCTCCTATCCACAGGAAAGGGAAAAAGGAGGAAGTTGCAGGGGGTCTGACCTCTGTACCCACTGCCGATCTCCGTATAGGGCGCCGCTGGCTCTGTTACAAACAGAGCAGCAGGTCTGGCATGCAACCTGTGGCTTTATTCATTCCTGGATGGAAAGTGCCAAATACAGCGATCTACAGTTGTTCTCGGCTCTTTCCATCGCCCCATAGGAATGAATAGAGCAGCAGGTCCGGCACGCTATTTTATAACAAAGCCGGTGGGGCCCCATACGGAGATAAGCAGGGGGTACAGAGGTCGGACCCCCCATGACCTCCTACCTTTCCCCTATTCTGTGGATAGGGGAAAAGTGAATTTTTCCTGGACAACCTCTTTAAGGCTATGTTCACACAACATTCTAGTTTTGAAAAGAACGGACATTCTTTCATACTGCAATGATATGCATTTAAGTCAATTGTTCAATACGTTGTTCAATACATTGTGTGAAAACAACAGCCTTTGATGCATATACTTCAATGCATTTCATTGTAGCATGAAAAGAACGACTGTTCTTTTTTTTTTTTTTAAATTGTACGTTGTGTGAATATAGCCTTAAAGTTATATGTATATTGGTCCAACATCTACCTGGTAATTTTTGTGATATGCTTGGCACACTTGCCTATCCTGTAAGAATTTTCATGTCATCTTCACAGGATATGCTAGTTTGGCCTCTAGACCTGCTTCTAATGTCATCTAATGGTAAGGTTAGGATAACATAAAGTAAATGTCCTTCATACCCATCAAAAGGCTGTGAAAAGTGATAAAAGCAGAACTTGCTATTTATTACCACGGAAGGAAGGAGGAGGCCACAGAATTAGTAGAATGATGGATAGCAGTCAAGGTAAAACTAGGGGGATTATTTTGGGACCACTGTGCATTTTAGGCACAACGGGAACTTGGAGAAAATCCAGAAAAATATTGTATTGCCCCCCAAAAGTTATACAAATCACCAATATACAATTATTACGGGAAATGCTTATAAAGTGCTTTTTTCCCTGCACTTACTACTGCATCAAGGCTTCACTTCCTGGATAACATGGTGATGTCACTTCCTGGATAACATGGTGATGTCACTTCCTGAATAACATGGTGATGTCACTTCTTGGATAAAATGGTGACGTCACTTCCTGGGTAACATGGTGATGTCACTTCTTGGATAACATGGTGATGTCACTTCCTGGATAAAATGGTGATGTCACTTCCTGGATAACATGGTGATGTCATGACCCGACTCCCAGAGCTGTGCGGGCTGTGGCTGCTGGAGAGGATGATGGCAGGGGGACACTGAGGGACACAGGGTACTGGAAGGACACTGAGCATCCTTCTGCCATCATCCTCTGCAGCAGTCACAGCCCACACAGCTCTGGGAGTCGGGGCGTGACATCACCATGTTATCTAGGAGGTGACATCACCATGTAATCCAGGAAGTGACATCACCATGTTATCCAGGAAGCGACATCACTGTGTTATCCAGGAAGTGACATCACCATGTTATCCAGGAAGTGACATCACCATGTTATCCAGGAAGTGACATCACCATGTTATCCAGGAAGTGACATCACCGTGTTATCCAGGAAGTGACATCACCATGTTATCCAGGAAGTGAGGCCTTGATGCATAAGTAAGTGCAGGGAAAAAAAGCCCTTTGTAAGCATTTCCCGTAATAAGTGTAAATTGGGGATTTGTATAACTTTTGGGGGGCAATACAATACTTAAAATTTTCGCCGGACTTCTCCTTTAAGTCCAGGGCTGACAGGGCACAGATATATTCACCAAATAAACCAGTTAGGTTCAAGGAAAGGAAAAGCTTTAGGGAAAAAGTAAGCAAGTAAAGTTAAAGGAAAATACACAGGGTGAAGGAGGAGAAGGGAATGCACCTCTGGAAAGGAAGCATAACGCAAGACAGAAAAACGTTCCACATCATATCAGTTGTAAATGGAGATGGTTTATGGTAAAATAATAATGTAAAAGTAACAAAATTAAATAATTGAACAAAACTCAGCATTTACTATATATTATCAGTTATTATTGTTAGATATTTACTATGCTTTATATCATATCTTTTCATGTGTGCCAACAATACCTTAAGCTATCAGCGGGTGAGAGGGAACCAGAATACCTGGAGACATGGAAAGAAACTCCATGCCGTTGTATTTTGGGAGAAATTAGATGTCTTCTTTTTCTATTTGTATATGGTACATTGTAGTGCAGGCATAGGGAACCATGGCCCTCCAGCTGTTGTAAAACTACAACTTCCATCATGGCTGGATAGCCAAAGCTTTAGCTTTGGCTGTCCAGGCATGATGGGAGTTGTAATTTTGCAACAGCTGGAGAACCAAGGTTCCCCTACCCCGGTTATAGTACGTATTATTTAGGGATGGCACCACTGTGGCTGCACCTGTCTGTTTCCCATCATCAAAAAAGTATCATCAGGGGCATTGCACCTGTTAGCATCTATGGCCCTGCCTGCTATATTTCCATCCTCTTTCATGTGGTTTCATTCACTGTTTACACCTCCTATACAGGAATGCTAACTCAATGACCACTGTTAAATAGCCTTACATTTGTTTATTTGTAATGATTCGTGCATGAATTGGTTGTATAATGTACAATTTACTACAATGTTTATTATGTATTATTATATATTATTCGGGTATGCTGACATTGTAGTTCTCATTTCATTGTTTACCTATACACAGTTCTGGTGTCAGCACAAGGCTTACCAGGGCAAGTGCCGGGGCCCACAGCACCTCTAGGGGACCAGAGAGGGAGAGGGGCCCGGTGTTCTAATGTTCATCCCGCTTACTGTAGTGCAGGGGGAGAAGCTGAACATTAGAAGACACAGAAGACGGAGCAGGACCTGCACAGAGAGTGAAAAGGGTGATCACATGACCAGAAGGTACTCAACCTTACAGTGTGGAGATCAGCGGGACAGAGAGGAGGAAGACTGAGCTGTAAGTGCTGTGTGTCAGTGTCTGAGTGTGTCGGTATCAGTCACTATCAGTTAGTCAGTGTCTGTGTCAGTCAGTCAGTATCAGTCAGTCAGTCAGTGTGAATCATATAGTGTCAGTCAGTGTCAGTAAGTCAGTGTGTGTCAGTCATTGTGAGTCAGTTAGGATTCTATTACACGGGCCGATGGGGGCCCAACAATAACTGTAAAGGAGTGCCAATCTGCTAGTTTACTGGACCAATTACACGGCCTGATAATCGTTTAACAAGGGCTGCATGGACATTGTTACTGATGTCCTTGCAGCCCTTGCTTAAACTGCATACATTACCTATACATGGTCCAGGGCTCCTCTAGCGGTCCGCTTCTCCCCAGGTTCTACTTACTGCAGCTTCAGAGCGGCCTGTCTTAGCTGACAGGCCGCTTAGCCAATCACTAGCCGCTCTGAAGCTGCAGTAAGTAGAACCTGGGGAGAAGCGGACCGCAAGAGGAGCCCTGGACCATGGATAGGTAATAAATGCACTTTGCAAATCGGCAGCCGCTGGCCGTGCACTGCTATTACATGTAGCGGTGCGCGGTCAGTGACCGACAATTATAGGTCCAAATCTATATCAACGATCAGCCAATGATCGTTGTCATCGGCTGATCGTTGTGTTTATTACACGGAACAATAATCAGCCGGATAGGGCCGATTTGGCCGATTATTGTTCCGGCCCTTAGTGTCAGTCAGTGTCCGTCAGTCAGTGTCGATGAGGAGACCTCTGAGGCTCTGTCGTCCGAGGGCCCACAAAAGCCTGAAGCCAGCCCTGCCTATACAAGTATCATAATGAATTCAGACAGTTTATCCTATCAAGTAGTGTGGCCTTCCTTTTATCAATCCGTTATATATATTCATTGCTGCAGAGCGCCAGAATAAAACGAGAGATGAGATGCCGCCACCATGCCCTAGCATCTTCATTTATCAGCTGATTATTGATTTAGTGTCATCCTCTCCATTTATTATGAAGTATTATAGACCTTCGGCCCACTGATTTTGCCGCTGTGTCCTGATAATTTCATTTATCAGCTGAGTTTGACGTTGTTAAAGGTATAATCCAATGAAGGACAGTTATAAAAATGAATAATATGCAAAAATAGCTAACTTTCTAATATAAGTATCACAGAACGGCTGCTGTTTTGCCATGTGTGAACATGGCCTAAAATTACAGCCATATTTGTTTCCTTATTTTTTTATATTTTGCTTTTACTGTGAGTGAACCTAGCCTGAAGCCTCCTGATAGCAGTGACCGCTTACTCCAGTAGCTTTGCCAATGAGTATGAACAATTAAAGAATTTTAACAATTTTTATTAAAGTATTATATTGCCCCCAAAAGTTATACAAATCCCCAATATACACTTATTACGGGAAATGCTTATAAAGCACTTTTTTCCCTGCACTTACTACTGCATCAAGGCTTCACTTCCTGGATAACATAGTGATGTCACTTCCTGGATAACATGGTGATGTCACTTCCTGGATAACATGGTGATGTCACTTCCTGGATAACATGGTGATGTCACTTCCTGGATAACATGGTGATGTCACTTCCTGGATAACATGGTGATGTCACTTCCTGGATAACATGGTGATGTCACGACCCGACTCCCAGAGCTGTGCGGGCTGTGGCTGCTGGAGAGGATGATGGCAGGGGGACACTGAGGGACACAGGGCACTGGAGGGACACTGAGCATCCCCCTGCCATCATCCTCTCCAGCAGCCACAGCGCAATGCCATAGCAACGCTATTTCTCTCATACTCCTACTCCCATCATCCGGCACGTATTCTCACAGCCTATGCAGCACCACTCCTGCTTTATTTGTCAAAGCCTGCTATATACCCGGTTGCATCCGGACAGAACTGTTGCTACTAGTTACCTCATCTATAATAAAACCGCTGTTACTGAACCCTGGCATTGGTGTCCACTTAAAAGAGTTCAGTGTCCACAGCTTCTGAAGTATATATATTTCTTTATTTAAATAAAGAAATATATATACTTCAGAAGCTGTGGACACTGAACTCTTTTAGGATGCCTTACGGGTTGCAGCCCGCAATATGCTCTTCCACGTGCTAGGAGATATCACTTGCCAACTGAGTCAACCATTACAGCAATTATAGGTGAGCGGACCCTTCTTTTTTCTGTTTGTTTCATGTTGAATTGGTGTCCACTAACTGGTGCCCTGACTAGGTGCAGCGAAGAATCGCATGCCCATCATCACCCGCAGAATCCACAGACCGGCCCTACAGCTGTGCTGCCCTCAGGCCTATACCGTGACAAGTATAACCCCTGCAGCTGCCCCGGTCATTGCCCGCTCATAACACCAGCACTGCGGAAGTAGCCCCCAGAGGCCAGGGCATCGCATCACCATGTTATCCAGGAAGTGACATCACCATGTTATCCAGGAAGTGACACCACCATGTTATCCAGGAAGTGACATCACCATGTTATCCAGGAAGTGACATCACCATGTTATCCAGGAATTGAAGCCTTGATGTAGTAGTAAGTGCAGCGAAAAAAGCAATAAGTAATAATAAGTGTATATTGGTGATTTGTATAACTTTTGGGGGGCAATACAATACTTGAATAAAAATTGTCGCTGGACTTCTCCTTTAAATAAACCGAGAAGTAACCATCCCAGCTTGGGTAATGGAAAAGTTCCAAGGGCAATGCTCATAGTCCAAGCGATGACTGGTGTTTGGCACACAGGAAAATGATTAGGTTTATTGAACCTATGTTAAAGCCAAGTAAACTTAGGGGCAGGCTTGTTAACATCCACATAGCGCTTTGGTCACCTTTTCTCCCCTCTCTCCTGGGTCTCCTTTCTCTCCTCGAGGACCAGGAAAACCCTGAAACAATATACAAAATGACTTTGTCTATAGGTACGGGGTGCAGTGCAGGCAAAGATCTATTTTCTATTATAATTATTTACAGCATTGTAAATGCCGCATCATAGAAATTTCATGGGCATGTATTTATTAGATATGTGACATGCCCATTTGCTTTTCATCTATGTTGTTATGTCAGTGAGACCTAATAAGAAATCTTGAATATTTTGCTGTATATATATATATATATATATATATATCTATGTATATGTACTATGTTGGTACCATATGGCCTCCTATTGTTACATCAGTACAGCTAGTCTACCAAAGTAGGCCTGGCTGACCCCTTTATACACATCTATGTACCAAGTTAAGTTCATAATTCATTTAGAACATAACATAACTGTGATCTATTTCACTTGTAAAAAACAAAAAAACAAAAAAAACATGAAAACATGAAAGTGAAATGTTGTCTGGTATATACATAAAGCATGCACAGGCCCATGTTTCATCCATATGACTTACATCTAGACCAGGCTCGCCATCTTTGCCCTGTAGAAAAGTTTGTAACATTTCAGATTAATGACAGCATGAACAGTATAGCTGCAGATGAAAATACCGTAAGGCTATGTTTACACACAGTATTTTCTCTCAGTATTTTAGCAGGTTTTTTTTGCAACCAAAACCAGGAGTGGATTGAAAACACAGAAAGGCTACAGTCACACACATTGATTCTAATGGAGCCAAGGCACAGAGGGCAGGGGGTTTTGTCACACTAGGGGCCGGTGGGCCTTCCCTTAGTGCTTCATGGCGAGACACACAGTTAAAAAGCACAAAGCAATATACCTGGTGGTACATTTGCTTCAAAACATTTGGGTGAACAGACACCTTTCCATAGACTTTCATAGACTACATTATCAGATTAACAAAAAGCTATTGCTGTTTATACTTATTTTATGGCCGTTTATTGTTTTCATTTAACAGTGTGTGAACCCAGCCTTACACCAAGAAAGATGACTCTACCACCTCTACCATATCATTCTCATTGTCTGCCTTTAAAGGGGTTATCCAGCGCTACAAAAACATGGCCACTTTCCCCCCTACTGTTGTCTCCAGTTTGGGTGGGGTTTTGAAACTCAGTTCCATTGAAGTAAATGGAGCTTAATTGCAAACCGCACCTGACCTGGAGACAACAGTAGGGGGAAAAGTGACCATGTTTTTGTAGAGCTGGATAACCCCTTTAAGTGTTGAATAAAAATGAACACTAAGGGGGACATTTATGAAGACTAGCGCATGCATCTTAGTGTACGGTGGGCGCAGAAATCTACGCCTTCTGGCGGAAATCATGGTAAATGGTGAGTGCCTCCTCTCAACCTTGCGCCCCCCCCTCCTTCCGGCTGTGTTCATAAATGTCCTGCTAAATACAGGGTGGTCCAAAAGTAGGTGGACAGTATGTGTAATAGGGTTATGAAGGGGGAGATTTATCAAACATGGTGTAAAGTGAAACTGGCTCAGTTGCCCCTAGCAACCAATCAGATTCTACTTTTTATTCCTCACAGACTCTTTGGAAAATGAAAGGTGGAATCTGATTGGTTGCTAGGGGCAACTGAGCCAGTTTCACTTTACACCATGTTTGATAAATCTCCCCTTTTATAACCCTATTACACATACTACCCACCTACTTTTGGACCACCCTGTATATCGGTATTGAAAGGTTATGACTCACAGGTAAACCGTAAGGTCCTCTAGGCCCAGGATCACCAACAACACCTTTTTCTCCCTAAAAAAACAAGTTTACCATCGTTTATGAGATACAAACCATAAATACACTACTACATATCACTACTTACAAAAATCTATATCAGTCACAATCAATTCACCAATGTTCATGTGACTTTATATTGTATATTTATACTGTATAATGAGCTTACATACCCTGTCACCTTTTGGACCTGCGGGACCGGGCGGACCAATTGGCCCATCTGTGCCCTAAAAAAAGAATCAGAACAAAACAGTGAAACACTGGACACAGATAACGGTGAATCGGCTCCCTCTCTCTTCAGCAGCAACACAGGAAATGGAGACTGATCGAGAAAGAAAATCTTGTTAGAAGGAATCATGCATATAAAGGCTGGCATACAGAAGGGCGGACAGTATGTTAAAGTCACGATACAGAATACATCAAACGAGACAAAGTACAAACAGGAACGGACACGAATAAACAATCCTGTTTTCACTATATAAATTGAGTTTCTGGAATCATCACTTTCTGGCAAACATTGTTCTCTATACTGAACGTTTCATTTCAGCCAGACAGAAGAGAGATGGGCTGATTGGAACTTGGCATCCACAGCTAGCGAAGAGAAAGACGCATGCCTGTACAGGAGAAGATCATGCTCATAGAACTGAATGATATAAGATGAGGAGAAGACTGAGGTCATTCCAAGGGGTTTACTCTCCCAAATGGAGATGATTACATTTTTATCATAGAACAATAGACGTGTTGTTATATGACAGAGTCAGTGTATATGTCCATTACAGATACCTATTACTTCTACTATTTTGTAGAGATGAGTAGTGATAAGCGAACTTGCTGAACATTCTAGTTTGTCCGAACCCAAACACTCATCATTTGACTCCTGGTGGCTGGAAAAGTTGCATGCAACCCTAGGGCTGCTTGGGAAACATGGATATAGCCATAGGTCTCTTAGGCCTGTATCCATATTTTCCAGGTAGCCGTAGGACTGCATCCATCCACCTCCAGATGTGCACTGACATGGGTGAATCAGCTAACATGCAGCCTTAAAGGGGTTATCCAGCGCTACAAAAACATGGCCACTTTTCCCCCCTCTCTTGTCTCCAGTTAAGGTGTGGTTTGCAATTAAGCTCCATTTACTTCAATGGAACTGAATTCCAAACCCCACCCAATCTGGAGACAAGAGAGGGGAAAAGTGGCCGTGTTTTTGTAGTGCTGGACAACCCCTTTAAGTTACTGGTGTCCTCGCAGTCTGCCTCTGCCTTGCATGGCATTTTAAAGTTTCTTCAATAAAGCTACAATTTTTATGGTGAGTGCCCACTACATTTCCCCTTTTTATTTCTACCATATGAAGCTTTAATCATAGTATTGTCCTAGAAGTGAGCCCCCCATTTCATACACTATGTGCAAAACTCTGAATGACTTGGACTAAGCTATGAACTATTTTTAAACAGTAGTACCAATTGCTTTTCTTGAATGAGCATTCATAGCTTTTCAGGCCTGAATAAGCAGATTTGTTGGGTTTGAAGGAACAGAGGCACTCACCAGACTGAGTGTAATCTACTTTATTCCATTTTAGTAACAAAAATAAAAACTGCAGGGAGAGAGAGCATGGCATAGCAGTCAAAGCGATGCAAGTTTCTCTGGTGAGTGCCTGTCCGTTTCTTTAACTAGAGTTGTTTGTTGATTATGCTTCATGTTATACAGTAGCGCCACAGTAGCGTTTAAGTGTCGTATGCAATTGTTGCTTTAGAAGCTAGCTCAGTAGCAGTAGTGTCGGGTCTCAGGGCTTTATTGGATTTGTTGGGCTATATTTTTTCATAATTTAATTATTAAACTGGGGAAATATACTGACTCACCACCAGTTGGAATATATTTGGTTTTTTTCTCAGTGCTACAAGTCAAATAAAACCTTCTGTGAGTATGTTGAAAAATACTCCAATATAGGATAGATACAATGGCACCTAGTTATTACACTTGTTATACTGGTGTAGGATGGGACTGTGTGGATTCGTGCTTTATGGAGGTGCTCCTCATAAAAAAGCGCTTAGTAATACATGTGCCAAGACAAGTAAGAAGAAAAAAAATTGAGGGCACTCACCATATCTCGTGGACCGTCTTTATTCCATGTGAAATCAACAAGACAATTGGCAGGTAAAATTCATGTCGGGCACGGGCGCCAAACACTCGTCAGTGCATGCAGTTATGAGTGTTTGGCATCCGTGCCTGACATGAAACTTACTTGCCTATTCTCTTGTTGATTTCACATGGAATAAAGACAGTGCACGAGATATGGTGAGTGCCCTCAATCTTTTTTCTTCTTACTCGTCTTGGCATATGTTGAATAATAATTTCTCAAAATTGCATAACCATAGTACTGGTCTAGTATGCTGCATGGAGGTCAGATCCCATCTAATAGCTAGTACTAAACCATCTATTATTATTGTATTACTTTTCCCTATAGTTTGTCATCTTTCAATATGGCATTATTATGCTGAACAGGTGAAAAGACGAAACACTCACCCTGGGTCCTGGCTTTCCATCTAAGCCAGATGCTCCCTGTATGATTAGGTGGAGGTACGGATGATGGGTATAACATAGGTGACAAGAACGTGAGATTAGTGGGTAATGAGCATGTGAAGTCAGAACAACACAATACAGGATAACACACACACTATGGAATAGCAGGATGAGTGTCACTCATTATCGGAATGTCCACAGCCTAGTAGGAGATGTACCACGCCTCTGCTGTATTGGGGGTTAGATGACGACACATACAAATGGGGTTTTTATGGTGAGTGAAAATTATTATACTCACAAAAGTAGGAGATTAAAATAAAAATAGCCACGTTTTTAACACCTGAATTTCAACATTTTTAGCCATTTTTATGTACATAGTGTTAAAGAGAACCTATCAAATCATAAACGTGTCTGAAATAGATTTATCTAGGAATAGGGATGTATTTCCTCACTAACTTATAAGTAAAATGCCAATCCTTAATGGAATGAAGCCTGAAGATGGGTGGGAGTCGTCAGCAGTCAAGGACCCCAATCTCGAGAGATGTCTTGCATCTAAACTGTGGGGGAGACTATAAACATACGGGGGAGCTTTGCTGCTCGCTTAGGCTGGGGGTTCACAGCACGGGTTTTTTTTTTTTTTGTCTATTTTTTTTTCATCAAAATTTGTGTTCATCCATTTTGATCAGTTTTTCCGATGACTTCCAAAATAATAATTAAAAAAGGGATAAAAACGCATCCGTACACAAAAACATGGTCGACCACATTTTTGTTAAGTAAAAAAAACGAATGTGTTTTGATCCTTTTTTTATAGTGGAACAATGGATCAAAACAGATGCACACAAATGCATCAGATTTTTCATCAGTTTTTTTTTTACTATAATACTAGAGGCCAATAAATGACCTGGGAAAAAATAAATAAATAAATAAATAAAAAATATATATATTTTTTTTTAAGTGAAATTTAAAAGACTACATGATTTAGGCTTCTGTGGAGGGAACCTTACAGTTTAACCAAGACAAAATAGTTACTTTTCATTAAAAACTAGAGCTATTGTACACTTTATATTGCTGGCTAATGTTTCCATGTAGAATGTAATATGACACAAAGACATTGCGCCATCTGCTGGAGACCACAAGAATACAATTGGACAGAAACAACTAATTTTTAGTATAACAGTAATATATAAATATAACAAAAAAAATGCACATTAGATAATTTGCAAAGTGGATTACAGTGAATGCAAACAGATGGTTATTGTGTGAGCTCATATTTTAGAATCACATTTACATAACATGTAACCTAGACATATTACATGTGTTCGACTCAGACACCATTAACATGGACATTAAGCAGACAGATTACTGATGTGTTATACTGATGCTAATTGTGTCTAGGAAGAACTCAGGAAATGGATACAATGATAAGCAACACAAGATATATGGTAATGTGATTCAGCTCCAGCATCTTGCCATCAGAATGTATAATATAGAATTCACTGGAACTATTGAAATAATAATAAATAAATAAAAAATAAGCATATGGATTGAGGTGAAATTAAATAGATTTTTCTACTTACTGGAAGACCCAGTGGTCCTCTGTCCCCCTTTTGACCTGGCTCACCCCTAGATCCTTTAAGACCATTTAACCCTGGTTCACCCTAAATGTAAAAGTAGATGCCAGTTTTGTTTGTTGGCTGTGCACGCTGTTACAGAGGAGGTTCACTTACTGACACCGCTGTAAATTCCCCTCTGTATTATACAGAACCAGAAAGCACCCAAAACATTGCATCACATACTGGACAGGGAATTTCAGACCCCCCAAAATATACATTTCATATCTTACCATTTAAAGGATTTCTTAGTGGCCTCTCCCCTCAAAAATGGTGGACAGTGCCGTAGGGGCGGGGATTAAAAGTCGTGGAACTCCATACCTCCACTCCTGTCCCCTCCCTGACATCACCAGCGTTCAGGCCTCGCCCCTCTGCAGCCATTGGAATGGTCCGACCTAGAGGCCTAGGCCCACCCCTTCTAATCCAGCTGTCACAGAGGGGGCTGGGGCTAGGCATCTAGGTCGGTCCATTCTGATGATGATGATGCAGAGGGGCGGGGCCTAGACGCCTATGACGTCACAAAGGGAGCGGGGCCTATAGTGCTGATAAGGGGCGAAGATACAGGGGTTCCACGGCTGTTAAGCCCACCCCCTACGCCACTGTCCACCAACAATAACATGCATGACCACATAGAAATCCTTTATATAGTAACATATGAAATGTCCAGAATATAAGTTTAAAGGGGTTGGCCACTTTATAGTAAAATTGTTCAGTGTAAAGTGTTAGTAACTGTACTCACTGTATATACTGACAGCAGCTCCCTGTGTACTCACTGTATATACTGACAGCAGCTCCCTGTGTACCTCACTGTATATACTGAAAGCAGCTCCCTGTGTACTCACTGTATATACTGACAGCAGCTCCCTGTGTACTCACTGTATATACTGACAGCAGCTCCCTGTGTACTCACTGTATATACTGACAGCAGCTCCCTGTGTACCTCACTGTATATACTGAAAGCAGCTCCCTGTGTACTCACTGTATATACTGACAGCAGCTCTCTGTGTACTCACTGTATATACTGACAGCAGCTCCCTGTGTACCTCACTGTATATACTGAAAGCAGCTCCCTGTGTACTCACTGTATATACTGACAGCAGCTCCCTGTGTACTCACTGTATATACTGACAGCAGCTCCCTGTGTACCTCACTGTATATACTGAAAGCAGCTCCCTGTGTACTCACTGTATATACTGACAGCAGCTCTCTGTGTACTCACTGTATATACTGACAGCAGCTCCCTGTGTACCTCACTGTATATACTGAAAGCAGCTCCCTGTGTACTCACTGTATATACTGACAGCAGCTCTCTGTGTACTCACTGTATATACTGACAGCAGCTCCCTGTGTACCTCATAGAGCTAAAATTATATTCCCCTCCTCCAGGCTGTCCTGCTCTGTGGTGAGTCTGTCCATAAAATGGCTGACATGGAGGAGCATGTGACCATGCCCCCCCATGTCCACCATAGACATATACAGGCTTAGTGTTGGACACTTGGGGGCGGGGCATGGTCACATGCTCCTCGATGTCGGCCATTTTATGGACAGAAACAACACAGAGCAGGACAGCCCAGCCTGGAGGAGGAGAGTCTGATGTTAGCTCTATGAGGTACACAAGGAGCTGCTGTCAGTATATACAGTGAGTACAGGGAGCTGCTGTCAGTATATACAGTGAGTACACAGGGTGCTCCTGTCAGTATATACAGTGAGTACACCTACTAATACTGTACACTGAGCAATTTTACTACCAAGTGGCCAACCCCTTTAAGAATAGTGCTGATATGGAAGGGGGGGGGCAATTTAACTTTAAGTCTCCTGCCGGAATCGAGCGGAGGTCACATGTGTCCACTATAACGCCAATCATTGTCTACAGGAGCTTCTGGAGTCAGGCAGCTACCATAAACAATGAACGCATGCACATGTGTGACCCTGAGACTCTTTTACAAAAGACGTGGACCCACGTTCCCCAGACAGTAAATAATAGCAGTATAGGTAATTATAAGTTATATATAATACTAATGTTTTGTGTGCTAAGGTCAGTTAATACAGAAAAGTTTTTGGAATTTCCAGCTTGCTTACAGAAAACCTTCAAGCTCAATAGTAATAAATAAGTATGGGGGTTATCAGTCATAATGACTTGCAGAGATGCAGAAAAAAATTTGCAGAGATGCATCCTTAAAGAAAATATATCAATCAATTAAAATCAATACATTTTCTGTGTTTTTGTTTTTATTTTTTTATTGTAATTTTTATTTATTCTTTTGGGCTTAGCAGCACTTAGAGATATGCTTTTCTGCAGCCACATTGACTATATGAACCCATAGTCCGGAGCTGAATCATTGGCTTTTACAGGAGAGATGTTCTGGGCATGTTCTGTGACCTGGGCAGAGGTCAGTGTGCAGAGAGGAGATATAAAGCTGTGACTGTCAGCTATTATTACTGTAATCCTGTCTTTAATGATAGTGAGAATTTATCTCTGCAGAACAGGTATTGTCAGTTTATTATAATTATTGTTAGGCTTAGTGGCCAGGGTGAAAACTGCAGGATTTTCTAGAGGTAGTAATATGAAAATTTAAAGAAACAAATCACCAATAATTCTTTAAAAATATGTTTAAAAGGGTACTATCAGCAGGTTAGAGGAATCTAACATTCTGATAGTCCCCTATTGCAGAGGAGGAAAGTATGTCTGTTAGCTTCCTCCTTGGCACCGTCCCCATGGGGTTAGCAGTGTAATTCTCGGTACGGAGCTCAGATAGGACCACTGCCCCGCCTCCATTGCTTGAGCCGGCCCACTCCTTTTAATGATAATCAATGGAAGGGGCAGGCCAGATTAGCGCTATGGGGGCGGGGCAGTGCTCCTAACAATAGCAATAGCAATAGGGACATATTAGCAGGTTCGATTCCTCTAACCTGCTCTTAGCTCCCCTTTAAAAATAGGTAATTTTCTAATGATGCATTCTCTTTCACAGTAGTGGCCTGCTACCTGAGCTTCAAGGCTTTCATACATGAAACACAACACAGACAATACATTCACGGGACTTATAAGCATGCGCTGTATACAAAGTTATATACACAAAATGGACAAATCCATGCTGCATGCACTTCTTAATAATGGCATGATCTCACTTGCACTTACCTTTGGACCTGAAAGCCCATGTGGTCCCTGAAAATGCAAATACGACAGTTATAGCAAAGCTGTTTTTGAAAGTTGGACACTTTTCAGAAATCAATAAATATCAATAGTACAAGCAATTTTAAGAAACTCTGTAATAGGTTTTATTAAGAAAAAGGCTGTTTTCCTACCTCCCCCCTCACTTCAGAAGAAGCAGGATTTCTGTGTCCATTATGGTCTATGTAGAGGGGAGGGGCCAAGGGGGATGAGTGAGCACGGAGAGGAGAAAAGGCAGCCCTGCAGGGCACAACATACTGCAATCTTTTCTCACCAAGCTCCCAGCTAAGCACTGACCTTTCTGACCTGTGAATCCAGCATTTTATGTACCATGACAATCTCCAAACTGTACAGCTGCTTGTCTGCTCTCCCTACTCACTCATCCACTTGACCCCTCCATAGGTAATAATGGACTCAGTAAACCCGTCTTCACTTTGCTCCTCTTTAATCAGTGTCGGACTGGCCCACCAGAAGTGTGGAAGATTCTCTGGTGGGCCCCTTGCTTTAGAACCTGCACTAACACTAACTGACATGTCGTTTCTCACTGGTTCCTCATTGGTGGGCCCCCCAGGATCATTTCCTCTGGTGTGCCCCAGATACCCCAGTCTGACACTGTCTGTAATGAAGACAGGGTACCCTGATAAAGCACAGATAAGAAGTGAGGGGGAGGCTGGAAAACAGCTTTTTGAGTACAGAAAAAGTTTTTTTTTGCCTAATAAAACCTATTACAGAGTTTCTTAAAATCGCTTGTACTATTTGTGCAATAGATAAATATTTAACAGACACATTAAATTGTACCTCTTTGGTCCTATACATAAACATATAGGGGGACATTCACTATGGGCACACGGAGGGCATCAAGGTGGGGAGGTGGCCTCCTCCCGCAACAGATTTACCATGATTTACACCTACTTGAAGGTGTAAATCATGGTAGAAATCTACAGCTGCTCAGGAGCAGGTAAAGATTTCTGCACCCACTGTACGGAAGGTGCAGGTCAGGTTGGATTCACTAAAAGGTGTGCTCCTCTTGGTAAATCCGGCGGGGCAATTGGGGGCGGGGCCTACTTTAAGACCAGTGTACAGATACGTCGGTCTTCATTAATGTCCCCATAGTATCCAGACTCTTTTCTGGTTGTCCAATTTTTCTCCAGTCTTTTTGAAGAAATCTGAATGCACTGAATAAGAGGACAATGGCCAAACTATCGACACTAACACGGCAGGATCCCTAGACCACTGACTCATTCGTTCTCTTACTGGAGTGAAAAAAACGGCTCCTTTCTGTGGAATTGTGTGTTACATGTAGCGTCACAATATAATGAGAACCAATAATCCCTTTAGCATTGTATAGTAAAAATAATAGCTTACCATTGGGCCTGGGGGGCCATGAGGACCTGGTGGACCAGAAGGACCTATGATCTGTGAAAAGAATAAAGATTGAGAGAATTGTAAGGCGAGAGATTATTAAGTCTACCAAATCCCTGCAGCCTTAAAATCATTAGAAATGATTCGGTGTGGATGAGTACGATAGCTGCGGCAATCACCGAGGTTGTTTGGTTGCTTACGAGCATGAATAAACATCTACATAATCTACATGATGGCTGATGTATGATATACTATGTGCTGCGGGAAGCAGTGATATCTTTGTAATAAGAGAAATACAAAAACTAATACCACTGTATGAAAGCATGACATATATATTGGGCTGGGTTCACACTACGTACATATTTCAGTCAGTATTGTGGTCCTCATATTGCAACCAAAACCAGGAGTGGATTGAAAACACAGAAAGGATCTGTTCACACAATGTTGAAATTGAGTGGATGGCCGCCATATAACAGTAAATAACGGCCATTATTTCAATATAACAGCCGTTGTTTTAAAATAACAACAAATATTTGCCATTAAATGGCGGCCATCCACTCAATTTCAACATTGTGTGAACAGGCCCCCGGGATCACTTCCTTTGGTGGGCCCCAGGTACCCCAATCCGACACTGTTTACTTAGAGTTGTGCGCCAGTCTATTCATAGAAAATTATTACATGAATCGACTGGCACCAGAGGGGGGAAGCCGTTGCCGCGTTTTTTTTTTTGAACTGTGGCCCGATACCCATGCACAACACCAGTCTATTCCCGGGCACCGGGCTAGCCTGAATCCCGCCCGCCCCCAGTGTGACAACCCCCCCCTCTGTGACGCGACTCTATTACAGCATTGGAGCCGCATCACAGAGGGGAGGGGGTTTCGTCATACTGGGCACCAGTGCTTCATGCCTGGCCAGTGCTCGGAATAGAACGTGCACGGGAATTAGGCCACAGTTCAAAAAAAGACTGTGGCACTGGCATCCTTACGCCGGTGCCAGTCTATTCATGTAAAAATCTTGACAACAGGTTAGTAGAGATGAGCAAACAGGGTTCGGGTTCGAGTCGATCCGAACCCGACCGTTCGGTATTTGATTAGCGGGGGCTGCTGAACTTGGATAAAGCTCTAAGGTTGTCTGGAAAACATGGATACAGCCAATGACTATATCCATGATTTCCACATAGCCTTAGGGCTTTATCCAACTTCAGCAGCCACCGCTAATCAAATGCCGAACGTTCGGGTTCAGATCGACTCGAGCATGCTCCAGGTTCGCTCATCTCTACAGGTTACTATACTCACTGTACAGGGTACATCCCTACACTGGCACTGTCATCACTATATCCGTAGAGCCACAGCCCCAACTGCTAACGCCCAGTTTTCAATGAATTAACAGCGTTTAGCCTTAGATACTACTTACAGAAGCTCCATGAGGTCCAGGCGCACCATGGTCTCCCTTTTCTCCTTTTAATCCATTTGCACCCTAGCAACAAATATTTATATTACTTGCCTATAAAGTAATCTACAGATAAAGTCATAATGTAGACACAATGGGGGAGATTTATCAAACATGGTGTAAAGTGAAACTGGCTCAGTCGCCCCTAGCAACCAATCAGATTCCACCTCTCATTACTCACAGACTCTTTGGAAAATGAAAGGTGGAATCTGATTGGATGCCGGGGGTAACTGAGCCAGTTTCACTTTACACCATGTTTGATAAATCTCACCCTATGTTTACATCAAGTTAAAAAAAAAAGGAAAAAGGCGTTTGTTTTTTAAAAATATGTCCATTATTGCATCATTTTAAGTGACGTCAATAAATTGCATAAAGGTTTATGGAATAACAGACATCATTTGCATGCAGTGTATTAAATGACGGACGTCTTTTAAGGTGGACGTCAAATAATGTTCATGACAATTATTCACCGGACGTTATTTTTTAAACGTTCACACACAGTTTTTCTTTTTTCACCGTCCTTTCACTGTTTTTACTATTAAATTCAATTGACTTTTCAATTAAAGACACATCCAAAGCCCAATCAGTCCACCAGAGCTAGAATAATTTACCGTCATTGCACTAATGGGCAGCCAAACTGCAAAATATTGGACATTATTTTGGACTCAAAATGATGGACGTTATGTTAAAAAATTACAATGGGGCAAGAAAAAAACGTCATGGGAACATACCCCATTGTCTTTTTCTGTCTGTTTGAGTCCAAATAATGGTCATCATTAAGAAATAACAGCCGTTATTTGGACTCAATGTCACAATGTCAATAAAAGGAGTGGGAACATTGATAATTTGAGGAGTGGGATTATCCTGTCTAACAGCGGGGGACCAGCGCAGATGAGGAAGGTAAGACACATACCTTCCTACTCCGTGTCCCGGGCGCGATAGGAAGCTATCAGCAGGATAGAATTTTCTGGTAAATTGAAACATAGCGTGATCGGTTTCTGTAGGAAAAACCCAGACAGTGTGGGTTTCAAGCAGCTCGATAAATCTGGGCCAATGTGAGCACTGACGGAAGTTTTCCCATAGCCTTCAATAGAAGACATTATAAAATTAAAAAAGGGTTATCCAGCGCTACAAAAACATGGCCACTTTTGCCCCACTTTTGTTTCCGGTCCAGGCGTGGTTTGCAGTTAAAGCGACTCTGTAGCCACTGTGGAACCCCCCCAAACTACTTATACCTTGTTGTAGCTTAGGCGAAGTCCTTTCTGGTGGTATATTTTGTAAAACAGGTTAGGCTTTCATGAGGCAGAAAATCCTACTTTAGTAGCGGGGCTGCCGTGTCTAAGAGGCGGGCCGAGAGCGTTCGTGCCCTATGGTAGCGCCGCCTTTGTAGTGTTGCTGGTCGTCTCCCCCTGCCTCCCGTGCTGCCCCCTGCCCGCCTTCACAGGGTTCCATTTAAATGCGCATGCGTCGTTTTTATTTGAGCTTCGGCGCCGCTGTAGTGACATGGCCGGGTCCATGCCACCTCTGTGGTGTCTCCTCTGCCCGTCTTCCACGCCCTGTTTAGTGACGCTCTCGGCCCAGCCCCGGCTCGCATGCCTGTCAGCAGCCACGCCGCCCCATCGCATACCATGTTGGCGCACACTGCCTACGTCATCTTGTAGAGTTCTTGGGATCGGATCCCGCTAGACTAGTTTGATAAAACCGGTCGCGTCAGTGCACCTGCGCTGGTTCTAAGCTCAAGAACTCTACAAGATGACGTAGGCAGTGTGCGCCAATATGGTATGCGATGGGGCGGGGTGGCGGCTGACAGGCATGCGAGCCGGGGTTAGGCCGAGAGCGTCACTAAACAGGACGTGGAAGACGGGCAGAGGAGACACCACAGAGGCGGCACGGAACCGGCCATGTCACTACATCGGCGCTGAAGCTCAAATAAACGCTGCATGCGCATTCACATGGAACCCTGTGAAGGCGGCCAGGGGGCGGCATGGGAGACGACGAGCAACACCACAAAGGCGGCGCTACACTAGGGCACAAACTCTCTCGGCCCGCCTCTTAGACACGGCAGTCCCGCTACTAAAGTTGGATTTTCTGCCTCATGAAAGCCTGACCTGCTTTACAAAACATACCACTAGAAAGGACTTTGCCTAAGCTACAACAAGGTATAAGTAGTTTGGGGGGGGGGGGGGTTCCACAGTGGCTACAGAGTCGCTTTAAGCTTCATTCACTTCAATGGAACTGAATTTCTAACCCCACCCAATCTGGAGACAAGAGTGATGCAAAAGTGTCCATGTTTTTGTAGCACTGGATAACCCCTTTAAAGCCAATGTACTACCAGTACATCACTTTTCTGATATTTACACGGATAGACTGGCGTCAGCACAGGGATGCCTATGCCGCAGGCCTTTTTACATGGATAGACTGGCGCCAGTCTATCCATGTAAATATCAGAAAAGCAATGTACCGGTGGTAAATTCGCTTTAATTATGGCCATTTTTTATGCCTACTTTGATTGATTTCCAGGATTTATTTGCTATACTGCAAGGAGTAAACATTAACAAATGAAAATAACAAGGTAGTAAATGCAGGTAAATTAGAGAGAAGCTAGAAGGAGTCATTGTGGATTTTGGGCTGGGGACACTTACAGGTAACCCAGGAAGACCAATTCCTCCTTTTTCTCCTGCAATGCCGGCTTCTCCACGGTCTCCTTTAGAACCTTTAGGCCCCTGTTTTACACAACAACAACAAAATTCTATAAGACTTATAAAAATATTATATAAGTGATAAATATTTGACTGTATATTATATAACAGTTATAAATTGTATCTGAACATTAGAGAAGATTCCAAGCACAAAGCGGGATAGTCTCAGCAAAAGCCATACCCGCTTTCATCTCTATTGCATAACCTCTGGTAGGGTACAAACCCACTTGACGTATTTGCTGCGTGAATCAGTCTTAAAAATAAGCAGGCAAAACGCAGGTTGGCTTTATACAATTGTTCTGCGTTAAAATACGCAATTGCGTATTTTTGAAGCGTGAAGCTTGTTGTTAGCAAAGCATCAGTTGTTAACAACCTGTGCGAAAAACGCATGTAGCTTCACGCTTCAAAAATACGCAATTGCGTATTTTAACGCAGAACAATTGTATAAAGCCAACCTGCGTTTTGCCTGCTTATTTTTAAGACTGATTCACGCAGCAAATACGTCAAGTGGGTTTGTACCCGTAAAGTGATTTTCATACAGTAGGAAACATCATGAGGCTATCACTGCGGGAAAAGATGGCCATCTGTTAATATTGACGGCCACAAATAATGATCATTTTTGGCGGCCGTTATTATCAATAGATGGCCGCCATTCCCTTTGTGGGTACATAGCCTCAATAATATTCCAAATAATCCAAAACCATCTCTATTTACTGTAGCAGGTTGGTTACAGCAATGCACTGCACAAACCATTGCTTCTAAGCAGAGCAGATTTAGTAACCTTAATAGCGTCTAATGAGTCGTGATGATGGTTCATGAATATGACTTAATCTTATAGTACATGGGTATTGCTGTATCAGCAGGTATTCTAAATAATATAGACAGATCATAGATAGATGATAGATAGATAGATAGATAATAGATAGATAGATAGATAGATAGATAGATAGATAGATAGATAATAGATAGATAGATAGATAGATAGATAGATAGATAGATAGGAGATAGATGATAGATAGATAGATAGATAGATAGAAGATAGATAGATAGATAGATAGATAGATAGATAGATAGATAGATAGATAATAGATAGATAGATAGATAGATAGATAATAGATAGATAGATAGATAGATAATAGATAGATAGATAGACAGACAGACAGATAGATAGGAGATAGATAGATAGATAGATAGATAGATAGATAGATAGATAGATAGATAGATAGAAGATAGATAGACAGACAGACAGACAGACAGACAGACAGACAGATAGATAGATAGATACTGTAGATAGATAGACAGATAGATAGATAGGAGATAGATAGATAGATAGATAGATAGATAGATAGATAGATAGACAGATAGATAGAAGATAGATAGATAGATAGATAGATAGATAGATAGATAGAAGATAGATAGGAGACAGATAGATAGATAGATAGATAGATAGATAGATAGATAGATAGATAGATATTGCGCACAACTGGAGGTGTAGATTAGTGCCATGATTTACGCAAATCACGATAAATAAGGTGTGGGACGTTGAATCTGCCCCTTTTCCCTGGGGTATGCCTGAAGCACATTTCTTTTTGATAAATTCCCCCCCCCCCCCCCCAGTTTCTTAATTTTCAGTTTCATTTTTCTATAATAACCCAGAATCCATAAATTCTACATGAACTTATCCTGTACTATACTAAGCTTCTTGGGTTACACTATTAAAATCAAATCCTCCAACTTCTGGGTTATTGGGCAGGTTAGTGACCACGTTTAATGTGATATTTTCTTACTCATGAACTAGGTCATGACATTATTACTTTGGCTGCATAAGATGAATATGCTTGTTTCTTTCTTTTTTTTTTTTTTAATTTCAGCATGGAAAAAGCTTTTATAGCATTTAAGGTGACCTGAGGTGATGAATGCAATTCTGATCCTGTCACTGAAAACCTACAATTTTTTCCGCTCATATAATGTACACTGATTACAATGAATGTATGAACTATATCAGCCATGTCAAACCCCTGGCCCGCGGTGCCATTATTTTTGGCCCACAGAGGAATTGAGTTGATTTCCTACAGCTGACCCACAGTCATCGCAGCT
Source organism: Dendropsophus ebraccatus (assembly GCF_027789765.1). Taxonomy (NCBI): domain Eukaryota; kingdom Metazoa; phylum Chordata; class Amphibia; order Anura; family Hylidae; genus Dendropsophus; species Dendropsophus ebraccatus. The sequence continues at coordinate 133,623,840 of NC_091460.1, read as the reverse complement.
AATTATAATTTTGGCGGTCCAGAATGCCACCTGGACCACCCATATTATAATCTTGTCAATAGCCCCCCTCAATAGCTCCCCATATAGTACTCATCCCCCCTCAATAGCTCCCCATATAGTACTCATCCCCCCTCAATAGCTCCCCATATAGTACTCATCCCCCCTCAATAGTTCCGCATATAGTACTCATCCCCCCGCAATAGTTCCCCATATAGTACTCATCCCCCCTCAATAGCTCCCCATATAGTACTCATCCCCCCTCAATAGCTCCCCATATAGTACTCATCCCCCCTCAATAGCTCCCCATATAGTACTCATCCCCCCTCAATAGTTCCGCATATAGTACTCATCCCCCCCGCAATAGTTCCCCATATAGTACTCATCCCCCCTTAACAGTGCCCGCGTATAGTAATCAGTCCCCCCCCCCCCCCCCGAATAGTGACCCATACAGTTGGTAGTTACCCCAGCAGCTCTTCCGCTCACAATTATTGACCTTGTACAGGGGCTACAGAGTAGAATCTCTATTGCAAATGGTACTAAACTGGGTAAAGTAATCACCACAGAGGAGGATTGTATAATTTTACAGAGGGATTTGGAGAAGCTGGAGGCTTGGGCAGAGAAATGGCGAATGAAGTTTAATGTGGATAAAGGTATAAAGTTATGCACTTGGGCCATAGAAATAATAGATTAGAATAATAGATATAAGTACAGTTATGTGGTAAATAATAAAACACTGGATAAAACTACTTCCGAAAAGGACCTGGGTGTATTGGTGGACAGTAACCTCAACTTTAGTGATCAGTGCCAGGCAGCAGCTGCCAAGGCTAATAAAATAATGGGATGCATCAAAAGAGGCCGAGATGCTAAAGATGAGAACATAGTTTTGCCTCTTTATAAATCACTGGTCAGACCACACATGGAATACTGTGTACAGCACCAGGTACCTGTATATAAGAAGGACACAGCTGAACTGGAGCAGGTGCAGAGGAGGGAGACAAAGGTCATTAAGGTAATGGGTGGGTTACAGGACCAGGACAGGTTATCAAGCTTGTGGCTATTTAGTTTAGAAAAAAGACGTCTTAGGAAAAGCTGCTGGGGTAACTACCAACTATATGGGGCACTATTGGGGTGGACTGACTACTATATAGAGCAGTATTGAGAGGGGCTGACTACTATATGGGACACTATTGGGGGGCTGACTACTATATGGAGCACTATTGAGGGGGCTGACTACTATATGGGGCACTATAGAGGGGGCTAACTACTATATGGGGCACTATTGAGGGAAGCTGACTACTATAAGGCACTATGATGTGATTACCTTCAGCTCAATTCACTTCAATGGAAAGCTGCAATACCCCACACCCAAATTCAGGACAAGAGCGATGCTGTTTCTAGAAGAAAGCGGCCATGTTTTTCTAAGTCTGGATAACCACTAGACTATTGCAAATTGCACATGAATAAGACGACTAATCTGTCCATGCAGTCTGCAGAAGCAGGAAACCAATGGCAGCATTCAGATTATAATCCCCATCACCCCATGCAGGACACAAGCAGTTCCAGAATAATTCAGCCATTGGACTAAATTATTGAAGGTACGTTGCCAAGACATTGTATATATAATTTCTAATCAGCATTATCTATGGCTGGGTATGTTTTATTTAAGCTTTCTTCTGTTTGTATAATATTTGGGACAATATTTCTAATAATCATTATTATCATTCAGAACTATACATTATCTCCTACTAAAGGTGTCTGTGGAAAGGAATGGGGTGGGTAATGATGATGTATGTATTTTTTCTACACATGCATGTAATGAGGACATACTGTAACACAGTGGAGACAATGCGATACAATCATCCTACAAAATATGGAAATGTTTAAAGGCGTACTCAAGCGGAAATCTTTTTCTTTTCAAATCAGCTGTTTTCTAAAAGTTCTATAGAATTCTAATTTACTTCTATTTTAAAAATGGCAAGTCTTCAAGTACTTATCAGCTGCCGTATGTCCTGCAGGAAGTGGTGTTTTCTTGTCAGTCTGACACAGTGCTCTCTGCTACCTCCTCTGTCCATGTCAGGAACTGTCCAGAGTAGCAGCAAATCTCCATAGAAAACCTCTCATACTCTGGACAATTCCTGACATGGACAGAGGTGGCAGCAGAGAGCACTGTGTCAGGCTGGAAAGAAAATAACATTTCCTGCGGTACATACAGCAGCGGAAGACTTGAGATTTTTAAATAGAAGTAAATTACAAATCTATATAACTTTCTGAAACCAGTTGATTTGAAAGTAAAAGATTTTCGCTGGAGTACCCCTTTAAGATGTGTCAATGAAATGCATCCTCCAGATGATAATCTCCCCTAAACCCCTTTAGGTAATGAATAATTATGAAACCTTCAACTCTACTCTTTCCATACACAAAATACACTTCGCCCACACCTTATCCTTCATTTAATATTGCAGTTATCTGCGGTAAATGAATACATTGATCAGGATTCTACGCATGAATCAGCAATAGCAGAGATAGCGGCAATGTGTAACCATTGGTAATGGCAGGATTGGCAGGTCTGCAATTACAGTGCATTAAACTACTAAATCATATGTATAGAACCTATAATCATCCATCCCCTTCCCTGTATCCATCCATTCCTTGTATATTCCCCTTCCCTGTATCCATCCCCTACTTGTATATCCCCCCCCCCGCCCGTCATAGCCGTCCCCGAATGTACAACATTCACATCACTTGACTTGCACCCATTACCTGCTATTCACTCCCATAATAAAATTAAAGGGGTTTTTCCAGAGACAACATCACTCTTGTCTCCAGGTCAGGTGTGGTTTGCAATTAACCTCCATTAAATTCAATGGAACAAAGTTGCACAACTTGCACCCAAACTGGAGACAAGAGCGGTTCTGTCTCTGGAAGAAAGTGGCCATGTTTTAGTAGCACTGGATAACCCCTTTAAAGGGACACTGTCACCGCCTTTTTGCATTATGACTTCTGTAAAGAGTAGATTTAGCAGTTTTCACACCTTATTTTATATCATACATCATGGTGCTTGTTCCAGTAAAAAGTGATCTTTTATCATGTGCGGATAGTGCTATCTGGGCGGGGCTTCACGGTTGAAGAGCCACTTAGCCCTGCCCACAATGCCAACATTGACCTGGCCCCTTGATGTCATCTGTGCATAGGCCACGCCCCTCAGTGGCCATTGGTATGGGCCGATCTAGAGGGGGTGGGGTCTAGACCTTTAGGCTGACCTGTTCCACAGGCGGGGCCTATGCGCCAATGACTTTATGGGGTGGGGCCAACTGTTGTGGTGTGGGGCTAAGTGATGTAGTTCCCGTGAAGCCCCGCCCAGTTTTCACAATCTGCAGGTGATAAATGATCACTTTTTACTGGAACAAGCCCCATGATGTATGATATAAAATAAGGTATGAAAACTGCTAAATTTACCCTTTACACCTGTGAAGAGAAGTCAGAATGCAAAAAGGGGGGGACAGTGTCACTTTCAGTTTGGCAAATGACTGAATTGTCAGTCAAACTATAAACCCGTATATTTCTCGAACGGTAGGGTGTATTAAGAAACTGTAAAAGGTGTGTGAGCTATGTAATGCTTGTAACATCTCTTTTTTTAAGGGGGGGGGGGGGGTAGGTTGGCCTAAAGTCCTTAAACTACTGCTTCCCCCAGGGGCTGTTGTAGGAATATATACAGTAGTTTGATACATTCATCAAAATGTTTTCTTTTTTTTTAAATATATTTTAGTTAACTAGAGTCTTTTGCAGACACAGTGCGACATATACCTTACATGTAGATGGAATGAATTATTCAAATACTGTGGATCAAGTATATTGACAGTTTGTGATTGATAAATTAGAAAATGCTTTACCTGCTCCCCATCAACTCCTGGAGGTCCAACAGGGCCTCCCTCTCCCTGTAGAGACAATGTAGATTACCATGAGCTTGGCCATTTGTCAAGATACCTTTTAAAATTTTGTGGGATGATTTCCGAGGTATCAGCTGCAAACATGGAACTGAACCGGTCTAAACGCACCGCACCACATCAAGGAGGAGACGGCAAGAGAAACCAACTAAGGGCTTAAAGTGTCACTGTCGTTTAAAATCTTTTTAGTACAGGCAATTGTAAGAAACTTTGTAATTGGGTTTATTAGCTGAAAAATGCATTTTTATCATGAAAAAGCAGTTTGAAGCTCCCCCCCCTTGTCTTCATGGTTCTCTTATGGAGAGGGGAGCGGTGGAGGGAGATGAGGCACCATAACAGGACAACAAAGAGTTAATTTACAGCTACATCACCGGGCTATCTCCTCTGAAGTCAGCACTGACCTCTCCGTCCTCTGAATACCGGCTTTCACACAGGTCCCGCTGTGTAATCCTTTGTTCTCTGCTCTCTGCTGGCGACTAATCTCCCTCCTCCCCCTCCCCATAGAACAGAAAAGATCAGAATGATGTAAAAGAGTTGAGATTTCCTGATAATGAGCAGTGGATGAGAGAGAGGAGGAAAGTCTTTTTGAATGCAGATAATGGCAGATTTGCCTAATAAACCAAATTACAACGTTTCTTAAAATCGCCTGGACTATTGATTTCTTAAAAAAAAAAAAAAAATACGACAGTGACACATTAAATACCTGTAAGTATCATGATGCAGCGGCTCCAGCCGGCTACAATCCCATGTTTACAGCCAATTATAAGTGACATCAGAAGCTGTCTGTGCATTGTACTTTGTATATTCAATATCCCTGCTAGGTGACATGTTGTATAGTGCATAGGAGAAAATTACTATATATAAAGAAATACTAAGGATATCCTATTAAGAGGATTTTTTTTTTAATATCTGGAATGGCCTAAAGTTAGAAAGCTGCAATGTAAAGAATCATGTCTACATAAGCTATGAGCCACAGAAGCAGCTAAAACACAGACAGTTTAAAGCAGTGGTAGGGAACCTTGGCTCTCCAACTCCCATCATGCCCGGACAGCCAAAGCTTTAGAATGATGGGAGTTGTAGTTTTGCAACAGCTGGAGAGCCAAGGTTCCCTACCCCTGCTTTAAAGTGTCTAGTAACTAATATAATATAAAGCTTTGAATGCAACAGCCACACCATGCACAAAATACAGAGCAAAATAACATTCTGCAAAGGAAGAAATGACAAGGTTCCGTTTCCTGTTAAGCTTCAACAATAGAAACGTTCTAACTGAGTTAAAAAATGGATGGTTTATGTTCAAGACAGGCCATCAATATTAGATGGAAGGGAGTCTGACTCCCCTATCACCTCCGATCAGTTGTTTGTAGTACCTAACACTCATTATAGATAGAATAGCGACTGTGACTTGCGTATGAGCAAAAGGAAACCATGAAGTGACCAGAGTTTATCTAATATTACTGAACTATCCAGAGAATAAGATTTCAATTTTGTAAGATTTGGATAAGGCTGTGTTCACACATTGCAGTACTATTGTAGTGCTGTCACAGTACTGCATCATTTCAATGAAAATGCTGCAGTACTGTGGCAGCACCGCAATGGAGCTGCAATTTGTGTAAACACAGCCAAACCCCTTTAATCACTAATTTTAGATGTTCCTTCAGATTAAATAGATTGTATGGTGCTCAAAAAATGTGACTTCTTTGTAGAAACTCTTGTCTATGTACTGTTTCTGGAACTGCATCTTAGCACCATTTACTTAAAAGGGTACGGATCCTGTATTCTAAACATAGCTAATTGTCAGGCATGATGCTGATCAAGAAAAAACAGTCTCAGCAGTTTCCTAATCTCTTCTTACCTATTTCTGAGACTTTTGTAGTGCATGTGATTGGTTTTACCCAGACAGCTATAGTCCACAAGATGCCATACATCTCAATGTATTCCCCTGGACTGCAGCAGTAACTTTACAGTTAAAATCAATCAATGGTATCAAAAACATCTCGCTGTGAGGCTAGCCTTCAGCCCCTTTACATGGCAGTACTTTGATATTTTTTTTATACAGTACCTATAGATTTTTTTTTTCATTGTATTACACCAAATGTAACACTAGAGGGCAGCAAAGCACTAAAAGCATGCAAACAAAGTCAAACGATCATGTCATTGTATAAAACAGAAATCTATATATATCTTTGAGCCTGTGGTTATCACAGGTAATAAATAAAGAAAAACACCTTTGGTCCAGGCAAGCCAGGTGGCCCAGGCGGTCCAGGAGGTCCCTGTTAATAAGCAAATAAAATGTTACATCAAATAATGTTTAATGGCAGAAACAGCTGACGTGGTTAGGCGGTGACATAATGACATGAAATTTGTTAAATTCAGCACATGGAGTCATGACAATAGATGAGGAGCCCAGACAATGTTCTTTTTCTGGAATGGGACAACAATGAACCTTATGGTTTCTTTCTTTAGTGTAGCTTTACACATTACAGCTTTGGCCCCCTTCCCTCCAAACATCTATCTGTGATCGGAGGATATTTACAAGAGGGATCTGTTCCATAAAGTCTTTGTGGTTGAGATGTTTATTTTCTCTACAAGTGTTTCCCAGGGTTACAGCGACATGAGTTCATATATTAGGAAACCGCATTGTCTGTAATTCCCTATTACATTCTACCATCAATCCTGCTGCAAGCCTGAGTGGTCGGAGGTTATTGAAGGGGGGAGGAGTACAGGTGTACAACTGACTTCCTGCTGGCGTATATGCCTATATATACAAAAGTCACGTATTTCCCGTAAGCTATACAGAACAAAAAAGTTGTCACTTTTTGGCTTTTTTCCACTCTACATAAACCTAAGCCAGTAGGGTGGAGCGGGGTGGTCTGATATATTGTTACAGTACTGATAAAACAATCACTGAACTTAAGGAAACCACCTGAAGAAGACACTGTAGGCCGCTAGAAAAAGTGCTCAACACAGTGAAAACCTTGGTGCATTGCCCCCTGGTAAATACAAATATGCCAAAAGGGCCCATGGAGTCTCAAAACACGGGACTCGCCAGATATCCTTCCAGAAAAGGGCGCAACAGAGGGGTGGTACCAACTCAATTACGAGTCGGATGATATGACAAGGGAGAAACCAAGACGAGGTATCCATCCACAGACAGCTGTTTCGGGCTGTCGCCCTTCATCAGTGTGGAGTAGGATTCTGGCTAGGTGGGAGCAATGCCTAGTAGAGCCATACGGGCCACAAATCACTGATCTCAGGGAGACCAGCCAAAGAAGAAACTGTAGGCTGCTAGTTGAAGCGCTCAATACAGTGAAACCCCACCTAGCCATAATAATGCTCCAAACTGGGGCCAAAACAGCTGTCTGTGGATGGATAACTAGCCTTCTTACAGGAGCCACCCCTTGGCTAGGTCCTTCCCTGGAGGAATATCTGGCTAGTCCCATGTTTTGATATTTACAGTAATGCATGAGAGACATTGCCATTACTTAGTGGAAATCTATGTCAGCTTATACCTGGTTTACCAGGAGTGGATGTGGGCCCATTGTACCACCTAACCGATCTGAGTTTGGGCTACTACTAAGGGCACTCTCTAAGTAATTCACCTGATTTTCAGAGTTGATTTCTGTGAGGTTCTGGTCTTTGCAGCAGGGGACTACCAGATCACTATCTCTGGGAGTCATCCTGGTATACATGGGTCTTATCTATATAGGCCACACCCCTTTGGCACTTTACTGTGTATTCTGTGCCCAAGAACTATGTAAGTTTATTAGCACTTTAGTACTAGATATCCAGGTGACAGGTTCACTTGATTGATGGGTCTTTCTATATCCTTGTTTAGGATATTTTATATACATTTAATTTTTCTGCTTCTAGAACGGTTATTTGAGTGTTTATACACTTTTTTTTAACCCTGTCAACAGGACTCTATGTCAAACAATGTACTTTTTTATAGGTAGTTGTATGGAAAAGGGTTAAGAACTATACTTTAAGTACAGCTGAGTTTGTGGGATCCCCAAATGTTATGGCCATACATATGCCACAAAGGCTAGTGTTGATCTGCCTGTACTCTTCACAGTAATAATTGTGTGTGTGTGTTAGATACTGTAACTTTACAGCTTAGATTGGGTTTACAGATAAGAAACAAATGATAATAAATCAGATGAAACGTCCTATAGTTTGGGCCGTTGTCTCATCTGACCATCCTGTAAATGAACACACAACTAAATAAACCTTTCCCCTCTATACCCCATTGGCCTACAGTTCAGCTCAGGGTAGTCGCCAGTTATTGACCCCTGAATGGCTACGTTCACACAATGTAAAAAATAAAGAGAACATAATGTGTCCGCTTTTTCTATGTAAAAAAACATCCGTTATTGCAATTTAATTTACTTCAATGCAATGCAACAAAGTCAATGGAATGACGGACGTCCAATGCGCACAGTGTATAAATAATGAACATTGACTTCAAAATAATCATTTTGACAATTATTTTCGGACGTCTATTGCAAACAGCGGACGTTATTTTTTAGTTTTTCTTTTTTCACCTGCCTTTTCTAGTAAATTCAATGGACTTTTCAATTAAAGACACAACCAAAGGCCAATTAGTCCACCTGACCTAGAATAATGTACCAGCGGCCGCCATTACACTGACAGGCGGCCAAACAGCGCAATGACGGACGTCATTTTAAACAGAGAGGAAAGAACCTTGTGTGAACATAGCCCAACAGTTGATCGTTAATGGTCTTTTTTTTTAAATATTAAAGATTGGTAAAGGTAAACCCAGCCTTAACTGTGATTGAATTGACATGTTTTAATACACAAGATTACAAAACACATCATAGTTGTTAGACAAATTCACATCTCTGCCGACCTAAACATCTATGAGAAACACGATTAGGCATATATAGATGTAGTTGGGAATGTGTCTCCTTTCCCATCCACAATTCTCACTAATAGACGGCTGCACTGAAACTGACAGTAAGAAACTTTTAGGGTATGTTCACACTGAGTAAATTAGGCAGAATTCTGTAGCAGAATCCCGCTTGTCTTAGGGTGCCATAGGCCATCTATGGAGGAGCGCGCGCTCCTCCGCTGCTGACGCTCTCCGCTCAAAGTAGGAATCCCGCCTGTCTCAGGGTGCCATAGGCCATCTATGGAAGAGCGTACACTCCTCGTCTGCTGCTGCTCTCCGCTCAAAGTAGGAATCCCGCCTGTCTCAGGGTGCCATAGCCAGTCTATGGAAGAGCGCGCCCTCCTCCGCTGCTGCCGCTCTCCGCTCAAAGAAGTGACATGTCACTTCCTTGAGTGGAGATCAGCGGCAGCGGAGGAGCACACTCTCCCATAGAGATGCTATGGCACCCTGAGACAGGCGGAATTCCGCCTAATTTACTAAGTGTGAACATACCCTTACATTACAAGTTATTGCCAAGACCTCAAGTTTCTTCATGTACATTAGACCTAAAGCTTTTCATGTTTTAAAAGATTTAAAACCAATTGTTTTAAATGCAAATGTGATCTAGATTCTTAAAGTGGTTGGCCACTTTATAGTATAATTGTTCAGTGTACAGTAATAGTAAATGTACTCACTGTAAATACTGACAGCAGCTCCCTGTGTACTTCATAGAGCTAATATCAGACTCCCCTCCTCCAGGCTGTACTGCACTGCTCTGTCCGTAAGATGGCTGACATGGAGGAGCATGTGACCATGCCCCGCCCCAAGTGTCCTCCATAGGCATATACAGGCTCAGCTCCTCCTTGTCGGCCATCTTATGGACAGATAATGATGGCAGAAAATATCAATCATTATGTGAAACCGTCATTTTCAACAGACAGTCACCTTTACCTGGTAAAACCCCATAGTGGAGACACAGCCCATAGCTAAGACCTTAAGGTTCCTAACAGCTACATCTAATGTCTCCTGATCTCACTTTGTTAGGTTATAAGCATAAGGTACATTCACAATGGCATTTAGTATGGAGTGGATTTGCAGAGATGTGCGGCTCCTCCAGGTCACTAGATTATAAGCATGCACAGAACACAAGCACACGACACATAAGAGCACTCCATGCAGGTGGATTACCGTTACTGTAATGGCAGTGATCCTCTGATGACAAGCCATAGTGACAAGAAATAACATTGTACTTATTATTACTTCATACTACAATATTTTTCTCTACTATAATACATTGTAGACAATTAAAGGGGTACTCCGGCATATATATATATATATATATATATATATATATATATATATATATATATATATATATAAATATATATATATATACACACACACACATATATATATATATATATATTTTTTTTTTTAATCAACTGGTTTCTCCAGTCTCCAGTCTTCCAGTACTTATCAGCTTCTGTATGTCCTGCAGGAAGTGCTCACTCTCCAGTCTGACACAGTGCTCTCTGCTGCCACCTCTGTCTGAGACAGGAACTGCTCAGAGCAGTAGCAAATCCCCATAAAAAACCTTCTCCTTCTCTGGACAGTTCCTGACATGGACAGAGGTGGCAGCAGAGAGCACTGTGTCAGACTAGAAAGAATACACCACTTCCTGCAGGACATACAGCAGCTGATAAGTACTGGAAGACTGGAGATTTTTAAACAGAAGAAAATTACAAATCTATATAACTTTCTAAAACCAGTTCATTTGAAAGAAAAGTTGTTTTTTTCTGCTGGAGTACCCCTTTAAGCAGTGAAGAATTTGGCAAGCAGGATAACTACACAGGATACGCTTCAGCCTCCAGTGGAGACAACACCATTCTGCGGAGTTTAATCCGAGCGCTTGTTCCCAAGTGAACCTGAATAAAACTGTAACTGTCATCTATAAAATACTTGTTACTCCTTAAACTAACTAGCATTTCAAGCTTGCCATAAATCATGTGTGTCCTCAGCAGATGATGTCAGGCAATAATCGAGAGGATATCTCTATATTCCAGCTAGCCAACAGCATTGCAGGAGACAGTAAAGGAGACAGAATGGTCTCAGGACTGCCAGGAAGTCAATGTGATTAATGGAGTCCCCTGGAATGAGCACTTGATAAAGCTACCTATGTAAGGAAGCCCAGTTCTCCGCAGAATATTGGTCATAAAGGAGACAAATATTCCCTAATAGCTATCCATTATCCCCAAACAGAGTCTTACCTGCAATGCTTCCTGAATATTTCCATTGTAGTCTATGATTTCCGTAGCTCCTTGATCGCCCTTTTGCCCTGGGGGTCCCTGTTTAACACACAGACACAAAAAAAGTGAACCCTGATTTTACTGTCCTGTTGACTTATTGATCCATCGGTTTCTCACTTCTTACTTGATAAAAAGAGAAAGGTAAGAAAACATGAAGACATTTTTTTTTCTATATTAACCAATTGAGGTTGGGGCAGTTTTTTTTTTTTTTTTTTTTTTAAAGTGCAATACTGTGCATAGAATAAGTAAACAGGTAATAAAACAATAAAACAGGTATAAAACAGAATAAAACAGGTAATAGGGTGTTAGGGTATACAGTATGTAAATAACAGCTAAAATTGCAACAATAAAAAATATTTACCCACAAAATTCTAGGTTTTCTGCTGCCTGAGGTGAAACCTGAAATGGTGCCCCCCCCCCCTTCCCCCCATGCCACCCAAGCCTATTAAAAATCATAAGTAAGGAAGGCTGTGTGCAGAAAAGCTGCAAAAATCTATAAACAATTTAAAGGGTGAAACTCTTTTTCTTTCAAATCAACTGGTTTAAGAAAGTTATATAGATTTGTAATTTACTTCTATTTAAAAATATTAAGTCTTCTAGTACTTATCATCTGCTGTAGGTCTTACAGGAAGTGGTGTTTTCTTTCCAGTCTGACACAGCGCTCTCCATCTGCCACCTCTGTCCATGTTAGGAACTTCCCAGAGCAGTAACAATCTCCATAGAAAACCTCTCCTGCTCTTAACAGTTCCAAAGGTGGCAGCAGAGAGCACTGTGTCAGACTGGAAAGAAAACACCACTTCCTGCAGGACATACAGCAGCTGATAAGTACTAGAAGACTTAAGATTTTTAAATAGAGGTAAATTACAAATCTATATAACTTTCTGAAACCAGTTGATTTGAAATAAAATGATTTTTGCTGGAGCACCCCTTTAATCTTTATTGTTAGTCCAAGAATAAAAGCCCCTGTACATATACAAGAGTCAATGCATTGTGACTACTCCTGGTGATCTTATTCATGGCCATACTACCATTACACCATGTGCTCCATATAAAGGGGTAGTGATCACTTGTAGAGTGTATTGATGTGTGAAGCATATAACAATACCTGCAGAGTGTTTGCAGTCCTGACCTCCTTGCATTCTACATCTGTATCCAGCTATCATTTGCCGATCATGGGGTCCATGAAGTCAGTGGTGTCTAGCAGACAGTATCATTTATGGCCACTTTGTCATATCTGCAGCTCCACCTCTCCTCTACAAATCTGCCGCCTTAGTTTTCCTCCTTAAGGCTATGTTCAGATCTCGTGTCCGGAACGGCCGGTCTCAGAAAAGATCATCCCAGCCGGTACTGCAGTACTGGCCGGATGATCTTTAGCGCTGCAGAGTTCTGATGCGGGCGCATCTGTGCGCGCCCGCATCAGAACTCCCCACTGCACTGACAGGGTTTTCTGCGGCCACTGTTCAATGAATAGTGGCCACAGAAAACTGACATGTCAGTTGTTTACGGTGCCGCTAGGGATCCCGGCCAGAGTGTATAGCCCTGGCCTGATAGACAGCAAGGTAACGTATATTTTTGTAATAGTCACGGCCATTGTTGCAATGTGCAAATGAAAATAAATTATGAAAATTTATGAAATAAAATTTATGAAAATAAATACGTTGTGTGAACATAGCCTCACGCTGCAATCCAGGTTAACATATTAAATAGCAGAAAACACACTTACTCTGGGACCAGTCGGGCCTGTGTCACCCCTGCTTCCAGAATCTCCCTAAAATGACAAATTGTGGAATTTAGCAAGAACAATTTTTATTTACATTTTTTCATGTCATTCTGCACCAAAACATGCTGCAAATAAAAAAAAAAAAACTTCTGCTTCATACAAGTAAAGTTACTATCAGCCCCATGCCTAGCATTACCACCTAATCATGGATTAAGCAGCTGTCTGCAATGTATGAACATAGCTGTATTGGTGGCTTCATGTTATAAGCCTTAGGGACAGCTGAGACAGACAGAAAAGATGCTGTGCAAATGAGTCAGTGCCTCTGAGTGGAGTTCCAGTAAAACATCCAGGGCCACTTGTGTGCAACTTGATTTGTTCTCTATTGTCACTTGCTGCACCAAAGCCAATGTAAGTCCATTCCCATTTCAAGAACTATGTAACATGAACACATAAACATGACCGAGAAGATACAGCGGATGTATACTTGCATTTAGGTTAAATATAAGAATTACAATAAGGGGGATTACTACTGGAAACTTTCCATCTGCTCTCTTGAGCGCCAAAGTTTTATGCACGGCAAGTATATAGCATTTACAATTCCTGTATACTGTTGTTTGAGAAACACGTTTTCAACAGCTTCATGTTCAGAGTTGTTTTTGTTTTTTTTTTTTACCACTCAGCAGATAGTAGTAAATCTGGACCAATACTTTTACTTCCGTACTTATGAACAATATGAAATAAGAACTTGTGTTAAAATAAAGCAGCGGAGCTATGGTCTTGTACGGCAATAAAGCTGTTGGACTTTGAAGTTGCAGGACTATAAAGATGTGGAGCGAAGGGAAACGTTGTGGGAAAATAAAGGGTAAAGTTCTATATTTGTAGGCCAATGAAGCTGTGGACCTGTGAACTTGTGGGGCTGTAAATCTGTAAGAAAGTAAAGCTGTGGGGCTCTGAACTTGGGGGGTAATGAAGCTGTGGGGCTCTGAACTCATGGGATAATGAAGCTAAGGAGCTCTGAACTCATGGGCTAATGAAGCTGTGGGGCTCTGAACTAATTGGGTAATGAAGCTGTGGGGCTCTGAACTCATGGGCTAATGAAGCTAAGGAGCTCTGAACTCATGGGCTAATGAAGCTGTGGGGCTCTGAACTCATGGGGTAATAAAGCTGTGGGGCTCTGAACTCATGGTGTAATTAAGCTGTGGGGCTCTGAACTCATGGGGTAATGAAGCTGTGGGGCTCTGAACTCATGGTGTAATTAAGCTGTGGGGCTCTGAACTCATGGGGTAATAAAGCCCTGGGGCTCTGAACTCATGGGGTAATTAAGTTGTGGGGCTCTAAACTCATGGGGTAATAAAGCTGTGGGGCTCTGAACTCATGGGGTAATAAAGCTGTGGGGCTCTGAACTCATGGGGTAATAAAGCTGTGGGGCTCTAAACTCATGGGGTAATGAAGCTGTGGGGCTCTTAACTCATGGGGTAATGAAGCTGTGTGGCTCTGAACTCACAGGGTAATGAAGCTGTGTGGCTCTGAACTTGTGGGGTAAGTAAGCTGTGGGGCTCTGAACTTGTGGGGTAAGTAAGCTGTGGGGCTCTGAACTCATTGGGTTAATGAAGTTGTGGGGCTCTGAACTCATGGGGTAATGAAGCAGTGGAGCTCTGAACTCATAGGGTAATAAAGCTGTGGGGCTCTGAACTCAGGGTAATGAAGATGTAGGGCTCTGAACTCATGGGGTAATACGGCTGTGTGGCTCTGAACTTGTGGGGTAAGTAAGCTGTGGGGCTCTGAACTCATTGGGTTAATGAAGTTGTGGGGCTCTGAACTCATGGGGTAATGAAGCAGTGGAGCTCTGAACTCATAGGGTAATAAAGCTGTGGGGCTCTGAACTCAGGGTAATGAAGATGTAGGGCTCTGAACTCATGGGGTAATAAGGCTGTGGGGCTCTGAACTCAGGATAATGAAGCTGTGGGGCTCTGAACTCATGGGGTAATGAAAATGTACAACACTAAGTTTGCTGGACAATAAATGACAGAAAAAAAAAAGAAAAAAGCTGTGGAGCCATTAACTTATTTTATGATAGAATTCTGGAACTCTGAACATAAGAAAACTGTATACCTGAAGCCCTGGGACAATAAAGATGTGGAACCTGTCAGACAGTATAACTGCTGTGCTGTGAAATTATGGCGCAAAACTGGACAACAACCCCATGAACTGAAAATTACACAGAAATTTCTAGAAGGCTACTAATCACTCAAACTAACAAAATCCTCATTTTTTAACCAAATGCTCTGATGAACATATGTTCTGCTGAATTACACTCAGCAAGATTTATAATATTGAGGGAATACAGGAACCTAATAGGATGGATCTGTGCCAAGCAGCTATTGTTATTCAGCTGGGACATACGCTTCCTGATTAATAGCATTATCTTTTTTCCCCCAACATTCTTGCATTACACTCCATCAAGGTTCATATGTGCTTTGTGTATAGAACTGTATCTTGCTACAGATATCTTGTTCATATTACTTCTGTGTGCAGGAGGATGTAATAATAAATTCTCTGGTCATGTCGATGTAGATGCGAATCAACAAAGCGAAACAAAAGGAAACATGTGCTTGTTACTGACTCTCATATTATTTTTGCAGTTTCCTAAAGGGTTTGTCTGATCTGCAGAATATACTGTAGATCTGATTCATTTACATCTGTGCATGTTTCACTAAGGCTGGGTTCACATTACGTTTTTGCAATCCGTTTTTTTTCTTCATCCGTTTTTTGTAAAAAAAAAAATGCATTTGTGTGCATCTGTTTTATTATGTTCACACAACATCAAAATTAAAGAAAAGGCGCCCGATTCTGATATTTAAAAAAAACGTCAGTTTTTGCCGCGATTTAACCGATTGCAATGGCAATGCATTGAAGTCAATGGGAAGACGGACGCCAAATGCACCCAATGCATTGAATAACTGACTTTTTTACCGCGTAACTAATGTGCAAACACCAGGAGAGGCCAGACAGCTAAATGACGTCCGTTATTTTAGACTCAAAATAACGGACGTTATTTTAAACGGAACTGTGTTTTTTCATCCGTTTTTTGTAAAAGCGGATGAAAAAAAAGGATGGCAAAAAGGTAGTGTGCATTTGTGTGCATCCGTTTTTCCATTGACTTCCATTATTAAAAGAACGGATCAAAACGCATCCATTTTTTTAATTTTAATGTCGACGACATTTTTCTGTACATTAAAAAAACGGATGAAATTTGATCTTTTATTATATAAGTCAATGGCAAAACTGATCAAAACAGATCCGTTTTCCATCATTTTTTTGCAAAAAAACGATTAAAAAAACAGATGAAAAAAAAAACTGTGTGAACCTAGCCTAACAGTCAATACTCACCTCAGTAATCTCATTGGTTGCAACGTTTTCCCCATTGTAAATGTTCCTAAAATCTACCTATTTCTTTTCCTCGATTGTGAAAATAAATTAGGCCACACAAAAGTTCTACTAAGTGTCTGCAATGCAGCTGCTAATGCACCAGTATGTCATCAGTATTGCGGATCAGTAATACTTCTAGGCAGGAAACTAAAGCGCATTGACCGCCACTCAGGAATATACAATACAGATGAAATATTGATGACATACTGATACAATACAGATTAAATATGGATCGTATACATCTGTATTTCAAAGGGTGTTTTCATGTGAAACATGGGTAAAATTTTAAAAGCGCTTAGGTAATTTATATGCTCTTGTCAATAGTCTCATAGATTAATATTAGCTCAATTTTACAAAAAAAAAAAAAGATGAAATGTTGATGAAAAGATATATGAAAACAACCGTATAGGCGAACCAGCTGTAATTACATGCTTCGGCCACTAGGAGGAGCCATAGTAAAAGACTGAAATATTCAGAAGAGGATGCACCCTTGCATATGCAATTTGTTAATAGCAATTCATTTCAATCGATATACATATTCTGTTAAGCAATACACAGGCATACGGTCAAGGAAAATAACAAGCTACTGACCTTTGACCCTTTAGGGCCTCTATTTCCAGATTCACCAGTTTCTCCCTGCGGCATGCAAAGTTTAGAAAAGTAAGCAAAAAAAGACTGGGGATGAAGACGGTAATAGAGAAATTAAACGAGCTCTAGATCTGAGATGTGTACAGTTCAAAAGTGGAACATGCTAGAAAGGGTTAAAGATTAGGTAGGATACTGCAGTTAGGGAAACTGCTGGACATTGAAGTCAGAGGTAAAAGTGTTACTGCGAGTAGCGTTGAGTGGACGTGCCGAACGTTCTCTGGCATTTGACTCCTGACAGCGGTGAAGTTGGATGCCGTCCTAGGCTATGGCTGTATCCATATTCTCCAGCCAGCCTTAGGGCTTCATCCAACTTCTTCAGCCATCAAATCCTGCACGCTCGGGTCCAGATGAACCCAAGCGTGCTTGAGGTTTGCTCATATCTAAGGCCAAACTTTGACCTGTATTTTTCAGCACTTTTATCATGATGGGATTTTGAACACGATGATGCAAACTTTTGGCTCCTACTTTATGATTAGGGATTTTCCAGGTAAACAAACTATTGATTGACTATTGACTGGTTTCAGAAAGTCATATAGATTAGTAATTTCCTTCTATTTAAAAATCTCAAGTTTTCCCATACTTATCAGCTGCTGTATATCCTGCAGGAAGTGGTGTTTTCTTTTCCATATAATACAGTGCTCTCTGCTGCCACGTCTGTCCATGTCAGGAACTGTCCAGAGCAGAAGAGGTTTTCTATGAGGATTTGATGTAAGTTCCTGACATGGACAGAGGTGGCAGCAGAGAGCACTGTGTCAGACTGGAAAGAAAACACCTCTTCCTGCAGGACATACAGCAGCTGATAAATATGGGAAGACTAGAGATTTTTAAATAGAAGTAAATTACAAATCTATATATCTTGCTGAAACCAGTTGATTTGAAAGTTGATTTTTATACAACCCCTTTAATAGGTGGATGATGGGGTATAGACCCTAGCACCCCAGCTCTTAGGTGTCTGTACCCCACTGAGTATTTCTGAGTTGGAAGCAGTTGGCTCCATACTGTGTATTAGGAGAGCAAGCCTCGGTACTGCAGCCTCAACTGCTATTGAAGTAAATAAGAGAAGAGGTGAATAAATATATGGTTTGCTGTACGGTCGGGGCAATCATTATGGCTGTCAGCATAAGTTACAGTCATAAATCAAAAATAATCTGAATATCATTGTTCATGTTGGGATTATACAATGGGAGAGAAGGAGAAAAGATACAATAAATCTTATAGCCATAATCCTTTATTCAGGAATTTACAAGCTGAAGGAGATATCCGCGTCTCCCATGATAAGTCTTATACGGTAAACGCACTGGTGATGTACGGCTGAGGAAAGTTCACGGCACAAGTTCACGACTGTAGTTAAGGGATATTGCATAGAGGTAACAAGCAATTATTGGAAGGTATTCAGACATGTCAAGGAGGCCACTTAATATATCACCACTTTTATGACATTCTACACCACAAGGTGTAAACATGGGCTCTCCTGGACGATGATTACATGGGAGCACGGCTTAAGAAATCTCAAGAATTTATGAACGGGCTAATAAAACGGGAATCTCGCCTGATATAATTAATGCCGGGGGAAGACAATAAAATGAATATTTATTATCCATTGTGGAGTAATGTAGTCACATGCATGATTTATGGGATAGACTAATAAGTTTAATTTTATGAATCTTCCAGAGAACACCCGGTGTACACTCAGCGGACGTACCTTTGGACCTGGGACTCCTGGGAGACCTCTTTCCCCTCTTCCTGGAGGTCCAAGTTCACCACGTTCTCCCTATGAATACAAATGTACATACATCACATACTCCCTAATAAGCTTAAAGTCTTATTTCCCAAGATTATTTCTCTTTACCAATATAATAGAGCGCCTCTCCATACACATGACCACTTTAAAGGGGCTATCCAGCGCTACAAAAACATGGCCACTTATCCCCTCTCTTGTCTCCAGATTGGGTGGGGTTTGGAACTCAGTTCCATTTAAGTAAATGGAGCTTAATTGCAAACCACACCTGAAGTGGAGACAAGAGAGGGGGAAAAGTAGCCATGTTTTTGTAGCGCTGGATAACCCCTTAAAGGGGTTATCCAGTGCTACAAAAACATGGCCACTTTCTTCTAGAGACAGCACCATTCTTGTCTCCAGTTCAGGTGTGGTTTGCAATCAGGCTCCATTTACTTCAATGGAACTGAGTTATGCTGCGTTTACACAGAGCGATAATTCGCCGATCATGCAATTAACCATTTCGAAGTAACAATTTTTTTTGTTTAACGATTAGCGTTTAGACGGAATGATATATTGTACGGAAAAATCGTTTAAGCCCATCTAGCACATAGGCGAAATACCAACGACGATTTAAGAACATGTTCAAAGATTAAAATGAACGATTTCTCGCTCGTCGCTTATCGTTCGAATTCGATCGTTATCGTGCAAATTCACAATATAATCGTTCCGTGTAAACGCAGCATTACAAAACCTGCACCCACACTGGAGACAAGAGCGGTGTCTTTCCAACAAAAAGAAGAAAAAAACCCACTTTCCATGAAACCACTCAAAAATGTCGAAATGTGGTTGAGTAGAAGTAAAAAAATCAACAAAGACCATTACTAGGAAGGGAATTTATCCAGACTGGCGTATCCCACCCCTCATAAGTCTCCACCGCAGCCTAGTAGGTAGTGTTAAAAGGCAATGATTGGCCAAAATGCACAACGTTTTCTGATCGATGTCTTTTAACACGTGTAAAGAAATTAATGCCAATAGCATTAAAGAGGACCTGTCACCCCCCGTGCCGGGGTGACAGGCTCCTGACCCCCCGCTAGAGCCCCCTATACTCACCTAACCGCGCCGGGTCCCGCTTCCTGATGCGGTCGGGTCACGGAGATTTCAGCTCCCGAAGCCCGGTGTGCGCGCACACAGCAGAGTCCGACGCTCATAGAGAATGAATGGGGAGTCCGATGGTCCGTCATTCTCTATGGGCATCGGACTCTCCTGTGACCGCGCGCGCCGGGCTTCGGGAGCTGAAATCTCTGTGACCCGACCACATCAGGAAGCGGGACCCGGCGCGATTAGGTAAGTATAGGGCGCTTTAACGGGGGGTCGGGAGCCTGTCACCCCGGCCCAGGGGATGACAGGTATCCTTTAAGTCTAGATTTACACTCATGTGCAAATGTAAATCGTAGTACATTTGGTGTGTGTGTTCGGGGGGGGGGGGGGGGGGGGGCTCCCCTTCATATCATGCTGTGTACCCCCGCCTGGTGCACATTTTGTGAAATAGAGAACATGGCACCAAAAAAAAAATAAAAAAAAAATAAAAAAAATAAAAAAAAAATATATATATATTACTAATTCAGAATAATAGAAGATATCAAGGCATTTGAGTAATCACCGCAGAAGGTTGGGTAAATTACAGCATTTGCTAAAACAACCAACAATGGCATGTTTGCTGACATTTCCCTCCTGATTGCATTGGATATGGAACATAGTGATTTATTCGCTTTCGTTGTCTATGTATCTGAATGGCTCTTTTCTCAAAGTAATTCACAATCAAAACTAAGTTAATAGGCAAGAAGCACTTAGAAGAACTCATAAATATATAGTTTCCAAAAAATAATCCCATGAGAAACCTAAAAAAAAGCAAAAAAAAACCCATGACAATAACATTCTCATTAGATTTCTGGCTGATACCGGATATGAAATGATTCTAATCTACGAGCTGATGAATAATAATGACTTTTCCGACAATCACATGTAACCTCAAACTCAACTCCAAACTATTTCAAGCATTCTATCTCCAATATGGTTTTGGGTCTCACAACATCATCACTTTATATTAGCGTTACTTTAGCTTTACTCTTTTTTTACTATCAGATGCTATAATAATTTATTTTTAAATTGATTGATTTGTATGTCACCAACATTATGTTCGGTTTTTTATCTAATGTCAAGAATACTGAATTTCGTCTGCTTGGTCCTTTGGTTCTGGGAGCACTAAGCCACCACCAGAGCAATCTGACTATGACTTACCTCTCTCCATAGAAAAAAACTGAACATTTGTTTTGAATGTTTGTGTGTGTGTGTGTGTGTGTAGGATGGGAGAGTTCGACCAAAAGTTATTGAGTATGTGTATGGCCACCTTAAAGAGACTCTGTCAGTAGGTTTATGGTCTCCTATCTCAGGGTAGCATAAGTGACAGAGAAGTTGAACAGAATGATGTATCACTTATATAAAGAATGACAATACAGTCTAAATTGTGCAGCTATTTGCTTAAAGGGAATCTGTCACTAGCTTTATGCTGCCTCAATAAGGGCAGCATAAATAGTGATATAAACTCTGAACAGATCGTTGTATTATTTACTTTATTTTGTTCAGCCGTTCTCCTAATATGCAGGAGAATATGATTCTTGCCACACCCCTCCCCCGTCCTCCAGCTGCTGATTGACTGCCTATACACAGCATGGATAGATAACTGCCAATCAGCACCTGTTGGGTGGAGTTTTCTGCTTCTCATGAATATCCAGGACTACTTAGCTCATGCACATAATGGAGAGGACTACTTATTGTCCGTGTTATTCAGGAGGAGATCTCTGGATCAGCTGCACAGAACAATGTAAGTGATACATCATTCTGTTCAGCTGATCCAGAGATCTCCTCCTAAATAACATGGACAAAAAGTAGTACTCTCCATTATGTGCATGAGCTAAGTAGTCCTGTATATTCATGAGAAGCAGAAAACTCCACCCAACAGGTGCTGATTGGCAGTTATCTATCCATGCTGTGTATAGGCAGTCAACTGTCAATCAGCAGCTGGAGGACGGGGGGAGGGGTGTGGCAAGAATCATATTCTCCTGCATATTAGGAGAACGGCTGAACAAAATAAAGTAAATAATACACCGATCTGTTCAGAATTTATATCACTATTTATGCTGCCCTTATTATTCCCTTTAAGCAAATATCTGCACAATTTAGACCGTATTGTCATTCTTTATATAATCTTAAAGAAAACCAGTCTGCCTTCTGCAAAACAGCTTTTTGAGTACAGAAAGTAAAACCTATTACAGAGTTTTTAAAAACCGCTTGTACTATTAATTTCTGCAAAAATATTTTAAATGACACTTTAATAAATAACACAGAATTAACATAACAAAATATGTGAACGGATATGATATGGAAAACAAGTATTTACAAATACAGACATGTCAGGAGAGTTGATGGCTTATGATAAACAGATATAGTATTTCTTACCTTTGTTCCTGGTAAACCCGGTAGGCCAGGTTCTCCAGGAGGGCCAAGAAATCCTGGTTCTCCCTTTGGAAAAGAATCATGGTTAGAAATCATGTGAACTATATAATACATGGCCAAAAGACTGCACGATAAAACAGTATATGGACTGTTCAATGAAATGTGCATATAAACACAAAAAAGGAAATAAAAAAAATATCAGTAGTAGATTCTGTATAAAGATGATCATTACTATGTGTGCTGCTGGATAAAGAAAAGAGGAAAAGGATTATTCACTGTCTGAATCACCACCACGGCCACCCTCACCGGTTCAAAAAAAACAAGGAATTGAGTATAGAAAAAGTAGGCTGCACCTCAATATATAGTAGACAAAATATCAATGAATGTCCACGGTACAGGCCCCCCTACAATGGCACCGTTCTATTCTGTACATTCACTTTAACACAAATTAGGATACACGATAGTAGGACAATTCAACACTAACTTTATTGAAACATGAAAGCAGTTGTAAAAGTCATTATAATTTAATGCCGTATTAAAAGGTTATAACAAAAAGCATGATGCATAAGCAAAAGAATGCAAAGAACACAATGAGCACACAATAATCTCACTATGAGTGGTTAGTGTATTCGAATCAAATGTATTATAGCAAACAAAAAGCTTGTATTAATTATATTAACCAACATCCCATGAGAGCTTGTGTCACTGTTGCAGGGTATGTCTTACCATAGGTTAGTTCTATTGCAAATGATACCTGAACATGAACCTAGTCTGTTAGCCATTAGATAATTCAATAGCCATGGATTTGACGGTGGACGATCACAAAGGAAGAAATTGTGACGCTGCGTTAGTATTTTATACTAGAGAACAGGTGAGAATACAGGGGGAGATTTATCAAGCATGGTGTAAAGTGAAACTGGCTCAGTTGCCCCTAGCAACCAATCAGATTCCACCTTTCACTCCTCAAAGACTCTTTGGAAAATGAAAGGTGGAATCTGATTGGTTGCTAGGGGCAACTGAGCCAATTTCACTTTACACCATGTTTGATAAATTTCCCCCATGGTGTAAAGTGAAACTGTCTCAGTTGCCCCTAGCAACCAATCAGATTCCACCTTTCATTTTCCAAATAGTCTGTGAGGAGTGAAAGGTGGAATCTGATTGGTTGCTAGGGGCAACTGAGCCAGTGTCACTTTACACCATGTTTGATAAATCTCCCTCTATCATAGAATGTTCTATCTTTTCGTTGACATCTGCCATTTGGGGAAAGTCATGGACATGGGATGGTCGCACCAAAATTATCAGACAAACGGACAGTATGTCCGAGGGCACTGGCATTACCATATAACACGGCAGGTAGGCCTGACATTACCATATAACATTTCTGACAGGTGGGGGGTGGGGTGGCAGTGCTCCTAAAGGTGCTCCGGAGTGGAGTTTACCCCGACTAACAGTGTGGGACCAACGCCAAGGAGCAAGGTAAGACACATACTGCATTACTATGAGCAGGTTAGACTCATCTAGTGCATGCACGGATGAATATTTGGCCTCCGTGCCCGACATGAATTTTACCTGCCTACTTTGTTGTTGATCACACGCGGAATAAAGACAGTGCACATGAAATGGTGAGTGCCCTCCATCTTTTCTTCTTATTTTTTTGACTAAACCTATGTAATACTAAGTGGTTTTTATGAGCAGCACCTCCACAAACACTGATTCATACAGTCCCATCCTGTACTAAGCCTAGCAAACAGGTAGTGCCGGTGAACTTTTTCTATATTGGAGACCCTAAATAAAAGTCAAGGTGAGAGAAGTATTGCAGAAATTTCTGAGACTTAGCAATCCATTCCAATGTTTCTGCAGCATGTGCATAGTTCTCTGCACTCGGGTGGATGAAACAATTACAAGAATTTCTGCAACCAATCTGCCATGTGTCTCTGTACACTACAATGGTGAATGCCGGTCATTTCAGTCCGTTTTATGTCCTACTCTTTTACCCTAATGTTCTTTAACTAACAACTATTGTACAGGTCAGGGAGAAGTTATGTTGTAGGTCAGTCCTCCTTGACAGGTCTGCAAATTGTAATCCTGGCCGTACCACTCTCTGCTATAATAAAGCGTGGATCCACAAATCTCCAGCTCCTAAAGTTGACAGCCATTGACCTCAGCTCATCTTAAACATAGAAGTATAACCTTCCAATTATGGTTCCGCAGCTGTAAGTCAGGAGATACTAGCCCTGTAATAGAGGAGCGCGGCCATGACAGGGCACTCATATTCAGTATATGTTTTTATGGGAAAATAAAAGTGTTATCTTAATGGTGAGAAAGGACTGTAAAAAAAAACAGCTGTCAACGGTGCTTACCAATATCATATAAGGTCTTTACAATATCATATAAGGTCTTAACAATATCATATAAATACTTAAACGAGAAGTCTGGGGGATGGGGGTGGGGTGAAAATTCTTTTTTGGCAGGTGGAGGGGGGGGGGGGCAATAACGTATATTAACCAGACCTCGTGCCTGTGTTACGCCACATTACTAGGCTTCCGTCCCCCACCGGATGCCATTTTATCCCAGCTGTGAGGTACTGGTTTGGCTCCAGGTTTTTGCGGACCCTTGGGCGACAGAGCCGCAGTGGGCCCCACATCCATCCGCCATGCACAATCACTTTAGACATCTCTACACAAACACACATTATTGACACAGACACTGAGTGACTGACACTGACTGACTGACACAGACATTGACTGACACTGACAAACTCAGACACTAACACAGTGCTTACAGCTGAGCCTTTTCCCTCTTTCTCTCTGTCAGGCTGCTCTCCACACTGTAAGGTTGAGGAACTGTGGGTCATGTGATCAGGTCCTTCACTCTTTTTTCTATCTGTGCATGTCCTGTTCTGTCTCCTGTGCCTTCTGATGTTCAGCGCTCACCCTCCACTACAGTGAGCAGGCTGAACATTAAAACACTGTACCCCTGTCCCTCTCTGGGACCCTAGAGGCGCTGTGGGCCCCGGCACTTGCCCAGGTAAGCCCTGTGCTGACGCCGGCCCTGGTGAAGTACATCACGACTCGGCTGCCACGTCACTAAAGGACAGGATTTACCCCGCTCTGCCAATAAGTGACTGCAGCAGTATCCCGCCCCAGTCACTGACTGGCTGAGCAGGGCATCCATCAGCCAGGTCGTGACATAGCTTCAGGGGAGATCTGCGGAGGAGCGGGTCATGGTGCTGTGCGGGCACCAGGACAGGTAAATATACCTTCTTTATTGTTTTTCCCCGATCCTCAGACGGAAAGGATTTTTTTTTACCCCCCCCATGACAGACTTCTCCTTTAAAACTGTAGAAAACTGTAGAGACTAAAGGGCGATACTTAGGGGCAAGCGAGTGCTGACCCCGTCATATAAGCGCTTGCTTGCTCCTCGTTCCCCACTCGATGTTGGTGCTATTACACACCGAAATAATAGCTGCGGGAGCTACGGGAAGGGCTGCCCAGATGATCTTAAGATCGTCCAGGTGGCCCATAGGAGATAGCGGTGGTCTGCTGCCACCGCTCTTATTACATGAAGGGAGGGCCAGCAGACTGTCGTTATTGTTGTCATTTTCTTCAACATGGGTAAAGACAAGGACATTGTGCATGTCGGCTGATCGTTGCCTGTTAACACTAGCTAGTACACCAAGCGATTATCGGCCGTTACTTCCGATAATCAGTCAAACACATCCGATAGTTGCTTTGTGTCATAGGGCCTTAAAGTGTAAAATTTTTTTTTTGCCGAAATCAGCAGTATAAGCGATTTTAAGAAACTTAATAATAGATTTTATTAGGCAAAAAAGCCTTTTTCTGTACTCAAAAAGTAATTTCCCAGCCTCCCCCCCTCACTTCCTATCTGTGCATTATCAGGCAAACACGTCTTCATTACAGAGAAGCCAGTGAAGACGGGTTCTGCTGTGTCCATTATATCCTATGGAAGGGGGAGGGGCTGAGAAAGATGAGTGAGCAGGAAGAAGAGACATGATGGTCAGCTGTTTGTAGACTGTCTGGGCACCTAAAACGCTGGATTCAGAGGAGGTCAGAAAGGTCAGTGCTTATCTAGGAACTTGCTGAAAGAAGATTGCAGGGTGTTGTGCTGTGCAGGACTGCTCTGTGCTCAGTCACTCCTCTCAGCCCCTCCCCTCTCCATAGACCATAATGGACACAGAAATCCTGCTTCTTATGAAGTGAGGGGGGGACCTAGGAAAACAGCCTTTTCAGTACAGAAGGAAACTCTTTTGGTAAATAAAACCTATCATAGAGTTTCTTAAAATCGCTTGTACTATAGATATTTATTGTTTTCTGAAAATGACAGTTACGCTTTAACCCTTTAAGGACATGGCCCATTTTCGTTTTTACGTTTTCGGTTTTTCCTCCTTGTGTTTAAAAGGTCATAGCACTTGCATTTTTCCACCTAGAAACCCACATGACCCCTTATTTCTTGCGTCACTAATTGTACTTTGCAATTACAGGCTGAATTTTTGCATAAAGTACACTGCGAAACCAGAAAAAAATTCAAAGTGTGGTGAAATTGAAAAAAAAAACGCATTTCTTTTATTTGGGGGAAATGTGTTTTTACGCCATTCGCCCTGGGGTAAAACTGACTTGTTATGCATGTTCCTCAAGTCGTTACGATTAAAACGATATATAACATGTATAACTTATATTGTATCAGATGGCCTGTAAAAAATTCAAACCGTTGTTAACCAATATACATTCCTTAAAATCGCTCCATTCCCAGGCTTATAGCGCTTTTATCCTTTGGTCTATGGGGCTGTGCGAGGTGTCAATTTTTGCGCCATGATGTGATCTTTCTATCGGTACCTTGATTGCGCATATACGACTTTTTGATCGCTTTTTATTACATTTTTTCTGGATTTGATGCGACCAAAAATGCGCAATTTTGCACTTTGGGATTTTTTTGCGCTGACGCCGTTTACCGTACGAGATCAGGAATGTGATTAATTAATAGTTCGGGCGATTACGCACGCGGCGATACCAAACATGTTTGTTTATTTATTTATTTGTTTACTTTTATTTAAAACCTGGGAAAAGGGGGGTGATTCAGACTTTTATTAGGGGAGGGGGATTTTTACTATTAACAACACGTTTTTTTTTTTTTTTTTACACATATACTAGAAGCCCCCCTGGGGGACTTCTAGTATATACACTTTGATCTCTCATAGAGATCTCTGCAGCATAGATATGCTGCAGAGATCCATGAGATCGGCACTCGTTTGCTTTCGGCTGCTGCAGCCGGAAACAAACGAGTGCCGAGCCGAGGACGGCGCCATCTTGGACGCGTCCCCGGCCGGCATCAGTAACGGAGATCGCTCCTCCGGGACAAGGTCCCGGAGGAGCGATCTCCCCCACTAGACACCAGGGAAACGTTGCCTCCGGTAATCGGAGGCAGCTGTCAACTTTGACAGCTGCCTCCGATTAGCTAATTAGCGGGCACGGCGATCGGACCGTGCCCGCTAATAGCGGCGGTCCCGGGCTACACGCGGCACCCGGGATCGCGGCACTTCAAAGCGGGGCCGCCGCGCGGCCCCGCTTTGAAGTGCTAATGAGGACATAGGACGTACCGGTACGTCCTATGTCCTTAAGAGGTTAAGTGAACTGAAGCTAGTCATGGTCTTGTTTTTCATCTATTTCCAGTGTTCAGTGGTCTACAAGAGATGCCAGATAGAAATCAATGGCCACATTCACATTGAATCTTTCATCCACATTAAGAGAAAAAGTATTATTGTCTGTGGAATGAGGTAGACCACCACTGCCTGTCTCCTTACCTCCAGAGAATGCCTTCAATAATAACAAAGTATTATCTAACAAGTACACCGACTATAAGGATCTAAACCATCCACTCCATCAATCAGCGGAAATCTGATTTCTGGGTTACAGGATCAAACACAAAGTATTTAAAGTCTCGGTCTGACGTGATGGGGAATTTGTATGGAGGATTAGCATAAGAGGGATTTCTAACAGGGATTTTCAGAATTTGCAGTTAACCTGAAATCAGTCTACTCTATATTGTCTTATATTCCTTAGCAAGTCAGATGTCTGCTCGCATAGTCATAGTAATACACTCAGTAGTAGAAAAATTACTAATTAGCAATTATTTGTGTCGTTTTGGTTATACAATATAACAATATAAGGATTAGAGATGAGCGAACCGGGTTCGGGTTTGAGTCCATCCGAACCCGAACGTTCGGTATTTGATTAGCGGTGGCTGCTGAACTTGGATAAAGCTCTAAGGTTGTCTGGAAAACATGAATACAGCCAATGACTATATCCATGATTTCCACATAGCCTTAGGGCTTTATCCAAGTTCAGCAGCCACCGCTAATCAAATGCCGAAAGTTCGGGTTTGGATCGTCTCGAGCATGCTCCAGGTTCGCTCATCTCTAATAAGGATACATTACAATAAGCTTTGGACTCCCCTATATTAGCTTTGGTTGAGACCTTTTCCCTAGGTGCTGAAGATCACAAAGCTCACACCGAAATCAAGAGACGAGACAACTGAGCATTGTAATGTCGTTCTCTGTTATGTTGTTGTAGAACCCTGGACTGTACCCTGTCTTCCTATTGTTTGCTGATCCTGCCACTATAGGTATTGACCCAGGGGTAAGATTACATTCACACTTTCCGTAAGTTTGTTCGTAATCGTGGATCCGGACCAATTCAGGGCCCACTTATTCCTATTGGACTGCTCATACTGTACCATTATTGCGGCACAGATTGTCCCATTGTCCCACTGTAATTTTTACGGAAGAAAGGTCTGTAAGGTAAACCATTCCCACTTATTTAACTATTACCTTCTCCTTCTTTGCTGATCCGCAAAAAATACGGATGCAATACAGATTAATTTTTTTTGCGGACTGCGGATGAAGTTGCGGATGATTGCAGGAATCATATACTTTCCTGAAAAACCACTAAATGTGTGAATGGAGCCTAAGGGTACTATTACACGGGCCAATGAAGGCCCGATCAGTATTGATAGCGAGCCCCAATCAGCTAGACCGACGCTCATTTACTGGGCCTGATAATTGTTTAACAAAGGCTGCACGGACATCTTTAGCGATGTCCACGCAGTCCTTGCCTAAACACCTAATACATTACCTGTCCCCATTCCTGATGTTTTCCTGCATTATGCATGCATCCTGGCACTGCGGCCTGTCTCACCTGGCAGGCTGCTCAGCCAATCCCTGGCTGGGACTACCGTGGCCAGTAATTGGCTGAGCAACCTGTCAGCTCAGCAGGCTGCTCTGAAACCACAGCGCACGGTGCCAGGACACTGGAGAACACCGGGAATTAGAACAGGTAATGTATTTGGCATGGGCTGCCCAAAGTGTTTGGGCAAGGGCTACACAGACATCGCTAATGATGTCCGTGCAGCCTTTGCTAAACTATTATCAGGTTTAGTAAATGCAGATCGGTGCTCACTTACAATATTGATCGTGTTTGTTCAATCGTCATGCATCGCTATTACACATAGTGATGCTCGGATTCTTTCCCTTCCGCTAGGTGAGCGCCCCCTTGCAGTCAGGAAGGAACTGTCACCATGGTTGGCTCTCATCAAGGTGAGTGTTCCAAATACAAAGGGGCAGATGTGTGGGTTCAGATTAGGGGTGCATATCCCTCTTCTCCTTGAACTAATTTCCATTCCCAAAAATTTCTGCAACAAATCTGACATGTATGAATATACACTTATAACTTCACCTCTATGCACATGTTCTGAAATGTATAACTGGTTACCTAATATACTAATACTCTTTCTACTTTCAGTCTTTGATGGATGTTCAGGCAGATTGGTCTATGACATCTACAGTTTGATCCCTAGTTACATTACAGTAGTTCCCGGCATTGCGTCAGACTATCCTGGAACCGTTTATACCTTCCTATTGCACACACACATTACATTATACTACCGGAGTATTTAGGAAAGTCGGCTGTCTAGCATTTGGCGCACCAGCTGTGGACATAATTTTAACCACTATTAATTTACTCGAGGATTTACACTAGAGTTGGAAAAGAAATGTTGGCTTTGTAACGTCTTTCTTGCGATTCAGATGGCAATCCTGTGGTTTAATATTAAAAGCACATAGTATAGGTGACCGTTTTACACAGGTCTGTTCAGCTTCCTGTGCCTGGAACGTATTAGCACAAAACGTAAGCCCTATAAAAGTGCCACATAGAGGTATAGTATGTTTCTAAAGGCTGCAGATGGTAGCTGTATTGTTAAATGGGGTTTCCTGTAACTTAACTTTGTTACAGAATACGCACAGTCTAAGGCTGCTATGGTATAAGATCTTAGGACATTTCTATTCCCACTTTTGCCACATAAAGGGGCACTCGGGCAAAAAAGAAAAAAATTGAAATCAACTGGTGTCAAGTTACTGTATATAGATTTGTAAATTACTTCTATTTAAAATCTCAAGTCTTCCAGTAATTATTAGCTGCTATAAGTCCTGCAGGAAGTGGTGTATTCTTTTAGGTCTGACACAGTGCTCTCTGCTGCCACCTCTGTCCATGTCAGGAACTGTGCAGAGCAGCAGCAAATCCCCATAGAAAACATTTTCTGCATATAGGTGGCAGCAGAGAGCACTGTGTCAGACTGAAAAGAAGACAACATTTCCTGCAGGACATACAGCAGCTGATAAGTATGGGAAGACTTAAGATTTTTTTTAAAAAGGAAAATTTAAATGTATATAATATTCTGAAACCAGTTGATTTGAAAGAAAAAGAATTTCGCTGGATAACCCCTTTAAAGTGACTCTATACCCATAATCTGCCCCCCCCCCCCCCCCCCAAACCGCTTGTACCATCAGATAGCTGTTTTTAATCCAAGATCTGTCCTGGGATCCGTTCGGCAGGTGATGCAGTCATTGTCCTGAAAAACAACTTTTAAACTGGCAGCCCTGTGTCAAACGGCCATGGCCTAGAATACCTGTGACCTAACTTTGCACCACCCCTCCGTCCCTCCTCCCCTCTTCATCATTAGGAATGCTCCAGCCAGATTTTCTACTATTCATCACCTGTGTCAGCACCGCACATGGGCTGGATCATTAAGGCACCTGTGCAATGTTCAGACAGGAGAAAATGTTCTAGGGGCATTCCTAATGATAGGGAGGGCGGGGAGGAGGGACGGAGGGGTGGTGCAAAGTTAGGGCACAGATATTCTAGGCTACGGCTGTTTGACACAGCGCTGCAAGTTGTTTTTCAGGACAATAACTGCATCACCTGCCGAAGGGACCCCAGGACAGATCTTGGATTAAAAACAGCTATGCGAAGGTACAAGTGGTTGGGGGGGGTCAGATTGTAGGTACAGAGTCACTTTAATATTTCTTTGTTAACCATGTTCCTTTCATTGGAGAAAACTTTATTGCAGCTACTGCACCATCCTTTTCCTATGAGGTCCGCGACCCCAGCTCCTCTGTGGGGCACTATATTACAGTAGGCCTGAAATGTATAGTATACAGCTGTATTATACGCATATTGAGGTCATGGCAAGCAATGTATAGAGATGATTTTGCCATATACTTTATTTATTTATTACAGTATGTAACCATAAGGACTTTATCCCCAGTTATAACTATCTCCTAGATCTGATCCCCTTTAGGGTGCCTTCACACCTACCGGATCCGCAGCGGATCTCACTTCTGCGGATTCACAGCGAGATTAGCTGCGGATCCAGTATCAATTCACCCCTATGATAGCACATACTCGCAGCAGGATTGATATCCCGCTGTGAATATGTGCTTTAACGCCCCGCTGTCCGCAGCCCCGCCGCCGCATCCCCCATCCCCGGCCGCATCCAGCAGCCCACATCCCCTATCCCCAGCCGCATCAGCCCATCCCCGGCCGCATCCAGCAACCCGCAACCCGCAACCCCCCATCCCTGGCCGCATCCAGCAGCCCGCATCCCCTATCCCCGTCCGCATCCCCCCACATTACCTGCTCGGTGGCGCGGCTGCAGTGAGGCTTCCGCCTCACTGCAGCCGCGCCGCCGAGCAGGTACTGCATGCTCTCGGCGGCGGGCTGCAGGATGCGGCCGGGGATGGGGGATGCGGGCTGCTGGATGCGGCCGGGGATGGGGGGGATGCAGGTTGCTGGATGCGGCCGGGGATGGGGGATGCGGGCTGCTGGATGCGGCCGGGGATGGGGGGGATGCAGGTTGCTGGATGCGGCCGGGGATGGGGGATGCGGGCTGCTGGATGCGGCCGGGGATGGGGGGATGCAGGTTGCTGGATGCGGCCGGGCATGGGGGGATGCGGCGGCGGGGCTGCGACATCGGGGGGTTAAAGCACATATTCACAGCGGTATGTCAATCACTGCGAGTATGTGCTATCATAGGGGTGAATGGTACCGGATCCACAGCGGTTCTCGCTACGAATCCGCAGAAGTGAGATCCGCTGTGGATCCGGTAGGTGTGAAGGCACCCTTAAAGGGGTTATCCAGCGCTACAAAAACATGGCCACTTTCCCCCTACTGTTGTCTTCAGTTTGGGTGGGGTTTTGAAACTCCGTTCCATTGAAGTAAATGGAGCTTAATTGCAAACCGCACCTGAACTGGAGACAACAGTAGGGGGAAAAGTGGCCATGTTTTTGTAGCGCTGGATAACCCCTTTAATATCTGTGCATGGTCCTCTGATCTGATGACTTCTGCCCTATAGAAGTGATGTCCTACAGTAAGTATTGTAAAACAGATGAATGCACACAGATAAACGGATGCGGCAATACCCAATGGCTCACTGGAATTTCTAAAGATTTATTAAATGTTTAATATTACGTTTTTAATTGGTTAAACAGATTAACATAAATGGATCCAGCGACTGTCCAATGCATATCAGGGAAGCCGTTTGTCCGTCACTGTGTCAGCATGTTGAGTTTCAATATATGGGTATATAGGGGGAGATTTATCAAACTGGTGTAAAGTGAAACTGGCCCAGTTGCCCCTAGCAACCAATCAGATTCCACCTTTCATTTTCTAAAGAGTCTGTGAGGAATGAAAGGTGGAATCTGATTGGTTGCTAGGGGCGACTGAGCCAGTTTCACTTTACACCATGTTTGATAAATCTCCCCCAAAGTGTGAAGGAAACAAATAATATACAGCATGAACACGGACAGGTGCAGGTCTCAGGTTACTGTATAGTGTATTATACATTACACACAGTGGTGAAGCCCAGGACATTTAATGTGTGGCCTTCTTTCCACAGTTCCCACTGACAAAAACAAACACTTTTAGCAGTGATGGAAGAACTAATATGGAGCAAATTTCATTGCCTCATTACTCCAGTTTACGAGTCCCTTTTGCCTTCCATCTGGAGCGTGCAGTGCCAATGCTACAAAATTTTGCTTAAATTAAACTACAGGGTCACAAAGAGTGTTTGTTTCTAACAGATGTTCATGTGGTGCAAACTAAAGAAGTGTCTGATATACTACGTATAAAATCTAAGGCTACATATAGCTCTGCAAAGACATAAGCCTAAACTCTGCTATAAAAAAAAAAAAAAACGTTCTAAGTAAGACAGGTAATATGGTTATTGTGCGAAATCACAGCGAGCTTCTATTAAATATTTTCCTCTTCCTAGAGGTACGCTACCCTATGATCCCTACCTCAGGAATGGAGGACACGGATTAACCGAGAAGCAATTATTTCTAACACATTTATTACCGTTCTTTTGATAAAATCTCGAAGCGATCCTTCTGTGCATAGTACGGGGGGGAAAATTCTGATGAACGTTCCGTCACCGCTCAGCAAGTATTATTATTACATCCTACTTCCTACTGTAGGCCGAATAGCGGCTCTCATCAGCATGATACCTGCTGCAGAGGATTACGCCAAACCCAGCAGTCAAAAAAAAAAAAAAAGAGACTGATTTCCTTTCCGTGATGGAAAGTGGAACATTTCGGGAGGGAAAACACCATGAATATCTTCATTCCTTTAAATGTTTCCTCCACGGTCCACCACTAAAGCTTTATATAAAAGGATGCATATTTATAGTTGTATTAAAATAAGCCTGCAATTATATCCTGCCCGGAGCGGCTTTATAGGAAAAGGACGGCACTGTGCTTTGCGGTGGGTTCGGAAACTTTTTACTTTGTTGACATCGGTTTTAGGATTAACTTGAAAATGGTTAACTCCGAGTTTGATGTTTGGCAAACCTTTGACGCGGTGGCCTCCCTTCTCCACTGAATGTTTCACTATCTTTCAAGAACTTTCCAGAGGTACTGTATGGTTAGACATTTGTAACAGGGCTAAAATGGACCGGGTTGGAGTTTTGGTCATATAAATCATGGCTGTTAGTTTACTTTCGGAGTGTCTGATCTTTATAACTAGCTAGATAAAGGCCCTATTACACGGGCTGATGGTGAGGAGCAACCGGGCACCGACCTGTCAGATCAGCTCTCACTTTCTCCTTGTTCCCCACGGATAAGAGCGGAGGGGGGGGGGGCCATGGGAGATAGCAGCGGTATGCTGCTACCACTCCTATCATGTAATAGGACAGCCAGCAGACTGACGTTATTCTTCAAAAAATTTTCAAAATATTGAAAGACAAGGTTTAGCCGACATCACAGGAGCTATTCCTTTTCACAGGAGCTAGTACACCAAGCGATTATCATCCATAATGGACAATAATCGCCCGAATACGGAAATACGGACGATAATCGCCTGGTGTAATAGGGCCCTAAAGTGTCACTGTCGTGTATATATATATATATATATGTATATATTTATATATATATATATATATATATATATATATATATATATATATTTTTTTTTTTTATTTATTTTATTTTTGCAGAAATCAATAGTACAGGTGATTTTAAGAAACTTTGTAATAGGTTTAATAGGCAAATATGCCATTATCTGCATTCAAAATGACTTTCCCCAGCCGCCTCCCCCCCCCCTTTACTGCTCATTATCAGGAAATCTCGACTCTTTTACATCAGTCAAGCCCAGCGTAACGTATGGAGAGGGGAGGGGGGAGGAGGGAGATTAGTCGCCAGCAGAAAGCAGAGAACAAAGGATTACACAGCGGGAGCTGTGTGAAAGCCGGTATTCAGAGGTCAGAGAGGTCAGTGCTGACTTCAGAGGAGATAGCCCGGTGATGTAGTTGTAAATTAACTCTTTGTTGTCCTGTTTTGGTGCCTTATCTCCCTCCACCCCTCCCCTCTCCATAGAAAACCATGAAGACAGGGGGGAGAGCTTTAAACTGCTTTTTCTTGATAAAAACGCATTTTTCGGCTAATAAACCCAATTACAAAGTTTCTTAAAATCGCCTGTATTTTTGATTTCTGCAAAAAAAATTTAAGTCCTTCATGAATAAACCAAGCAAATGTACAGTGCATCGATACTAATACGGACATGGAGAGAAAGGAGCTGCTGCACCTCAAACCATATTGCCTCATGTACCACGTGCAGGTCCCCTGGCCCACATGAGTCCCTACACTTAATCATAACTCTGTCGATCAGCGACCGCTAACCCCGCAAAGCGAGAGCAAGCAGGGAAGGGAGGTCATAGAATGTCCCTGCAACCCCAATGTCACAGGACCAAACCCCAGGGCCCCCTACTAAGGTCCCTATTACTTTAGGGCCCTAAGCAGTACAATTTTGTATTTTTATAGGTTTATGTTTAAGGGGTCTGGAGTGTAGTATGTGTTCATTTTTGTGTATGTGATGTATGGGGTCATATACAGTATATACTATTTCTAACTCAAATGGCATTAGTTAGTACATGGCCTATAAAATAGGTGGGAGACGTTTGTGGCGACTTTTTTTTTCCCCTTTACTGAATTTCCCGATATCCCTTCCTGATAGTTGACAACATGGTTACGTGTTATATCACCACAAAAACATGGCCTGATAAACCCTTGGCAAAAATTCTACAATCTCTACAATTAGAAGATGGTCACCACTTCTTTCTTTAGTTTAGTTCTTCATTAGTCTAATAGCTGACCAGTCTGGTTCCATTTAATGTACAGTACCTCAAAGAAAATTATGGAATTATACAAAAACACCCAATTAGTACTTTGTTTTTCCTCCCTCTGGCTTTTACTACATCTTGGACTCTTTGAGGCCCGGACCTCACTAATGATAAACAATATTCTACATTAAACTGGCTCCGACTTTCCAGGAGTGCAGTGGACAGATCATCTTTACAGAATGGAGTCTTGTCATGGACCAATTTTCTAAATTGTCGCCATAAGTTTTCAATCAGATTGAGATCCGGACTGTTTGCAGGATTGGCCATTAAGTTGATATATCTTCCCTGGATAAAAGCTTGTACACTATTTGCTCATGGCAAGAAGAATTGTCATCCTAAGAATACTTAATCTTCACCCGATCTTTATTCTTTCAATAGAACGGGCAAAGCGTAAAGAATTTCTATGACCATCTGTGTATTGACTGTTGATGTACTACTGTAATCTCCTTTGGTCCTTATCCTGGCAACAACCCTATACTATAAATGAGTGGGGAATGGTTATTGTTTTTTGCAGGAGTCCTTTTTATATCTTTTGACATCTTTCTTGGGCTACCCTTATATTTACCATTTATATCACTTTCCTATGTTGTTTATTCTTGGCCCAATTTTTACACACAGCTGGCTGGGAACAACCAACATCTAGCTACCCAGCCATTCTCTGGGCGGAATTGTATAATCCTTTCCATTGTTTCAATTGTAAGCACTTTGCCTTATAACTACACACTACTTAGCATTTTCAGTGCCATTATTTATTTATTGGAGGGCCTGAGTTTGACACTCCTGCTTAAGAAGCAGCTACTTCTCACTGGAACATTAGACGTTCAGAGAGGGAATTAAAAAACCTGAGAATTCATGGTGCCCCAAAAAACTGTGCAGGGCCCCCTACTCTACGCACAACACAAAGCTATACATTATATATATATATATATACATATATATATATATTTATTTTGTGATGTTACCTAAAATAAAATCTCTTGTGGCCTGTAGCCACAAGAGTGACTGGCAGAGCAGAGAGCTAATTCTGCTTGCCTGCTTGCTCTGACAGTCACTGTATTTAACTATAAGGGACCATTAGGAGCCCTTATGGTTAATTACATAGGTGCAGGAGCAGACTACCTTCTACTTAACGCCATGTATACTGCAGTATGTAAATGACCCAAAGTTCACTTACATGTTGAAACACAAAAAACGGGTTAAAAAGCATAAGACAAGGAGATCTCTGTTTCACTGCTCCTGCACTGATAACCTCTGACCTCTGCACAGGGAGCTTTATTTTCATACTTGATTGCAGCTGGAGAGCAGAGGTCAGAGGTTATCAGAGCAGTGAAGCAGAGATTTCCTCCCCTTTTTTTGTGTTGCAGCATGTAAGTGAACATTGTGTCACTTACACACTGCAGTATATAAGGGGTTAAGCAGAAGGACACAGGATGGTTCTTACCTTCTCCCCTGGGCCCCCCTACTGCACGGGCCCCATAGCAGCTGCCTGCCCTGCCTCTATGGTAGCTATGCCACTGATAACAAGTATGTACCAGAATATCCATGTATAGAAATACATAATGCCCTAAATGACAATCTAAGAAACCAAACACCAAAGACCTGGGTATAACATCCAAAGGCCGATTGTTCTGATAAAGAGGACAGAAGTTTTTTCAACACAAATCAAAAAAATGGAATGATGTCTGGGAAAAGCGGAGCTTCGGGTGAGATGCAATATGAAATTCAAAAACAACGGAATCAAAAAGAAAGAAGAAAGGGCAAATATTGCAAAAGTCGAAAATTCCAACTGAAAACACACAATCAGGGAAAAAAAATTACATCCATTATTCATGTTTTATTTATAGCTGTTCCTTGTTCTGGAGGCTGAATAAAAGATTTTATTTACTTGCACTTAGTTTTTAAATTGCTTCGTTCTCTAAGTACAATCGATATGCAATCTCCATTCTTTCCAGACACCTGACCGTGAATAAAAGGATAACATTTCCTATTTATTGAAACGGCTGCAACATTTCCACTAGCAGTTCCCCTGTCCACCACTAGAGGGAGTGAGGAGTTCTAGAAAGTATCTAGTATCACAAGTATACAGTAAACTTATTTATTCTGCCGGTACTATCAATGCTGGGCTGCGTATGACTAACATCTGTATCTTCTAAATACTGGATCTATTAGTAACAAACAAACTTCTTGCTAGATATCATTTCATGTACTATACGATAGTGCAACTTCCACTTTACTTGAGGACAGTTGTCCCTGGACCATGTTCATGTCTAGCAGATGATATGTCTATGTATCAAGCGACTGCTTTCTTCTGATTAAATCATTTTAAAATGACTACTAAAAGGGGCAGTCCAAGGAACTGAATAGGAATACCAGTGCATAAAGCTTAAAGGGGTAGTCCAGCGGGAAAAGGAAAATCGAATCAGCTGGTGTCAGAAAGTTATACAAATTTGTAAATTACTTCTATTAAAAAATCTCAAGTCTTCCAGTACTTATCAGCGGCTGTATGCCCTGCAGGAAGTGGTGTATTCTTTCCAGTCTGACACAGTACTCTCTGCTTCCACCTCTGTCAAGAGCAGGAGAAATTTTCCATGGGGATTTGCTACTGCTCTGGACAGTTCCTGACATGGACAGAGGTGGCAGAAGAGAGCACAGAATTATCATGGAAGCAGGCTGGTCTTCTTAAATGTCCCTCTTAGTGTTCTCTAGTAGCGATGAGCGAGTAGTACTCGATCGAGTTGCTATTGGATCGAATACTACATTGTTTGGAATACTCATTTATGATCGAGCATCCGAGGCAGTAAAAATTTGTTTCTCCTCCCACCTTGCCTTTTTCTAGCCAATAACTATGCAGCCCCCTAGGCCCTAGAAGCACGCTGGCATCAGGAGAACAGCGTCTACAATCATTAACTGGCTTATTCATGTGACCATCTTGAAGATAGTGAGGGAGAGATCCTAGAGTAGGGACAGTGAGGATTTAGCTGATTGTAGGCAGGAAAGAGCCCAAAAGACCTTCTTAGGGCTACAACTATACACAGCACAGTATATGTCTGCAGATTCCCTGTGAATAGGCCTGCTACCAGAGCATCTGCAGCTTATTCTCACAGACAGACAGGTAGCTGCTCACTGTGAGGAATGGGCTTCAGTTCATCTATTTTCTCCTACATTCTAATTGCTGCAGGACAAGTTGAGGGAGAGATCTTGGAGTAGGGACAGTTAGGATTTTAAAGTGTCACTGTCCTTTTTTTTTGCAGAAATCAACAGTACAGGCTATTTTAAGAAACGTTGTAATTGGGTTTATTAGGCAAATATGACATTATCTGCATTCAAAAAGACTTCCCCCCCTCCCTCCTCTCTCTCATTTACTGCTCATTATCAGGAAATCTCGACTCTTTTACATCAGTCGGGCCCTGTCTGTTCTATGGAGAGGGGAGGGGGAGGAGGAATAAGGGAGATTAGTCGCCAGCAGAAAGCAGAGAACAAATGATTACACAGTGAGACCTGGGTGAAAGATGGTATTTAGAGGTCAGTGCTGACTTCAGAGGAGATAGCCCGGTGATGTAGCTGTAAATTAACTCTTTGTTGTCCTGTTTTGGTGCCTCATCTCCCTCCACCCCCCCTCTCTCCATAAGAGAACCATGAAGACAGGGGGGAGAGCTTGAAACTGCTTTTTCATGGCAAAAATGCATTTTTCGGCTAATAAACCCAATCACTAAGTTTCTTAAAATTGCCTGTACTATTTCTGCAAAAAAAAAAATGTAACGACAGTGACACTTTAAGTGATTGTAGGCAGACAAGACCCCAAAAGCCCTTTTCATGGCTACTACACAGCATATATGTAGCTTGGTCCATCCAGTGAATAGGCTGCCTACCAGCACATCATCTACTTAGACAGACAGGCAGAGATAATTCTCCAGACCTATTTGCTAATACACTCTAACTGTAGCAGGGCAAGTTTTGGTGCTCTGTGTTACTTATAAAAAAAAATGTAAAAACTGTGTATTGTTGAGAGGCTGTGATAGTGGTGTAATACTGTGACTTGGGCGTGTTAGATGCACCCAGGCATGCTTCCCCTGCTGTCCCAGTTGCATTTCAGAGGTGTTGGCATCATTTTCTTAGGTGTCATTGGACTTTGTGACCTCCAGGTGGTCAAATTTAGGTTTCAAAGAAATGAGCATTTTTTCCCCATAGACTTTAATGGGGTTCCATATTCAATTAAATAGTCGAATATAATAATAATTAATAATAATTTTTATTTATATAGCGCCAACAGATTCCGCAGCACTTTACAATTCTATTGCCGTCCGTTCTAATCGAATTTTGAGCTACTGAATATTTCACTACTCGCCCATCTTTATTCCCTAGTAACAATAGTATTTTTGTAAAGACCAAGCGGAAACATTTCTATTCACTTCAAAATTTTACTTTGAATGAGAATCCATTTATAAAGACCTTCAACCAATCTCACAATCAAATGTTCTCTCGTTTTATGATGCAAATGCAATAAAACCAAATTGCTTGGGAATAATGACAGATATGATTCAGCAAGAATACATTTTAATCAATATTACTTTTTTTTTTCAATTTTACTAAATTCTAACAAGACAAAAAAAAAGAAAGAAAAAGAAAAAGTTATAATTCAAATCTATATTAGCCATCCTGGTATAGTTGGTATATAGCGCAAATAACTATATAGACAGATGCACCATATAATAGAATGATCAAATGACAATGAATAAGATCTAATCATGTTTTAGCTATATTACACTGAATAAGTATGTATAGTTTGTATATGCTAAATGCATAAAAGGTATGGAGAAAATGAGAAATGTGTCCGTTCACATGGATACCTTAAAGGGGTACTGTAGCATTTTATTTTCTCTTTGAAATCAACTGGTTTCACAAACTTCTATAGATTTGTAAATTAATTCTATTTTTAAAAAATATCTCCAGTCTTCCTGTACTTATCAGCTGCTGTATGTCCTGCAGGAAGTGGTGGATTCTTTCCAGTGTAAGGCTAGGTTCACACTGCGTTTTCAGCATCCGTTTAACGGATCCGTTTTTTTTAACGTCCAGAAAAATAGGGTCAGCAACGTTTTTTTGTCCGTTTTGGTCCGTCAAAAAAAACGGATCCGTTTTTTTTATAATGGAAGTCAATGGAAAAACGGATGCACACAAATGAATCCGTTTTTTGCAATCCGTTTTTTATGCGTTTTTTTCAAAAAATGGATGCGTTAAACGGATGCTGAAAACGCAGTGTGAACCTAGCCTAACACAGTGCTGCCACAGGAACTGTCCAGAGCAGCAGTTAATCCCTATAGAAAACCTCTCCTGCTCTGGACAGTACCTGACGTGGACAGAGGTGGCAGCAGAAAGCACTGGGTCAGACTAAAAAGAATGCACCACTTTCTGCAGGACATACAGCAGCTGATAAGTATGGGAAGACTTGAGATGTTTAAATAGAAGTAAATTACAAATCTATATAACTTTCTGAAACCAGTTGATTTGAAAGAAATAGATTTTCACTGTAGTATCCCTTTAAGAGGAAGTGGTTATTCAAGGCTTCCATCGGTGGTAGTCCATTGGTGGTATATAATATATATATATATATATATATATATATATATATATATATATATATACATACATACATGTTAGGTGGCACCCATCATACATTTACAGCGCTGTACTATTCTGTACCAAAACAGAGGCCAAAATTACACAGTACAAAGAGTAGGTTCACGCACAGAAAAAAAAGCAAAACAGGTCATAAAACACTAAAGTCTATGGAAGAACAGCCTGAGATTTTTCTAGGTCTTTCCCAAATGATTAAAACCTTTGACGTGTCCATGTAAAAAATTTTCTCACCAGTTTTATTGCTCTTTTATAGGTTATTTATATATATTTTTTTTGTTGCCTAATAAGAGCCCAAGAAAAACATTGTGTGACCATTTCTGCATAGATAAGAGTGAGGACTCCCCACATATAGTTGGGTAGGGAGCAAGAAGTACTAACTATAGATGTCACCTAGTACTTCCACCCAGTCTGTAAGAGATTCACAGATCAATGCACCAACTGGACTTGATTGGAGATAAACAATAAACAGTACAGTGACATAAGAATAAGACAGAAAGAAAAGTCACATGAAGTAGACAAGAAGACGAAACTAAGAATTCAGTACACTCAGTTTTTCTAGTGATCGAACTGACTCTGATCATAAAACGATGGCTTCACTTTATGTGAGTGGAATACCCCTTTAACAGTCCAGCAAACATTTGTTTTATAGGAACATTTAGATAACAATAACCACTTTAAATACTTAAAGGGGTATTCCAGGACTTTTATATGGATGGCCTGTTCATAGGATAGAACAATAAATATTAGATTCATAGGAGTTCAACTTTTTTCACCGCCCACTATCAGCTGACTGAAATGGCTGAAGCACTCTTGCCCATTGTTCATTGCTTAGCAGGCATGGCTGCGTACGTTCAGCAGCCCCATCTATAGATGCAAAGCTTTTTCAATCAGCTGATCAATGGGAGT
The DNA here is from genome assembly GCF_027789765.1 of Dendropsophus ebraccatus. Lineage (NCBI taxonomy): Eukaryota > Metazoa > Chordata > Amphibia > Anura > Hylidae > Dendropsophus > Dendropsophus ebraccatus. The sequence goes on along the minus strand of NC_091460.1, from coordinate 133,581,116 downwards.
CCGAACCCACCCACCTAACAGTGATGGCCGAGCCTATGTATGGGTCATCAATATAAAAGTCCTAGGAAAAACTTTGAAAAATATCCGGAATACTCCCTAATATATAAGCGAAACCAGACAATACGGAACGGTCATATTAGAGAATAACTTAGATGTTTTTACCTTTATCCCAGGAAGTCCAGGTAGCCCAGGCAGTCCTGGTTCACCCTAGAGAAGAATTATATTACAATACAGAAAAATATTTGGTGGTTAGTAACTTATAGATAACATGGAGCATAAGCGGGAGTCTCACTTTAAGATGTTACAGACTTCCTTGGATTCAGTATTAATAGTCATCAGAAGTCATGAGTCAGTCAGTAAATGGGAATAGAATGCCCACTTCATGGACGCTTTGAGAAAAAGGTTTATTAAAATTGTATTTTTTAAGTGATTTGCACTTTTACCATCCAGCTGTAAAATAAACTTCTATCTGCAATATCTGCCAAGGTGTAAGTTCCTCCACTGCCAGAAACCAATTTCCTCTACTATGGAAGTGAAGACAAATTAAAGGGATTCTGTCAGCTATAATTCAGGTTCCAAAAAGGCTGTCACTATTAGATATGTTAGGTCAAGGAGACACATGGTGCATCTCATATATCTGTCTGCACTTCCAGGAATATAGATAACGCTTTTATCCTATAGTATAAAGAGGTATTCCCGAGCTCCTGAAGTGCAACAAGCTGTAACACCTTCTTACTCCCCCTCCCCATACCTGACCCTGCTTGGGACTTCCAGGTGTCAATCAAGCATGGAGGGGGGAGAGAGGAAACATTCCAGTTTGCAGCCTCTTTGGGCCCTATTCCACAGTAACTATAATCGGCCGAAATAGAGAGAACGATCAGCCAGAGAACGGGCCAGACCTAAAATCATCGTTCCCCCACCGCGCATCGCTATGGTTGAATAGCGGTGCACGGCGGGCGACCGACGATTTGAGAAGCAGCAGCAGCATACATTACCTGTCAGGGCTTCTCTTCCGCTCCGTCCTCCTCCCCGGGTCCCGCGCGCTCTGGCTTCAGAATGGCCGGTCAGCTGATGGAGCGCTCAGCCAATCACAGGCCGGGACCCCCGCGGCCTGTGATTGGCTGAGTGGCCTGTGAGCTGACAGGCCATTCTGAAGCTAGAGCGCGCCGGAACCGGGGAGGAGGACGGAGCGGAAGAGAAGCCCTGACAGGTAATGTATGCTGCAAGGGCTGCAAGGACATCGGTAACGATGTCCCTGCAGCCCTCGCTCAACAATCATCGGGCCGCGGAATAGGCCCAGTAAACAAGCGGCGATCTAGCAGATGGGTGCTCGTTTACATAGTTGATCAGGCCCTCCTCGGCCCGTGGAATAGGACCCTTTGACTCTTTGTACCAGAGAATAAAAGCATTTTTCTATACCCTGGAAGCACAGATAGATACAGTATATGAGAGGCACCATGTTTCTCCTTGACCAAACAGCTATATAACAGCGTCAGAAGTTTGGAATGTGAATTACAGCTGACCGACTCCCTTTACGGCTTGTTTGGTAACAAAGACGTTTTTAGTCATCATCACCATTGTTCTATCATCAGAGTATGTGGCAACCATACTTCAATACCGATAGTAGTATATTAGATACCCCTGTATAAGGGGTATCCCAGTGTCACTCTGTAAAATGCCATGTGATTCCACATTTTCCTTCCCAGATTTTATGTAAATTTTGAGAGTTGGAGCCATGAAGAGGTACAATATGGGGCCACAAGACTCCGACAAGGCTGAAAACCAGGATGCTGATCAACTGCAGAAGAATGGAGATTCATAGTTGTCCAAGCATGGGCAATCCTTCTCCCAATTCTAGCCCCACGGTGCATTGTGGGGTAAGGAAAGTCGGAACTTGAGAGGAGTTAAGCGCTCATTTGAACAACGCCAATCGCTTTGTTTAATCAGCGCTCCGCTCATTAAGTCAGCTTCCTTTCGGCGCTGCTTCGCTCCCAGCCACTCCACCCCGGGTGCCGAGGAAAAGCTGAATCCAATCCTGGGTAACTGGAAGAAATTTCCCAGGACTGGATCCAGCTTTTCCCAGCATTCTGAGAGGAGTGTCAGGGAGCGGAGCAGCGTCAAAAGGCAGCCGACTTGATTAGCAGATCGCTGATCAAACGAAGCACTTCACTTCGTCTAGACTTAGGGTACTATTACACGGAACGATAATCGGCTGAATCGGACCGATTCAGCCGATTATCGCTCCATGTAATAAATACAACGATCAGCCGATGACAAGGAGCATCGGCTGGTCATTGATATAGGTTCTGACCTATTTTCGACGGGCGCCTACCGCGCACCGCTACGTGTAATAGCAGTGCGCGGCCGGCGACTGACGATATACATTTCCTATCCACGTTCCAGGGCTGCTCCTGCGGTCTTCTTCTCCCCGAGAAGTAATAATATGTAATAGGCCCAGTAAATGAGCGACGATCTAGCAGATCGCTGCTCGTTTACAGGTATTATCGGGCCCCCATCGGCCCGTGTAATACCACCCTTAGATTTGGCAGCCACCAGAATACAAGCACAGCGTGGATCTCACCTATACCGTACAATTAGAACCAACTAAATAGAGTCTTAATCTTGGGCTGTTGAAATGATCCACGTGCTAAAAGAAAAGTAGAAGATGTTTGCACCTTATGTTCCCTTTTATTTCTAAATAAGCCTAATTGTTTCCGACGTTTTCCTTATCATAGTTTTGATGTTTAACGTCTACACATTCGAGCTTTTAGTCACCCTATACTTGCCTTAGAAGCGTTCTCCGTTTCTTTCTTACAACAAAGCTCTCTATGTCTTTTTCTTGCTATACGGTGACGTTCAAAATGCTTTAATTTTAGAAAATTACCTGAAGTGTGATTGCCACCTTCAAAGAACAGAGCAAACATAATTTTCGCATCGAAGCTACATGAAAGAAATCTATGTACATTGGTACCAAAGAAATGTCAGGTCGTATTGATTTTTTTTTTTTCCCTCTTCACAAAATGAACTGTTTGTCAGCTCGGCAAAGCAAAGACGCACTTTAAGGAGAAAGGAATTCTGTTCCATTGCCACAGGTGTAGAAAACCAAATACCTACTGTACCAATGTAGTCTGCCTTTACAAACCTTTGTAAGAAAATCGGCCGTTGTAAAGAGCTCAGTGAATCCTAGTGTGGTACTATAATAGGACACCACCAAGTCAGTTCATGAAGTTTCTTCCCAAAGACTTTGGGGGAGAATTATCAAACTGGTGTAAAGTAGAATTGTCTTAGTTGCCCCTAGCAACCAATCAGATTCCACTTCTCATTCCTCACAGACTCTTTGGAAAATGAAAGGTGGAATCTGATTGGTTGCTAGGGGCAACTAAGACAATTCTACTTTACACCAGTTTGATAAATCTCCCCCTTAGTGCCTATTTTTGGTTAAAAAGTTTTGGTTGCGGCCATTTTTGGATCTAAATGGTATTTATGAACCAGTATTTGACATGCAAATAACTATTTTTGAATACTAAATATTAAATATTCCCATAATCTGGGATTTGCACCTTATTTTTAATGTGCGTAAAAATTCGTACCTATTGGCGCAGGCCTATGCCTGACAATTTTTAAGCTGTGCGTTTTTTTTTGTTTGTTTGTTTTTAGGATGTGCACAATTTTTGATAAATTCACAAGTAGAAATACAAATGGAATACAAATGGCTTAAACTGGATAGAAAAATCGCAGCTATTAGACTCAAGAATAAATCTCCTCATAGTACATAAAAGTCGCCAATGCTTCAGACTGAATAGCTGCAGTGTACCAAATCTTATTTGGCATTGAAATCAGCACAAAAACTGTACACTAGGAGCTTCATGGGGCATGGGAGTCCATGACTGAGCAGCTGCATGCAAACCTTACATCCCTAGCATCAGATTAGGTAGTGGCACTTCACCACTGAATTCTGGAGCAGTGGAAAAATGTTCTGTAGAGTTTTCTTATCTGGCAGTCTGATGGACCAGTTTGGGTTTGGCAATTGCCAGGAGAACGTTACCTGCCAGACTGCATCACCTGTCAGACTGCATTTTATTATTTGATAGAGGATAAATATTGCCTAGGCATCTTAGTTCTAGTGACAAATCTTAAAGGGGTTATCCAGCGCTACAAAAACATGGCCACTTTCTTCCAGAGACGGCATCGCTTGGTCTGGGTTTTTCTGCTCAGTTCCCATTAAAGTGAATGGAGCTTAATTGCAAACCACACCTGAACTGGAGACAAGAGTCACGTGGCCACGTTTTTTTAGCACTGGATAACCCCTTTAAGGCTCATGCAAGTCAAGACATTTAGGCAACTGTTGGTTGTAGCTTTGTGAAAACAGTTTGGTTTCGGCCATTTTCTGTTCCAACATGACTGGGCCCCGTAAAGGCCTGGTTTTGTGAGTTAGGTGTGACTGGCCGGCCCAGAGCCCTGACTTTAACCCCATCCAACACCTTTGGGATGAACTAGACCAGAGATTGTCAGCCAATTTATTCACTTTTCTGTCACTAAGGTAGTGGGCCCCACACCTGGAAAGGAATACAGATTTTCCAGAAACAAAAATCACCTATGAATCCAGAACCCCACTGACTTGAAATTGAAATTCATTACTCTGTACGGGAAAATTTGTCACTGCGCCAATGCTGTTTCTTGTCCGGGGGGGGGTACTTGGTGTGGCGATGCTTGATAGTGCTGCGCCAAGTGTCGGGGGTTGAGGGGTGCTGTTGGTGAGGTTGTATGTATGTATGTATGCAGGCCATATGTTTTGCCACGGGCAGACATATCAAAAGCTTTATTGCGTTCAAAGTATTTTTATTTATTTTTTGTAACAGGTAGGCTATGTTCACACAACGGCAAAAACCCCCGAAAAAGGCGTCCTCTTTTTCTATTTAAAAAGACACCGCAATTGCCGCAATTTAATTGACTTTAATACAATCCATTAAAGTCAATAGAATGACGGACGTCCAATGCACACAATGTATTAAGTGACGGGCGCGGATGTCAAAATAACAATCATGTCAATTATTTTCGGACGTCTTTTGCAAACAGCGGACGTTATTTTTTAGTTGTTCACACACAGTTTTTCTTTACTGGTATTTACTATTTAATTCAATGGACTTTTCAATTAAAGACACATCCGAAGGGCGAACAGTCCACCTGACCTAGAATAATGTACCGATAGCCGTGATTGCACGGATGGGCAGCCAGACAGCGAAAATATGGACGTAATTTTAAACGTAATGTTGTGTGAACATAGCTCTATGCTTTAAAGGGCCGTACAATTGGTTCTGTTTATTATTCATGGTATCTCTAGATTATCACTACTCTGCCATTACTATTAGGTACCCATATCGGTGCACGTTAGGAACCATGAAGCATCATACATACAGTAGATAGTTTACATTGGTCAAAGTGTGATGGCCTCGCTTAGTTTTACATGCAGTGTTAATATTCAAACACAGCAGCTATTGCAGTCATAGGTTAGCCGAAGCGTAACAACAAAGGCAGACAGGGCGACATACAAAGTGATAGTAACAGTAATAAAAGAAGATATTATACAGTATGTGGAGATATTACAGCCACATCTATTGTCCTCATTATACTTCACAATATCAATGTATCATACTTTGTTCTCTACATTAAACATCTAATTGCAGATGGGGAAGATTTATTAAACATGGTGTAAAGTAGAATTGGCTCAGTTGCCCCTAGCAACCAATCAGATTCCACCTTTCATTCCTCACAGACTCTTTGGAAAATGAAAGGTGGAATCTGATTGGTTGCTAAGGGCAACTGGGCCAGTTTCACTTTACACCATGTTTGATAAATCTCCCCCATAGTCCTGGTGAATTTTACCTTTTGCCCCGGGCGGCCTGATTCTCCAGGTTCACCCTGAAACAGAAAGATCAGAAATATAAAATCAGGTAATAAATACAATGTAATTGTAAGAGGAAAATGACACATTAGTTTACATAGTAAGGCTATGTTCACACAACGTATTGAGACCGGCCGTTCCGTGACTTAGGTACTTAGGTACCGGCCGGATGATCTGGACAGCCGCAGAGCTCTGATGCGGGCGCATCAGCGCGTGCCCGCATTAGAGCTTCCCCCTGCACACAGTGAAGCAAGCGGCCGGAGCCGCTAGCCTCACTGTGTGAACTGACAGGGTTTCCTACGGCCGCAATTCATTGAATTGCGGCTGCAGAAAACTGACATGTCAGTTATTTGCGGGGCCGCACGGGATGTGTATACGTATACGGGACGATGTGTATACGCTCCGGCCGGGATCCCATTGAAACTAAGGCATTGTTCCACCCCGCAAAAACTACGGCCGTTGTTGCCATCGGCAACAACGGCCATAGTTTGATGTAGTGTGAACATAGCCTCAATGTACACCTATAGCCTCAATGTACACCTATAGACTATGAAGATTTATCAAAATGGTGTAAAGTAGAATTGGCTCAGTTGCCCCTAGCAACCAATCAGATTCCAGATTCTCATTCCTCATAGACTCTTTGGAAAATGAAAGGTGGAATCTGATTGGTTGCTAGGGGCAACTGAGCCAGTTTCACTTTACACCATGTTTGATAAATCTCCCCCATTGTTTCCAAACAACGGCCTGAAATAATTGACAGTTCATACACATTGTGTCTGTCTTGCAACTGTAATGTGACTGAGTACCAATGCTTAATTGATTCTCAGTCACACCCATACGGCGGCCAGATCGCAATGGTTTGAGAATAATGTTCATCCGCCCGATAATGCAATATTGGCCGGATGAACATGTAAAACAATGACCGTTGTTTGTATACAGTGTGAAGCCATAATGAGTTTTTAGTACCTCATCAACAAAGAATTATCACTAAATGTAATAATATAGTTTAAAACATTATAAATCAATCACGAAACTATTTAAACCGAGGCAAGTAACCATGATACTGGGACCAAATATAGTAAAGTGCAAGTGCCATCAAAAGTGACAAAGTAAGTGACCCGACCTTTATGCCAGCAGCAGATGATCCTGGGTCACCCTAAAAAATACAAAATAAAATTAAATACAACTTGAGATTGCAGGTTTAGTGGAAAATATCAAATATTGTTTTTTAAATATACACATAAAAAGTGAATAAACACAAAGGGGGAGATCTATCAAACATGGCTCAGTTGCACCTAGCAACCAATCAGATTCCACTTTTCATGTCCCAAAGAGTCTGTGAGGAATGAAAGGTGGAATCTGATTGGTTGCTAGGGGCGACTGAGCCAGTTTCACTTTACACCATGTTTGATAAATCTCCCCCAAAGCACTAGTATCACTGGTTATAATGTCCACAGCTGACAAAACTATGACAGTATAAGGCTAGGTTCACACTGCATTTTCAGCATCCGTTTAACGGATCTATTTTTTGCAAAAAACGGATGCATTTGTGTGCATCCGTTTTTCTATTGACTTCCATTATAAAAAAAAAAAAACGGATCAAAACGGATGCGTTTTTTTTTACGCACAATAAAGTACTGTTGACACTACATTATTTTGACTGTTAAAAAAACCCGGATCTGTTAAACGGAAGCTGAAAACGCAGTGTGAACCTAGCGTAACTAAAGAACTTTAAATGGTTTCTTCCGTCAAACAACCACTTAAAAACTACTTATTCGGGTCAGACGAGTGTCTCCATGTTGTAAGAAAGTAAGAATGACCAGACATACGGTAGCCTGACAATACGTACAAAATATATTTTAATTGTAGACATAATATCCAAACCATTAGAGGTAAAGGCTTCCAGGCGTATGTGTACGCCATGTGCTTCCATGATAAGGTAGGATTAATATTTATCAGTAGACTGTAAACTCAATGGCCCATCAAAGCCCAATGGTCCATTACTCCACAATAACCGGAGTAAATGATATTCTCATGAAGAAGAGGTCATGAGTGTGTATGGCACTACTTACTATACGTTCTCTGCTTTCCTAATCCAAAGCAATCACTGCTCAGGAAGCCTGAAAACCTAAGAACTTTATTTGTACGCTCAGCGGGAAACATCCCGGCAATCAGATGTAATTTCCTGCCGAACAATTATTGGCCTTAACAATATTCTTTAAAAAAAAAAAAAGCTGTAAAATTATTCCATGTGAGGTGGCATAGGCTGGGGCTGCGCTTTATTGTTTTATCGCTCCGCGGTTACACAGGAGTCGTCCTACAGAAAGCCGCACAGGGCTGTTTTTCTCCTCGACGTCAATTTTCCCTGCGTGACTTAACTGAACATGTCATTAAATAGAACGGCGAGAATTATATAATTATATAATTAATTATATAGACGCGGCAATACAGTATACACTCGCGACAATTGTGTCAAGTGCTGAATATTAGCGACAGTCTACGAAGGTGACCGGTGTACAATAGACCAGGGACGTCGTAGGTGTCGTAAAGTTCAAGACTCACACAGATACATATGAGAAGAAGTTGAAATGTGAATGTTTCTTTGCACATACTACAGCAGGGGGGGGGGGGGGGACTCGTTGGCTCGGAGCCACGGACGCAGCATTGTTTGCGTACGATAATTACATGTTTTCCTTATTTTCTTGTGTTTTATTACATTCGGTCTTTTTTTATCAGTCATCCCACAATTTCCTGCCCCGCAGCGCGGTGTCAGACACTTATATAAATAAAACATTGGCAAGCGGCATATCACACATTTTGTAGAAAACATAGCTGGCAATGATAAGCTTAATATTAATAGATGTCTATAAGCTAATATCCACAAACCAAGAGAGAAGTTACTACCGTATCATATAAGTGAAGTTAGATTTTATAAGGACTTACATTGAATGATTACCTATAGGAATTAAAGGGGTATTCCATATAACTTCTGATATGTTGCTGCCCATGGTGAGACTAACAATTCCTTCCATACTTGTTATTATCTCCTTACAGTCTCCTTCCCCCAGTTCTCAGCTGCTGAAAAGCATCTGTGTGTGAGCTTTTCTCTCTGTCTCCCCTTCCTCCCCCCTCCCTTCTGAGACGGCTGATGTAAACAAGTCCCTAGCTGGCTTTATTGACAACATAGTTGCTTCTTTGTAATGCTGGGGGGGTTAATCTGAGGTCAAGTTGCCTATGACCTCAATGTGACTAACCCTCCCAGCATTACAAAGAAGCTACAATGTTGCAGATAAAGCCAGTCAGGGACTTGTTTACATCAGCCGTCTCAGAGGAGAGGGGGGAGGAGGGGAAGACAGAGAGAAAGGCTCACACACAGATTTTTGAGTCTTCAGCAGGAAGCAGCAGCCGAGAACTAGGCGAAGGAGACTGAATAGATGATAACAAGTATGGAATGAACTGTTAGTCTCACCATGGGCAGCAACATATAAAAAGTTAGGTATGAGGGGAATACCCCTTTAATGTATTTCTTCACTGCCTAAGGTACTTTGGTAGAGATAACGGACCTAATTAAAGGGAACTTTAAGTCCAATCAGACTAGACTCTGCTTGAACCCACATTTCGGCTGATTGCTGTCTTTCTGCATGTCAAAAAAGAATCCTCAATTCGAGCACCACGTGTTTGTGTCGGTGCCGACCAGGTAGTGTAAAAAAAACGAAATTCAGTGATTTGGTTCAAAGTTTTTATACAACCTGATCCCTGACAGTTAATATGTATATATATATATATATATATGTATATATAATGAAGTATGATGTGAGAAAACAATCATGGTGTACTGTATATGCTTTTGATTCAATTATTTAAAGGGGTTACCCAGCGCTACAAAAACATGGCCGCTTTCTTCCAGAGACAGACTCGCTCTTGTTTCCAGTTCAGTTGTGGTTTGCAATTAAGCTCCATTCACTTCAATGGAACGGAATTACAATACCCCAACCAAACTGGAGACAAGAGTGGGGCTGACTCTGGTAGAAAGTGTCCATGTTTTTGTAGCGCTCGATAACCCCTTTAAACTTAATTTTATAAAAAGCAGGAGTCTTACCTTTTCTCCCGGATCACCTTTAGGGCCACCTTCCCCCATTTCACCCTGCAGGAGAAAACAATATACAATAACAATCCAATCCACCTTGAAATAGTGTCCAAGTGCTGAACTCAAAAAGAGACACACTTTCTCTTCTTATTTTGAAAAAAAAAAAAAAATAGTTAGCTTTTCTGTGTCCATTATGGTCTATGGAGGGGGGGAGGGGACAAGGGGGGTGAGTGAGCACAGATTAGAGAAATGGCAGCCCTGCAAAACACAACATCCTGCAATCTTCTCTCATCATGTTCCCAGATAAGTACTGACCTTTCTGACTTGTGAATACAGCGTTTTATGGGCCCAGACAGTCTCCAAACTACACAGCTGCTTGTCTGCTCTCCCTGCTCGCTCATCCCCCTCAGCCCCTCCCCCCTCCATAGGTTATAATAGACTCAGTAAACCCGTCTTCATCTTGCTTTACTGTAATAAAGCAGATAAGAAGTGTGTGTGTGTGTGGGGGGGGACAGCTTTTTAGTACAGAAAGAGGCTTTTTTGCCTAATAAAACCTATTACAGAGTTTCTTAAAAGTGCTTGTATTATTTATTTCTGCAAAAACATTTTAAATGACATTTACACTTTAAGTCCAGATGACATCAAACCTCGGAAATGAAATAGCAGCTTCATGCAACTTCTTTACTAAAATGCTGTATTTTTTGTTATAAATAAAACCAGTCAAGACTGTTGTGCGTTGCTGCTTGGGAATTGCAGAATTAATACAGAAGAATGACTCTTTTGTTTGCAGCATGCGGTTTGTAGTAATCATACAGTCCATCTAATAAAAGGTCATAGGAGTAAACCAAAGCCTGGACCACTGTCTGTATGATCTCAAGACATTGGTATGATAGTTACAGCATGACATTTTCACATTGCCTCCTTTTTCAAATAAACATCAATTTATATATCTAATATTATTTGTCTATTCCCCTCTCTATATCCAATCGTATAGCACAAGAACATGTATTATATGTGTAGATCAGGCAACAGGTAACATAGTAGTAATAAATATCAGATACCCTGTTTCCCTGAAAATAAGACCTAGCAAAGTTATTGTTTGGAGGCATGCCCGCCGAACAGAACACCAGGGCATGCTTCTGTGATTCCTTTTAGCCCGCCACCATTGTCCCCTACCTTCACCGTCCATTGTAGAGCAGCTTCAGGCAGGACATGAAGACTGTCACCTACTCCTATATTCCCTTTTGCGGCATCAAGAAGCCCATGGCCTGCTGCTATCTCAGTTGTCCTCCAGATGTAGAGCTGCACACAGTCTGCCATTATCCTGTCTTCTGCCACCATACCATACGCTGTCCCTGCTGTGCTGTACTGTACAAATGTGCTGTGGTGAGCTCCCCCTGGTGGCTGGAAGCTGCCATATCATATGCTCTGTCTATGCTATGCTGTACCAGTGTGCTGCGTTAAGCTCCCCCTGGTGGCTGGAAGCCCTCATACTGTATGCAGTCCCTGCTGTGCTGTATAAGTGTGCTGTGGTGAGCTCCCCCTGGTGGCCGGAAGCTGCCACACCGTATGTGACACGTGAATTCATGGAAAAATAAGACAATACCTGAAAATAAGACCTAGAGCATCTTTGGGAGCAAAAATTACAATAAGATACCTAGGGAGCATATATTTTGTCAGGCTTCACCAAAACAAGTTACTACTTACCTTCTCCCCGTGTTCTCCTTGATCGCCCTATATAAACAAATCAAAGCAATATTTATTAAACATCAAAAAGAACAATTGTCTTCATTGTATAATGCACACGAATGAAAAAAACCGAGGTGAAAGATCAGGATCTGTACAGTCTTTTTAAACTGAGCATTTATGATAAGACAGGACATGTATTTGCACTGATTTCTTGCACATTAGTGGAGACATCCAACAAGCTGCAGCAATAAATCAACTCTACGGCAGATTAAAAGTGACAACACAATAGGGCTACTGTAATTATAATATTGTGTTCTTTAGCTGGAGGCAGTGTCTCATTGGCTCACCTTCATCCCTTGAACGCCATCTAACCCAGGTGCACCTTGATCCCCCTAAAGAAAAGAAAAAGTTACATTTTTTGAAATGAAAAGCCCAAAGCCATAAATGCCAAAGATTATAGATATGGTATCAGGTCAACTTAGCTCCTATTCACAGATATCAATATGACAAAAAGATCATCTTTGTCTAGACCAGGGATGGGGAACCAACAGCCCTCTGGCTGTTTCAAAACTACAATTCCCATCATGCCTGGACAGCCAAAGCAAAGCTTTGGCTGTCCAGGCATGATGGGAATCAGTGGTGTAGCTACCATAGAGGCAGGGCAGGCAGCTGCTATGGGGCCCATGGAGCAGGGGGTCCTGGGGGGGGAGGTAAGAGCAGTCCTGTGTCCTTCTACTTAATCCCTTACGTACTGCAGTGTGTAAGTGACCCGATGTTCACTTACATACTGAAATGCAAACAAAGGGTTAAAAAGCAGAAGATAAAGAGATCTCTGCTTCACTGCACTGATAACCCCCCGACCTTTCTTCTCCACTGCCGCAATCAAATAGTAGAATGTGCAGAGCTGGAGTTCCATGCAGAGGTCAGGGGTTATCAGTGCAGTGAAGCATAGATCTCCTTGTCATCTACTTTTTAACCCTTTTTTGTGTTGCAGCATATAAGTGAACTTTGGATCACTTACACACTGCAGTATATAAGGGGTTAAGCAGAAGGCAGTCTGCTCCTGCACCTATGTTTTTAACCTTATGGGCTCCTAATGGGCGCATATAGTTAAATACAGTGGATTGACAGAGCAAGCAGCCATTGGCTCTCTGCTCTGCCAGTCACTCGTGTGGCTCCAGGCAGGATTCTGACTCTGGCCACATAATTGAATATACAAATATATATATATATATATATATATATATATATATATATATATATATATTGTATATATTCAGTGCTTTGTGTTGTGCGTAGGGGAGGGGGGCCCTGTACAACTTTTTGCTATGGGGCCCTATGAATCCTTGCTACGTCCCTGATGGGAATTGTAGTTTTGCAACAGCTGGAGGAAGAAGGTTCCCCATCCCTGGTCTAGAACGATTCTTTGCCGTTATTAAAAGGCAACTCCAGCGGAAATAAATTGTCTTTCAAATCAACAGAAAGTGACAAGAGATTTGTAATTTACTTCTATTAAAAAATCTTCAGTCTTCCAGTACTTATCAGCTGTTGTATGTCATAGACATTAGATATACAGAACATACAGATGCTGAAAAGTACTGGAAGACTTGAGATTTTTTAATAGAAGTAAATTACAAATCTCTTGTCACTTTCTGACACCAGTTGATTTGAAATAATTTTTTCCCCGCTGGAGTTTCCCTTTAATGACTCAAGCTATGTGCTGAGCAAAAAATCCCTATGCCTCTATATAAATAAAAGGGAGATAGAGGTGATGCCCTTTATGAGATTATGACAACTACAATCTTCTTTATAATTCATCCTGAGAACATCCTAGTGCTAGAATATGAGTTGCTACTGGGTCACCAGGACTATGAAATGTAGCCTGTCATCCTGATTTCTATGCATGGACCTAGTTATTATACTATACAGGAAGATACTGACAGAATTGTATAATCATTGCTGCAATCAGATTACATGGAAGGGTTATTATGGCTGGAAACTCAATACCATATCCCTGTATGCGTGAGACTTCATTGCTATCAAAGCTATATAGTGCTGGACTGGCCCACCAGAGGTCCGGGGAATCCTCCGGTGGGCCCCCAGCTCAGAACCTGCAGTAACATTGACTGACATGTCATTTCTCACTGGTTCTTTAGTGGTGGGCCCCCAGGATCATTTCCTCTGGTGGACCCCAGGTACCCCAGTCCGACACTAAAGCTATAGGGCCAGCTAGTGTGGTCTACTAGAAGGGGGGTAGGATTACGTCCAGAGTTTATTAGGTAAGGTGGTGCATACATACTTGCTGAACTTTAGATTTTTTATGAAGACGAGGTGGTGTTCTGATGGCTTGCAGCAAGTCAACAATAAAAAAAAGTATGCACTTAATAAAGTTTTGTAATTGATATCTGGGCTCGGGGTCTTTCTGCCGCTCCTTGCCGATTCGAGATCGTCATATTGTTCAGACACAGCTAATGATTAATTATCGGGAAGATGAAATAGCAGATCCCGCTGCTGAAGTGTTTACACAGACTGCAGGACATGTAATGCTTCAAGACAAGAGCTATGGTTTTAATTTCAGTCTTCCTTCAGTTCGCGCTTCACCTTTAGCTACAGATCTAGCTCTACTTTTTTTTTTTTTTTTTAGAAAAGACCTACGAGCCAAGAGAAATTAGTCAAGAATTCTCTGCAACATTTCCCAGCTGGCTAACAATTGTGTCTGAGCGTTTTCCTCCATTGACGGTTTCTTCCCTACCTTTTCAATGAATGCTTTCCTTGTGGTAACATGATCCAGCATTTATATATTATTCACATGGGGGATACAAGGACGTAATACTTCAATATACATTGGGACATAGCTCAGATGCTGGGCCGTTCTTCAATCATTTACAAACATGCCAGATATCTAGCCGACAAGGAAACCAACAGATAGGGGTTTTATCTGAACACTGTCTGCATGCATGGCTAGTGTTGGGGGGATTTGTTATCTATCTTGCTGAATATACAAATTGCTCGCTACAGTAGGTGGGATGTACTTCTCGTAAATTGAAAAAAAAAAATAATAATTTTGCAGAGCATATTTCGGCTGTATCTGTTGCATCCAGACTCGTCTTTCACAGGACTCTCTCCAGCCTGTTGATTGTCACCAAGGAAACCTTCATTATTAAACCTTCTTCAATAAAAGTTTGTGCCTTTGAGCAAGTGGAGAGACCCAACTACATCTAAGATAGGCTCATTGGATCCTCCAGTTGGATACGAGATCTCCACGGGGACTTAACCTTAAAGAAGCAGTTCGGAATTTGAAAAAGCCTCTTGACAAAGCAAATAGCGAAACGTGCGTCAAGGCGCACATGGTAATGGGGGTTTGTGACATTGGTCTGGCACAGGGCATTTGATGTGGGCTCATATGGGTCTGTAAAGGGATCTGATATTTATGTGCCTGACTTTAATCTAATTTATTTAACCTGTATACTGCTATCTAAACTACTATCTACCTCATTGCATTGGCACTTTATATATCTCCCAATGAGCGATCACTGCCATATAGGGATGGTCCGAACCTGCGGTTCGGGTTCGTATGAACCCGAACGCTCGGCAGCAGATTCCCGCTGTCTGCCCGCTCCGTGGAGCGGGCGCAAACAGTGGGAGGAATGCCTGGAAAACTGGGATACAGCCTATGGCTATGGCTGTATCCCAGTTTTCCAGGCGATCCTCCCGCTGGATCTGCCCGCTCCACGGAGCGGGCTGACAGCGGGAATCATTACCGAGGGTTCGGGTTCGGACGAACCCGAACCGAACTCGGTTCGGACCATCCCTACTGCCATATATTCAATTGTTCTACCTTTTTGCACTTGCACTTTATTTATACATACAGTAAGTTAATGTGGATATATGGTGACATGTGAGGTGGTATCTATTTATATAAAAATCTTCTTTACAGGTTTTGTGGGACAGTTTATGAATTTTCTATACATGGATGATATTTAATTTAATTATTAGATTTTCAATCATTTTCCCAAGGACCCTATCCATGCAAAATATTATTTCATACTATATTTGATTACAGTACTAATATTGATGACTTTGCCCCAGTTGCCCTATATGTTACGGTACCTAGTCCCCCCTTATTTTTATGGGTGTTTTTTAATTATTTGGATTTTTGTGACAATAAAAATGGATATTTAATATTTATCTTTTGTATGCTGCTTTTTATCATTTTGTTTTGAGGGTGGGAAATATAGGTGTTACGAGTAGGAACTTACCTGTCCCGATGCTTGCGGTGAGTGGTGGAACTCTCCTCGGGACTCCTGCCGGAAGTCTTTTTCCCCCGGTTGCTCGGGGGGAAAATGCCTGTCCCGGCTGATGGACTGGCTGCTTAGCCAATCAATGACTGGAGTAGCGTCCGTGTTGGTTGGATGCTAATTGATTGCTGCACCTATGTACTCCTTGTTATTCGCTACATTGCATGCAATCCATGGCTATGGAGTTTGGCTCAGAAAATCATCAATTTTTTTCCCCCTAACATGGGTGTTTTTTTACGATATGCATTTTTTAATTTTTGATCAGCTGAAGAGTGAGCCAGCAAACAAGCTCTATCACATGGGGCAATATCTGCCTTAGGCTAGGTTCACACTGCGTTTTCAGCATCCGTTTAACGGATCCGTTTTTTTTTAACGTCCAGAAAAATAGGGTCAGCAACGTTTTTTGGTCCGTTTTGGTCCGCCAAAAAAAAACGGATCAGTTTTTTTTTATAATGGAAGTCAATGGAAAACAGCTCAAGGGCCGCAGTTTGGAGACCCATGCTCTATATAAATACACAGCAATAAAGAAATTACCTGATCTATGTAACATCTTTTGCTTATTTAGTAAATAAACAGTCATCTCCTCCGTATTACATTCTGGAGACAGCTCCCGATTTCTAGAGTGGCTAGCCCTAACCCATTTTGTCTTTATTCCCCTGTGGTTAAACAGTAGCCACAGAGCTCTGCCTGAGTCTACACATCAGCTCATCATTCCTACCCTTGTCAGCAAGGGGAGAAGTTCGCTTCTCGGCTCAGGTTTCAAAGTGATTTTGGCACGCAACGGAACGATTTAGAGGGACACTGGATTTGGGAGAAGATTGAGCTGACGGATAACTAAAAAGGGCACAAATGTCTCTTCTGTCACCAAGTTCTCTTTGATATAATGTAAAACATATGCATGTGCGTTCAGTTACTAAAGTCTTAAAATAGTAACATATCCAGGCATAAAGTAGAGTTTAAGGAAAATCTGAAGTAGAAAATTTTTTTACACCTCACCAGGCAAAGGGGCTGAGCGTGACTATATAACATTATACTTGCATACAGGTTAAGTAGAGAGGTGCCATGTCTGGCCTATGACTCCCCATAACTCAAAAAAAGAGTAACCAGGCCCAATAATTTTTATTGGAGTATGTGGAGTGCCCTTATACTACAGCCCCATGTCTTTTGGGGTTTTTGAGGGATTCTCCATCAAAATTCAGCAAGTTTTCTGATATCACAATACGACACGGTGTAATGCAATGCACAACGTTATTTATTCTTTTACCTTGTCCCCGTCACTTCCCGGAGTTCCAGGCTCTCCGTCCGAACCCTATAAGTAAAACAATTTAGACAAATTTGTCAGCGTTCACAAGCAACAAAAACAAACAAATATATGCACATGAAACACCATGTAAATATAAAATATAGTCTTTTAATTTCAGTACATAATAGACTTGCTGAATGATGTGCCCATATAAATAACAGGGATTTTTATAAGAAGAGCCCGGATCATCATTTAATATTTATAAGCATAAAAATGCTAATTTGAACAATAAACTGAACTATAAAGATGGCACTAATAGATATGTAACGTAAACTGCAGCTCTGACTAGTAGAGGGGATATGAATACAGCAATATACAATGAAGTGACAGCTTTTGTTTTATTTTCGGAGTACTTGTCTTTTATAACATGTTATTATTGTGTAAAGAAATTTCCCTAGAATATCCTTATGTTTTCAAAAGACACATTTAACGGTGAAGTCCGGCCATTTTTGAAATCCTGCAGCCGGCAGGGGGGGAATTTGATAAAGAGTAAGGGCCCTATTCCACCGGACGATTATCGTTCAGATTATCGTAAAATCGTTCGAATCTAAACGATAATCGTTCGGTTGAAATGCAGTTAACGATTAATGACCGAACGAGAAATCGTTGATCGCTTTATAAGACCTAGACCTATTTTTATCGTTGCTCGTTCGCAAAACGTTCGCATTGAATAAGACATCGTTTGGTCGTTCGCAATAGATACGAACGCAATAGCGAATAAATAGCGAACACAAACTATCGCAATTACGATCATAAGTAACGATTATCGTTCCATGGAAATGAGTGAACGTTTTCAGGTCTTTCACAATAGCGGTCGTTTGAGATCGTTAATCGTTAACGATTATGCAAACGATAATCGTCTGGTGGAATAGGGCCCTAAGAACTTACCTCTCCCTGTGCCTGCGGTGAGCAGTGAGACCGGCCTCGGGACCCCTGCCGGAAGGCATTTTTCCCCGAGTTGTGGTGATGTCACGACTTGGGGGAAAATGTCTGTCCTGGCTGATAGACTTAGCCTTGGTCTCGGGTCCTCCACCGTACTCCAGGATCTCGGCGCTGTTCACATCACGACCTGGCTGATGGACTGGTCGCTCAGCTAGTCAGTGACTGGTGCAGGATGCTGCTAAACGGCCAGTCCATCAGCCGGGTCATGATGTGTACAGCGTTGAGATTCAGGAGCCCGGTGGGGGCCCAGGGCTGGTCCCACCGCTCACCACAGGCAATACCCATAAGAACACTGTATATACATATATCTTAAACTAAGGGCCCTATTACACGGCCTGATCTACAGGAGGAAGTGAGCGCTGAGCTCAGTTTTTGCTTCCTCCTCGTTCCCCGTTTGCTATAAGACGCACAGACATCGAGCAGAGAGGAGCGGGGGCGGGGGGGCTCGGGTCGGGTCACTGGTAGCTGCAGGGAAGGGGGGGCCTAGGTCAATCTGTAGATCATCCAGGTGGCCCATTGCAGAGAGCGGCGGTCTCCTGCTGCCGCTCCTATTACATGTTGCTATCATTGTTGGAATGATAGAACATGCTGAAAGACAAAGATCAGCCGACATCGTGCATCTTTTCAACATGAGCTATTACATGAAATGATTGTCGTACGGAACAGCTGGTAATCGGCAAAGTACGGCAGATAATCGTTTTGTGTAATAGGACCCTAAATCTTCAATTCCTTTTGAAAAACAGATATCTATAGGCAGCCATCAATCTATTTAGAGAATTAGCATTAAAGTGGTACAAAACTTCACCTTGCTTCTTCTTCACAATGCACTACAGTTCCTTAAAGTGTCACTGTCGTTTTTTTTGTTTGTTTGTTTTAGCAGAAATCAATAGTCCAGGCGATTTTAAGAAACTTTGTAATTGGGTTTATTAGGCAAATATGGCATTATCTGAATTCAAAAAGACTCCCCCCCCCTCCTCTCTTTCCTTCACTGCTCATTATCAGGAAATCTCGACTGTTTTACATCAGTCGGGCCCTGTCTGTTCTATAGAGAGGGGAGGGGGGAGGAGGGAGATTAGTCGCCAGCAGAGAACAAAGGATTACACAGCGACCTGTTTGAAAACGGATATTCAGAGGTCAGAGAGGTCAGTGCTGACTTCAGAAGAGATAGACCAGTGATGTAGCTGTAAATAAACTCTTTGTTGTCCTGTTTTGGTACCTCATCTCCCACCACCCCTTCCCTCTCCATAGAAAACCATGAAGAAAGGGGGGAGAGCTTCAAACTATATTTTTCGGCTAATAAACCCAATTACAAAGTTTCTTAAAATCGCCTGTACTATTGATTTCTGCAAAAAAAAAAAAAAAATTTAAAATTAAACGACTGTGACACTTTAAGGCATAACCATCACATCAAAATGGTGCTTGGTGCCATCGCCTTTCACTTATCCACCTCTCAGCTACAGGATGTAATGTGTTTATTTGAATGCCTCTCGTTCTGATACACCACATGATATAGTCAATTATTAAAGCATCTAAGCAACAGAAAACACATTCATGCTGGGAAGACCTATTTAACAGCCCCCACCTATGTTCCTTCCATTAACAGACCTATGCATAATGTGATTTTACTGACCAGAGACTTGGCATGAAGATACCGTCTGGCAGTATACTTCTACAGTAGCACATTGTAGCCGGCCAATAAATTACTTCCATGGTGACAGGAGTTAAAGTTCCTCTCACCTCTTTACTTAGGTCTCTCTGCAACCCTAGCAGTAATGATGAAAACACAAGGGACGTCCTTCGGGACAGATTGTCGGGTATACTTTCCCCAAATCCTCGGGGTCTCTCTACTCATTGAGCTTTATATAAAAGAAAACTAATAATCCTCACTGTTAAAGTGTCACTGTCGGTTTTTTTTTGCAGAAATCAATAGTCCAGGCAATTTTAAGAAACTTTGTATTTGGGTTTATTAGGCAAATATTCCATTATCTGCATTTAAAAAGCCTTTCCCTAGGTCCCCCCCCCCCCTACTCTCTCTCACTCAGTCTTGTTTACATCAGTCGGATCCTGTCTAACATATAGAGAGGGGAGGGGGGAGATTAGTCACCAGCAGAGCACAGAGACCAAAGGATTACACAGTGGGAGCTGTGTGAAAGCTGCTATTCAGAGGTCAGAGAGGTCAGTGCTGACTTCAGAGGAGATAGCCCGGTGATGTAGTTGTAAATTAACTCTTTGTTGTCCTGTTTTGGTGCCTCATCTCCCTCCACCCCTCCCCTCTCCATAAGAGAACGATGAAGACAGGGGGGGAGAGCTTCAAACTGCTTTTTCATGATAAAAATGCATTTTTCAGCTATTAAACTCTATTACAAAGTTTCTTAAAATCGCCTGTACTCTTGATTTCTGCAAAATTAAACAACAGTGACACTTTAAATCATTAAGTGAAATCACTGGCAGTAATACTTTCTTACCACATGTAATGTGATGTCACCTTGTATCAACCGCACTCAATGGCGCACTCACTTTATCAAAGTCAATCTTATGACATATCAAATTTAAAGGGGAACTATTATAAATCTACCATTTTGATATGTCCCTATTGCAAAGGGGACGCCAAGGAGAAAGGTATGTCTCTTACCTTCCTCCTTGGCGCCGTTCCGGTGCAGTTAGTAGTTTGCTCCATGGTCCTGTAAGACCTTTAGGAGCACTGCCCGCACTAATGTATAATATAATAATAATAATAATAATAAACTAATACGCTAATTTACAGTTTTCCTTAGGATTTAACACGTTTCAATAAGAAACCGCTACACTGCTAAATTGACGTTTTTATTTCAAGAATGTTTAGTATCAGATTAATAGTGCCATCAAATAAATCTTGGGCTTGCTCCATCAACCTGTAGCAGACGCGGCTCCTGATGAGTGCTAATGACACGGAGAGCAGAGGAATTGCCTTCTCCGATTACCTTAGAATCAGGAAGACACTTAAATGCCACCTCAGAGCAGCCTTCATTTATCAACGAGGCAAAATATAATATTTCCCAATTTCTTAACCGAATCCTATATCAATGTTAAATGACATTGTAAATTCGAAATTTTATCTAACAGGGAAAAAAAAGTTTGATTTTCTCAAGTTGCCTGTCATGTCTCGCTGGAAAACCCAAGGAACCTTTTAACCTCCAGTTTAGCAGACAGATTGAAAACAGTCTGCTCTGAGCCGCTTGAGGTTCCCATGATGGAGGAAATTAGAAATCTTAAGTCTCACATTAAACAGCAGCATTTTGGGAAAGCAAACTTTATAGACTAAACTAACAGCCTGACTGTGGTCTACAGTAGCCATTCCTGAACTGCCTGCCCGGGATCTAGTTTGGCGAGGAGCGAGGTAATGACTTCTACAGAAGTTACAGTGTAGTATCTTACCTTTTGTCCAGGAGGCCCCATTGGACCCTGAAAAAGAAATATTGTTTACTGGCACAATAAAAAAATATTATATGGTAAATGCAATTTAATAGTCCGATTATAATTTCACAAATAAAAAATAAAAAATCCAATTCACTTTTTACAGGATTAAAACAGCACTTGCTCCGCTAAGATCATATTTCCCAGATATCCCGACATGTAAACAAACACTTGTCAAGTAGTTTCGTAACAGGCTGTCCTATAAATTGTATATTATATTACAATGTTTATAGGCTTAGTCCAGAGCTCAGTACATTTAAATGTTTCAGTTCTTCCAGGATAAAAAAAAAAAAGGAAAAAAAGAATGGGAGCAAAACCAATCAGAATAAAAAAGATCTCTGTAACCTCTAAGAATGTAATAAAAAAAAAAAAAAATTAGTTGGCAGGTCTTTGTGACTCACCAAAGGTTCATAAGGAGGAGACTGACTTGCCATTTACACTTTCATAATCTCATAGTCCAGCCCTTAAAGGAGAAGTTCAGCGGATTATAAGGTTATAAGCAATTATTACAAGCACTAATTTACCTCTCCCAGTGACCATGGTGAGTGGCAAGACCCCTGCTCTGGGATCTCCAGAGTTGACACATCACCACCAAGCTGATGGGAGCCACTCAGCCAGTCAGTGATTGGGGCGGGACGCCACTCCAGTTACTGATTGGCTGAACGGCCAGTCACTCAGATGGGACAGGCTTTTTCCCTCGAGTCGTGATGCTTTCCGGTGGGGGTCCCAAGGCCGGTCCTAGCGCTCACCACAGGCAGAGTAGAGGTAAGTTAGTATTTGTAATCAATTTGCCCCTGCCAGCTGCCGGATTTGGCCGGACAAAGAAGAAAAGTTTTGATTTGTCAGAGGCACCTCTCAAAACTTTTGATGGGTCTGGATCAGAAGAACAAGCCGAGAGAGGTGTGTGCACAGCTAATACACTCCTGGCTCTGCATCACGTGATCTAGACAGACTTTCAATTTAAGTCTATGGGTCTGTCTGGGCCATAGATACAGAGGAGCACACAGCAACACGGTGGTCTCCCCGATTGTTCTAGTAATCAGGGTCTGAACATTCAACCACTGACAGGTACCCTTTAAGAACCTCCAAGACACAAGTACTTGTATTTGAGGGCTACTCAGGGAATTGGACGAACGTCAATACTTGGAACAGCCACTATTAAATGTACGGAGCTGTGCCTAGTAAGCAATGAAGAGGCTGCTGTTCTCGAAGGAACGATGTGACTACTTAAATCAGGTGATCAGTGTTGGGTGGTATGAGTTGAGCCTCCACCACACTGAAACTGATGGACTTCCCTAAAGACAGGCCATCAAAGCCCAGGAAAACACCTTTAAGCAACGTCAAACCATTTTCTGTGTTCTCTGATAAACAGTGTAATTTACAAGAACACGGCGTTGAATAAGTTATTTCCAGGTCAAGGTACACTGAGGTGTTACTAAGAAACAGACATGCTATGTGGTGAATAAACAAGAGGCTGTTCTTCTGAATGAGCCACAAATGAAGACCATGGCTGAATGGAAAACCGCTTCTGGTGGAGACAACTTCCGTAAGGCAACATAACATAATTCATCTAAATAACTTAAAGATGGTTGGAGCATCACTGTGGTATGGATCATAGAAAGGCTCCCTAGTCTCCTACATCCTCTGGAAGAACATCAGAAACCACTTCATTTGGTTCAGGGTTGGGCTTGTTGGCACCGCATGAAAGATGAACGCATCCATTCATTTCTCAGAATTCCAATGAGGTTCCTTCATCTGTCCACTGAACTCTGGTGACATGCTTGGAAGCACTTTGGGAACTTTTCCGCTGGTAAGTATTACTAAGCAAAGATATTCTATACACAGCACATGTAGGGTAAGAGTAAAGTATCAGGTAATAATGCAGGATATGCTTCGAGAAAAGCCGATAAAAGATGAGAGCAGATGGTCCTCCGTTTTGGCAAGTTTTTCAATGGACCACGCACTTCCAAAATGAAGCAAAATCCGATATAAGACTGCAATAACATGTGCTTACAAGGGGCTGTAATAATATCACATTGATATGATGGAGGCTATGCTATTAAATGGCAGAAATTGGCCATAGGCATGACTAGTAATCTTCAGCATGTCCATAGAGTACTGGTGATCTTTCACATTGTGCTTATAAATGGTAATAAACAATATATCATTTTTTAATCTCTTAATGGGACCAGCAATTTTGCAATTTTTCTTATTTACACCACTGGTTGTGCAGGATCACGTGCAGTGATACGAAATATATTTATATTAATTGTGGTTTACATTTTTTTCTATTTGAACTTTTACTAGGAAAGGTTTTTTTTTTTTTTTTTTTTTTTTTTTTTTAGGTTTAGCATAGCATTATTCAGCTAGATCGGTGCTTTGTCGGTAAAGTCTGCCTCAGGCACACTAAGGGTATGTTCACACTGGGCAATACAGGTGGAATTCTGTGGCGGAGCTCTCAGTGTGTCGAAAGGATGGCTCATGTGCCTCCGCTCTCCGCCACTCTCCATTCAAAGAATTGACGCTGGGGAAGCAGAGACGTGCGAGCCATCCCATCGACACACTGAGGCAGGCAGGATTCTGCCACGGAATTCCACCTGTATTACTCAGTGTGAACATACCCTTACTCAGTAGAGTCACTTTGGCTCTAACAGATGACTAATAAAGGCCAGCAGCTGCCATGGTAATCATTAGGCAACCCCCGATAATGTTACGGAAGTGCACTTTTTAATGAACACACCTGAGATGTGACAGTTAAAAGTCCATGGAGTCGTAAATGGGTTTTCCAGGATTTAAAAAAAAAAAAAAAATAAGGCTAACAGCAGGGAATAGATAAAAAAATAAAAACAAAGCAATACTAACCTGATACATCCCCTGCTGCTCCAGCACCACCTCTCCAGTGGTCATGCATATGACAATTATTTTCGGGCGTTTTTTGCAAACAGCGCACATTGTTTTGTAGTTGTTCGCACACAGTTCTTCTTTTTTCACCGACCTTTCACCGTTTTTACCATTAAATTTGATGGACTTTCAATTAAAGATAATTTACCAACAGCCGTCATTGCACTGACGGGCGGCCAAACAAACAGCAAATTGACATAATTTTTTTCTTTTCAAAAACGGAGAGGAAAAAACTAAGTGGGAACATGGCCTGCAAAAATTTATTGAAGAACACTAAAGCCCACGTTGCAAGCCACTGAAAATGCCTCTAATTTATTCCCACTAGTCCATATCAATCCTAGTTTGTATCTATAGACAAGTACTATACTATAACTGAAACTGCCTCTTCACATTTTGAGAAAAGAACATCACACTATCCATATTACGAGAGAAGACCATGTGGTCACTGACCACACATCTAATCGCCCATGGATGTACATGAAGCCATAGGCTTTGCTGATTGCCATCCAACATTTTCAAATATCAGATGATCGAGTTAAACATTTTTTGCTCTCGAGCCAACAAGCTGCTTTGGTCTACGGACTTCAAAAAATTAAGGAAATTGCTGCAAAGGAACAGACATAGAAAGTAGTGTAATGTAAGTGTCAGATATCATAAATATTACTTAAATAGTACATTATATTGAGACTTAGCAGCTTTAAACCTTTCCATCGAGGAAGCTGAGGTAGGCCAATATTAACCTGAATTGTAAGGAAAACACATTATCAATTAAAACCTGGAAACTCTAATCTCTTGCCAAGGGATGGACGTTAAATGCTCCGCAGTTATAAAAACAAGTAGAGCACAAAATAAATAAGGCAGTTAAAATAATATACAGTTAGTAGAGACGAAAAAAAAGAAGCCAGTTGGCCTTGTGTAAGCATATTGAACATGCGGAGCTTTATGAAGCTTAACACCTTACGACCGATCCACTTTCCTGGAACGTACTGCAGTAAACAATAATACTTTGGAGTCTAACCACACGGTATCAGTACAAGAACTCGATCCATCATCATAATACCTCATCATTAATCTGAGAAACTCCAAAAATATGGAAAATGTTCAAACTGATAGACTACTACTGGAAATAAGATTTGTCACCTTTTTGAACTTTAAATATGGCTCCACCACTTCACTTCAGTTGCATCTTCATCTATTAAAGGGGAACTCTGGGCATTCACAATTTTTAATATATTGTTGCAGCTACGTAGAAAATAGTAAACAGCCTATTCTCGCCTACTACACTCCCTCAAGTGTCCTCCTGTCACGTCTTAGGACCCCTAGCTGAATCTTCTGGCCACTACGTCTAAGGGCCCTACTACACCAACAGATATCTGACCAATTTATCTGACAAATTTTTTAAGCCAAAACCGGGAACAGACTATAAACAGGGAACAGGTCATAAAGGAAAGACTGGGATCTACTCTCTTTTTAAATCCATTCCTGGCTTTGGCTTAAAGAATGTGTCAGATAAATTGGTCAGAAATCTGTTGGTGTAATAGGGCCCTAAGACCAAGGGCCCTATTACACCAAAAGATGTCTGACAGATTATCTGACAGTTTTTTTTCAGCCAAAATCAGGAAAAGACTATAAACAGAGAACAGGTCGTAAAGATAAGACTGAGATTTCTCCTCTTTTCAAAACCATTCCTGGCTTTGGCTGAAAAAATCTGTAAAATAATCTGTCAGGTAATCTTTTGGTGTAATAGGGTCTTAAGGGCCGATTTGGCCAATTATTGCTCCATGTAAAAGAGACAACGATCAGTCAATGACAACGATCATTAACTAATCCTTGATTTAAGTTTGAAGCCTGATCTCACTGATCGTCGCTCGTTTGCAGCCGCCAGCAAATTGTTGCATGTAAAAGGACAAAGTGATAATCGGTGTAATAAAGACAACGATCAGCCGATGAAACGATCGACTGATCGTTGGTTTAGGTTTGGTCCTAAAATCATCTGGCGACAACCACGGATCGCTATGTAATAGCGATGCGTGGCTTATGATTCCCCAAACACCTGACACCTTAATCTACCCGCTCCCAACCTTGTCCCCTGTGCTCTGCAGTTTCCCGGTCCTGCCGGAAGCAGCGTCTGAGCAGCCTATTAGCTGACAGGCCGCTAAGACACTGCTGGGACTGGTAGGCTGCGGAGCACAGGAGAAAAGACCAGAAGTGGGGTGAAGTAAGGTGTTAGGTGTTTGAGCCAAGGCTGCATGGACATCCCTAACTATGTCCATGCAGCCCTTACTACCCGATAATCGGGCCATCTAATAGGTCCAGTAAACAAGCGCTGATCTAGCAGATCGGCGCTCGTTTAATTAAATGATGGGGCCGTAGTCAGCCCGTTTAATAGTACCCTAACCTATCTCAGCAGTGACAGCCTACTGACAGCCAATCACTGGCCATGGCTCTGTTCTGCGTCAGTCAGTGATTGGCTGAGAGGGCTGTCACTGCCAAGACAAGACAGTCTCAGAAGTAGCATCCAGAACGTTCGGTGGGGGACCCAAAGACATCACAGGAGGACTCCCAGGAGAGCATGTTAGGTAAAAATAGGCTATATATTATTTTCTGTGCAGCCCCAGCAATATATCAAATAATATATATGCCTGGAGTACCCCTTTAAATAAACTTGCATACAACAAACATTTCAGGATTATGACTCCTTTATCAGATTATTTGATTTTTGTGGATTCCCAAAATATGTTATTGTGTTTTGTGCCTTTTTTCTTCCCTATGCATCTCCAGTCATTAGATGGGCCCTCTTATAAGAAACTCCCAGTTGGCAAGCAGCCCTCTCTTATACCTTATACATTTTGCCTACAATCCATAATGTAGATTACATGTTTACATTTAGTGCCTTTCAGGTGAGAGTTCAATACCCAGGGATACAGATCTAGGTGGAACCCTGCTCATTTTAAGGCTATGCTCACACAACGTACTGTTTTTGAAAAGAACGGCCATTGTTTTCCATTAAAACAACGGCCGTTCTTTTCATACTGCAATGAAATGCATTGAAGTCAATGGAACAATGGCCTTTGTTTTCATACAATGAATTGAACAACGGCCGTCGTTTTGAATGCAAAACAATGGCCGTTGTTTAATGCATTGTGTGAAAACAACAGCTGTTATTCCATTGACTTCAATGCATTTCATTGCAGTAGGAAAAGAAAGACCGTTGTTTTAATGGAAAAAATAAAACACTGTGTGAACATAGCCTAACAGTGTCACACAAGTCGCCCAACGTGTTAGTAATAAACAGAGGAACTCTACTTACGATTAAGCCTTGTTCACCTGGTCTTCCTGGTTCCCCCTAAAAAAAGAATAAGAACAAAAACAGGAATATAACGATCTGCTTCATTATTTTATTACACCTGGCGAGTCACCATGAACTGGCGATGATCTCCAGCAGACATTGAGTACTTTACAATGGGTTTTAAAAATGACTTAAAATCCTTTTACGAGAACTACTAGCCAAATGTCTATATGTTTATAGACGAACCCTCGAATAGTTTACTGTCTACACACAAAGAACGAATCGTAAACCCTTCCTCTCAAGCCACAGAAAGAAAATCTTAATATACGGAATAATCCTGCAATACAATAATATATCTCACTAATAAAAACATATATAGCTTTATAGTAACTACAGTGTAATTGTAGGTGAAGGAAATACTGTTTGGATAAGAGGATACAACAAATGCTTTATCAATTTCTATAGCAAATTAAATAGATGATTGAATTTTCAAACTCATCATTCACAATAGCAAAACTATACTGTACATTAAAGGGGTTGGCCACTTTATAGTAAAATAGTTCAGTGTACAGTAGAGATGAGCGAACCTCGAGCATGCTCGAGTCTATCCGAACCCGATCGTTCGGCATAGCGGGGGCTGCTGAAGTTGGATAAAGCCTTTAAGCTGCCTGGAAAACATTAATACATGGATATGTTTTCCACATAGCCTTAGGGCTTTATCCAAGTTTAGCAGCCCCCGCTATGCCGAAGGCTCGGGTTCGGATAGACTCGAGCATGCTCGAGGTTTACTCATCTCTAGTGTACAGTATTAGTAAGTGTCCATACTGCATATACTGACAGCAGCTTCCTGTGTACCTCATAGAACTTAAATCAGACTTCCCTCCTCAAGACTGTGCTGTCCTGCTCTGTGGTGAGTCTGTCTATAAGATGGCTGACATGGAGGAGCATGTGGCCATGCCCCGCCTCCAGTGTCGACCACTAAGCCTGTATATGCCTATGGAGGATGCTGGAGGCGGGACATGGTCACATGCTCCTCCATGACGGCCATCTTAAGGACAGAATCACCACAGAGCAGGACAGCACAGCCTGGAGGAGAAGAGCATGAATTTAGCTCTATGAGGTACACAGGGAGCTGCTGTCAGTAAGTAATGTGAATACACTTACTTATACTACACACAAAACAATTGTCATATTTATTATAAAAATTGGCAGATATGGTACATTGGTACATATGAACATTTTAAATACATTTTATTGCATTCTCTCTACAGATATAGTGCCACACATTGCGGGAAAGTGTTGACTTACTGGAACTCCAGATAATCCTCTTGGCCCATCTTTACCAGTGTCACCTGGAGGACCCCTGGGACCTGGTGGTCCGGGGGGGCCTGGTGGGCCTGGTGGCCCTGCCTGTCCTTGATCCCCCTTAATAACGAGCAGATAGTTAGAATATCTTAGCAACAATATTTATCAGACGTACATTGCACTGGGTTCCTACTGTTTACTGAACGCCTAAGAAATGAAGCGTGAACAGCTAAATACAATAAAACAAATGACCAGAGAACATGATTCTTCTTGCATTGCTATCTCTGAATACTTTTATTGTTTAATCAAAAATTCATTGGCCAAAAATGCATAGTTCAGTCAGGGCAAGCAAAGAATTTAGACAGGTGGGATTTCAAGTTTACCTTTCACCATAACAACTGTATTCAATGCACAGACTATAAATGTAGCAAACTAAACATATTACTGCTCAGAAACCTATTACAGAGTATCATCAGGTTTGTTGGTTTAGTGTCTGTTGCTTACGGTTTATGATACGCCTGAGCACCTGTAATCCCACCTCTGCTTGCCTGAGGCATTGCAAGCCATGCACTGTGCAAGAAGGCAATAGGACAGGCAGAATTTGGCAGAAGTAACAGAAGGCAAAGATTGAAATTCAATGTCTTCTATGAAACAAGTTTCCAAGGACTCTAACAAGATCAAGGGTGTCAAACTCGCAGCCCCCCCGGCAAAGTTACAATTGCCATCATGACTGGACAGCCAAAGCTGTCACTGTTGTTACAAAAAAACGTTTGACATAGACACACCATCAAACCAACAATCCAATCACAAAGGGTAGAGAGTAGCCTTCTTGTCAGAAGATATGGGATGCACGCCAGAGGGTCTCCAATCCCAAATGAAGACCGTATGATATCCAGTAATGAAGTTGTCTGACTGCATCCAGTAGTGCAAACGAGATCAAATTTATTCAAGCAACAGACATAGTGGCAACGTTTCGACCTCTCTCTGGGTCTTTCTCAAGTCTGGCTTGAGAAAGACCGAGATAGGACGAAACGTTGCCACTGTGTATGTTGCTTGAATAAATTTCATCTGGTGTACATTACTGGATGCTGTTGAGTAACTTAATTTGTGGATGTCAGAGATCTGCAAAGGTTTTGATCGGTCCGGGTCTGAGTGTTCATACCCATACCGATCGGGAGAACGAGCAGGGAGAAGACGCACTGCAGCGCCTAAAATCTTCACTCCCTAGAGCTCCATTATAAGTCCGACTCTTTTTGCAAACTTAGAGTGGACGTGCTGCAGTGTAGTCTCCTCCCCGCTCGTTCTCCCGATCGGTACAGTATGAACACTCAGACTGGTCCCAAGACATGTCAAACGTTTTTTGTAATGACAGTGACAGTTTAAAGGGGACCTGTCACCCCGGCTGCCGAGGTGGAGCCCCTTATGCTTATCCCCCTCTCGAAGTCCCGGTCCCGGACTCCATCCTGCTGCTGAGAAATCCTCGTCGTAAGCCGTGCGCTCCAGTCTGCTCCAGTCATTCTCTATGGGCGTTGGACTCATCTCTGGAGAGCACGTGCACGGCTTCCGGCCAGGATTTCTCAGCGGCAGGACAGGGTCCGGGACCGGGACTTCGATGAAGGGTTAAGTATAAGGGGCTCCACCGGGGGGGGGGGGGGGGGTTTGAGCAGGCTTCACCCCGGCAGCCGGGGTGACGGATCTCCTTTAAGCTGTCTTGTCATTGTGAGAGTTGTAACAATAGTTGGGGGGCTGTGAGTTTGACACTTATGATCAAGATTGTGAAAAATTTCCATCAAGACCGTAAAAAAGTCACGTGTCAGTATTGAAGCCGTTATAAATTACCGCTGCTTTTTCCACCGGAAAATCACACTTGTTCACGGGTAGAGATGAGCGAACCGGGTTCAGGTTCGAGTCCATCCGAACCTGAGCGTTCAGCATTTGATTAGCGGGGGCTGCTGAAGTTGGATAAAGCTCTAAGGTTGTCTGGAATACATGGATACAGCCAATGACTATATCCATGATTTCCACATAGCCTTAAGCCTTTATCCAAGTTCAGCAGCCCCCGCTAATCAAATGCCGAAAGTTCCGGTTCGGATGGACTCGAGCATGCTCCAGGTTCGCTCATCTCTATTCACGGGCAATGTCTGAATTTGAAGCTCAGCTCCACTCATGTGAATGGAACTGGGTTGCAATATCACACCCAACCCGTGGACAGGTGTGATGCTTCAAGTGTAAGCAGTAACGTTTTTATAACTTTTATAAGATTTTCCAAAATGTTTAAACTTTTCATGTTTTTATTCCCGAACTAAAATATTAACTACAATATTAGCTAAAAATATTTTATTTATGTCTAAATTGTAGAGAGTAGTTTTTCCTATAACACTTTTGCACTACCTTAATCAGTCGGCGTTTAATGAGCTGCTGATCGGCAGAGAGAAAGCCGTGATTGATCTTAGGAAACACCATCTGATCAGTTTACGTCAAGTCAAAGGTTGTAGTTCAGAGATGAGAAAGTTGAAGGACAGACATCAGAAGGCCCGTAGAAAGAAATAGAGACATAAGCATTAGAAATATCATGTATGGCGGAGTACACACTGGCAGCTTGTAGCAGAGGGAACCTGTGCTTATCCGCCAGCTTTATAATATTTATTCTTTTGTTAGAACTTATTGGAGATTTGTGCTCAGTACTGGCTATGGGATGGTTGGTAGTAATTATATTTTAGCTGCTTTGGTTGGCACAGATTCCCACGACAAGGTGCCAGCAGTACTGTCCATGCAGTCAGAGACTCCAGGCAGCATTGTGTGAAACAATAAACCATAATTAGAAAAATAAGTTTTGGTTTGAATAAAATTAAAAAAAATATATGAAAAAATTATGAAAAATAAACAATTGACTATTTTTTGTTCACGTTTTCTGCTACTGGACTCCTGACTGGACATAGGCACATCATCATCCACAAACCTTGACGGTGAGGATCTGATTACTATGGAGAGCGGCCATTGTGGGGTAGCCTGGCAAACCCTGGGGACACAACATAACATAGCACCAAAACAGAACGACACAAATACAGTACACCACAAAGACAATATACTGTGGATTATGGACAAAGGTAAGTACGGTTGTTACAGCTGTACGGTTAATGATAAATGAAAGACAATACGCCTGGGTTACGACTTCCTTTGTCCGAGTATCTCTCATTCTATGTGTTGTGATTTATGCACTGTGCAGAACTTTAAAGGATGGGGATTTGCTATCTGTAAAGCTATTAGTAATAGTCATTATATATCATATTATAGATCAGAAACAGAAACCCCTCCCTCTCTCTTTTTTAGATATATGGAGATTTATCAAACATGGTGTAAAGTGAAACTGGCTCAGTTGCCCCCGGCAACCAATCAGATTCCACTTTTCATTCCTCACAGACTCTTTGGTAAATGAAAGGTGGAATCTGATTGGTTGCTAGGGGCAACTGAGCCAGTTTCACTTTACACCATGTTTGATAAATCTCCCCCATTATCCTAAAAGCAATACTTACAGGAGAATAACTGATGGATCATGGCAAGGTTTTATACAGTCAAGCTGAGTTTTTTCTGTCTACTGTAAATACAGGAGCAGTAAGGGCCTATAGCAAGGGAGGGGAACCTTAGCTCCACAGCTGTTGCAAAACTACAACTCCCATCATGCCTGGACAGCCAATGCTTTAGCTTTGGCTGTCCATGCATGATGGGAGTGGTAGTTTTGCAACAGCTGGAGAGCCAAGGTTCCCAACCCCTGCACTATAGACTTGTTTCTGTACAGTTTTGCGTATAAGCTCTAAATAATGCACAGATATAAGATATATTTTCCCCTATACATCCTAAGGCTATGTTCACACACTGTATAAGACCAGCCGTTCTGTGACCCGGCCAGTCTCAAAAAAGATTATTGTACTGCAGTACCAGCCGGATGATCTTTTGGGCCGCTGACTTCTGATGCCCGCATTTGTACTCCCCACTGCACACTATGGAGCGTGCGCTGCATGCTCCATAGTGTGCACTGACAGGGTTTTCTGCAGCTCCTATTCAATGAACAGTGGCCGAAGAAAACTGACATGTCAGTTTTCTACGGCGCCACTAGGGATCCCGGCCAGAATGTATACCATGTGTATACACTCCAGCCGTGATTCACTCGGCCTGCAGCACAGCGTAAGTTCCGTACCAATCACGACCGTTGCAACAATGGCCGTGATTAGTATTGAACTTACATTGTGTGAACATGGCCTAAAAATTCAAAGGACATATTCCTGATGTATATATCAAAAAGGTTGCAATCCCTTAAGAACCATTAGGTTAAATTTTACAATTGCACTGGTTTAAAGGGGTAATTGTTTTCTTTCAAATCACCTGGTTTCAGAAAGTTATACAGATTTGTAATTAACTTATATTTAAAAACCTCAAGCCTTCCAGTACTTATCAGCTGCTGTATGTCCTGCAGGAAGTAGTGTTTTATTTCCAGTATGACACAGTGCTCTCTGCTGCCACCTCTGTCCATGTCAGGAACTGTCAGAACAATAGAACATCCCCATTGTGGGACAGCCCAACTCCATTTTCCCCTCTTGGAGTAAAGGTACTGCCAACGTGACACAATAGCTGCCACCATCTGCAGTATAGCAAATAAAACCACCGTTTTTTCAGGTAAGAGTCGCTATCACATGGCGTCACCTACTGTCTGTAATATAAGTTGCTAAGCAACTACCTGAGCATTGCGGCTGCCGCTTATCAGACATCTCTCATAAACTTATTAATTATGGAGGCTAATTAGAAATGACAGGGAGAAGCAGCAGTTCCCTATGGACATGGCTTCATTTACATTAATTGCTTGGTAATCATCTCCTAATGCCTCAGTCTCAACCTTCAAAATATACCACCTGTTACGACAATTCTGACATCTATTATATGATACACGCTGGACCGGTGTATTGCGTTGGGCGGCTATTGAAGATGCTAAAGTCTTTGGCTTCTTTGAGACCCCCCCCCCCATGTACATTGCCAATAGAGTTAGGATAGTATTACATGGACCGATGGGGGCCCGATAATACCTGTAAACGAGCGCCGATCTGCTACATCGGCGCTCGTTTACTGGGCCTATTACACGGACCGATAATCATTTAACAAGGGCTGCAGGGACATTGTTACCGATGTCCTTGCAGCCCTTGCTTAAACTGCATACATTACCTATCCATGGTCCAGGGCTCCTCCTGTGCTCTGCTTCTCCCCGGGTGCCATGCATTGCAGCTTCAGAGCGGCCTGTCTTAGCTGACAGGCCGCTCAGCCACTCACTGGCCGCAGCGGTCTCGGCCAGTGATTGGCTGAGCGGCCTGTCAGCTAAGACAGGCCGCACTGAAGCTGCAGCGCACGGGACCCCAAGAGAAGCAGAGCGCAGGAGGAGCCCGGCAGCATGGATAGGTAATGTATGCAGTTTGCAAATCGTCAACCGCCGGCCGTGCACCGCTAAGTGTAATAGGTGGCCAACAATTATAGGTCCAAACCTATATCAACGATCAGCCAATGATCGTTGTGTTTATTACACAGAACGATAATCGGCCAGATCAGGCCGATTCGGCCGATTTTTGTTCCGTGTAATAGTACCCTCACAGAACTTGAAGGGGTTGTCCAGCGATAAATTTTTTCTTTCAAATTACCTGGTTTCAGAAACTTATGTAGATTTGTAATTTACTTCTATTTAAAAATCTCAAGTCTTCCTATACTTATCAGCTGCTGTATGTCCTGCAGGAAATGTTGTTTTCTTTCCAGTCTGACACAGTGCTCTCTGCTGCCACCTCTGTCCAGAGCAGGAAAGGTTTTCTATGGGGATTTGCTCCTGCTCTGGACAGAGGTGGCAGCAGAGAGCACTGTGTCAGACTGAAAACAATACAGGACATACAGCAGCAGATTAGTATGAGAAGACTTGTGATTTTTAAATAGAAGTAAGTTACAAATCTACATAACTTTCTGAAACCAGTTGATTGGAAAGAAAAAGAATTTCGCCGGAGTACCCCTTTAAGGTTGTGTGCTTGCAAGGAACGCCTGGCTACAAGAGCTGCCACCTGCTGCTTCCTTTGCACTTCCTTAGGTTACAGCCAGCTGCTGCTATTACATAGGCTTCTGGCCAGGGCGAGGCTGACACTGTGCGGCTCTAATTCATAGAAATTCTACTGCTGCTCCTTTTTATTCTTGGGGTAATGGATGTATAGGAAGGGCAGTAAGTGATATTTCTGTACAGGCCATACGTACTGCTGGGAGTCCAAAGTTTCAGCGCAAAAAAAAAAAATCCATGAATGTATTCTGAGCTCTCCGACACAATAGTCGACCTATGGTGGTGCACTTTGTTAATGGAGCTGTTTTTGTAATCATGGCATCCTTTCAGCTCGGGAACTATGCAATGCACAGGGGTGAAAGGTCATCGGGAAGAAAGTTGGCGAGTCAAGTTCATTCATAAATGAGATGTATGGAGGCTGTGCACAAGATCAGTCTGTTAGGACTTCTACAATGGATGACACTGGCTAATTCTATTAGTCACAGCAGATCCTATGTGAATGACAGGCTATTTATTGCCAATTACAGAATGTGACCCTTGTTCTTACTACGGTTATACATGAGATCAGTACGTGTCAGTATGGAGAAAGCCGCAGACTCCTTGAGATTTACGGCGACCCTTATATGAGCCAGGGACCATACAGAATGTGTCATTATAATTAGATTATAGAAACTACAACGGAGGGTAACACGAGGTCCCTTTGATGTGTAGGTACAACTATCATATAATTTGTCGGGTGACGGGTGATTGATGACAAGGTTATAATTTATGGCGGAATAAATCAGGAAGAGGCAGCTTGGGTTACATCATGGGGAAGTAGGGGATTGTATTGTTTAGAGGGGTTGTCCAGCGAAATTTTTTTTCTTTCAAATCAACTATTGTCAGAAAGTTATATAGATTTGTAATTTACTTCCATTAAAAAAAAATCTGCCGTCTTCCAATACTTATCAGCTGCTGTATGTCCTGCTGGAAGTGGTGTTTTCTTTTCAGTCTGACACAGTGCTCTCTGCTGCCACCTCTGTCCATGTCAGGAACTGTCCAGAGCAGTAGCAAATCCCCCATAGAAATCCTCTCCTGCTCTGGACAGTTCCTGACATGGACAGAGGTGGCAGCAGAGAGACAGAAAAGAATACACCACTTCCTGCAGAACATACAGCAGTTGATAAGAACTGAAAGACTGCAGATTTATAAATAGACATAAATTACAAATCTATATAACTTTCTGACACCAGTTGATTTGAAAGAAAAAGAAAATGAACAATTTCGTTCAAATGCGATCGTTATCGCCAAAATTCGACCGATAATTGTTCCGTGTAAACGCACCATTACATATCTATATAACTTGCTAAAAACTGTTGATTTCAAAGGATTTTTTTTTTTGCTAGAGTACTCCTTTAAAGGGGTTGTCCAGCGAAAATCTTTTCCTTTCAAATCAACTGGTGTCAGAAAGTTATACAGATTTGTAATTTACTTCTATTAAAAAATCTCAAATCTTCCCATACTTATTAGCTGCTGTACGTCATGCAGGAAATGTTGTTTTATTTTCAGTCTGACACAGTGCTCTCTGCTGACATCTTTGGCCGAGACAGGAACTGTCCAGAGCAGAAGAGGTTTCCTATGGGGATTCATAGTTCAGAGTTCCTGTCTCGGCCAGAGGTGGCAGCAGAGAGCACTGTGTCAGACTGAAAATAAAACAACACTCCCTGCAGGACATACAGCAGCTAATAAGTATGCAAAGACTTGAGATTTTTTAATAGAAGTAAATTACAAATTGATTTAACTTTCTGATATCAGTTGATTTGAAAGTAAAATATTTTCGCTGGACAACCCCTTTAAGGGAATAAAAGCTGGCATGACTTTGCATATAATGGTGGATAATAACACAGCTATACCGGTCTCTATTATACCTCTTTATAGCCAAGGACCGGTCCGCTTTACAAAGACAAATCATGATCTCCAATGACTGTTACAGGACAAACCACAATAGTCCGCTGTTCATCAAGGTATAAGGTAACAGGAAGCTTCTCAGCTAATAGAAGGTGGCTCATGAAGTATTAACTGTTCCAGCAGAGGGAGAGATCTGCTGAAACACTCAGCTCGCTGAGGTTAAGATAATACAGTAAACTCCTGGACACTCTCCTTATTTTTTGGTAAATTAATTCCTTCTGGACAAAACATTCTTAAGATGCTATCTGTTTCTATGCCGTCCCAGCTGTTAGGTAACTTAGTCTGAGGACACCGCCAGGAGGAAATCCATGTATGAGGGTGTCCTGAGTGGTCTATTACTGCCGCAACAAGGCACCAGGACTAATTACCTACCAGCTGTCGAGCGCGGAGGCTACAGAATGGAAATTATTAATATATCATTCATTTCATGCTGAGTAACATTTATGTTTCAGACTCTCGAGTGCAATATCTCTGCCTCATCGAGGAGAGTGCAAAGCAAGTGAAAACTACGTCTGCCCATTTCTTTGAAGGATGATCTAAATCAGGGGATGGGGAAGCTTGGTTCTCAAGCTGTTTCAAAACTACAACTCCCATCCTGCCATTTAAAATATTTTTTTACAGAAATCAATAGTACAAACGATTTTAAAAAGTCACTGTTTTTTTATTTTTTATTTTATTTTATTTTTTTGCAGAAATCAATAGCACAGGCAATTTTAAGAAACTTTGTAATTGGGTTTATTAGGCAAATATGCCATTATCTGCATTCAAAAAGACTTTCCCCAGGTCCCCCCCCCCCCCTCCTCTCTCTCCTTCACTGCTCATTATCAGGAAATCGCGACTCTTTTACATCAGTCGGGCCCTGTGTAACCTATGGACAGGGGAGGGAGGAGGGAGATTATTCGGCAGCAGAGGACAAAGGATTGCACAGCAGGACCTGTGTGAAAGCCGCTATTCAGAGGTCAGAGAGGTCAGTGCTGACTTCAGAGGAGATAGCCAGTGATGTAGCTGTAAATTAACTCTTTTTTTTTTGTCCTTTTTGCTGCCTCATCTCCCTCCACCCCTCCCCTCTCCATAAGAGAACCATGAAGACAGAGGGGAGAGCTTCAAACTGCTTTTTCATGACAAAACTTTTTCGTTTCTTAGAATCGCCTGTACTTTTTCTGCAAAAAAAAATTTAAACAACAGTGACACTTTAAGCAACTCTGTACTCAAAAAGCAGTTTTCCAGCCGCTCGTCGTTTGATCGTTCGCTGCGTTTACACGTACGATTATCGTTCAGATTCGATCGTTATCGTGCGAATTCGCATGATAATCGTTCCGTGTAAACGCAGCATAACCCTGCACTATAAAAACTATAAAAATCTATAGAGAAATACATTCATGATTAATTCTTAATTTTTTTTGCCAGATATTCTCCTACTTTTCATTCATTCTGACAATAGATTTATTTCACTATTTATTTTATGTAAAACTGATTTATTTTTTTACACAAATTTTTTTTATAATGCATGTATTTAATTCTTTTGTATTTATTTCCTATGTTCTGCATTCCAGTTTTTTCCCCCAGTTATTGTACATTGTAGCTATGTATTTGTGGATGTAATGAGGAGAGCGACTAACACTTAATGAAGAAAAAAATCTGTCTGGGACAATATATTATGTCAGGCAGTGCACTATAAAACAAGAGAGAAAGAGGTTTTAACTGGTATATATTTGTTTAGATAAGGCTGGGTTCACACTACATTTAAAAAAAAAATTTGAGAACCGGATGCATTTGCATGCATCTGTTTTGATCCCTTTTTCTTCATTATAAAAAAACAAGGATCGAAACGCATCAGTTTTTTTTTTTCAATTTACACAAAAATAAGTTTTTGTGCATCTGTTTTTCCATCTGTTTTTCAGCCATTTTTTGCAAAAACGGATGAAAAAAAATGCAGTGTTGTGTGTAGGCCGGGTTCACACTACGTTTTTGCAATCCATTTTTGCAAAAACAGATGATAAAACGGATGGAAAAACTGATGCATTTGTGTACATCAGTTTTGATCCGTTTTTTCCACTGATTTCCATTATAAAAAAAAAAAAAAAAAAACTGATCAAAACGCATCTGTACACAAAAATGTAGTTGACTGTGTCTTTGTGTACTTTTTTAAAAAAAATGGATGCGTTTTGATCCTTTTTTATGATGGAAGTTTATGAAAAAAATGGATCAAAAGTACTACTTTTCTCATCAGTTTTTTTTTTCATCCGTTTTTGCAAAAACAAAACGGATGAAAAACAGATGCATTTGTGTGCATCCGTTTTGATCTGTTTTTCCACTGACTTCCATCCTTTTGTTTTAACATACTCAAAAATTAGGTCAGCTACTTTTTTGTGTATGCGTTTTTTGTGCATCTGTTTCCTTCAGCCGTTTTTTGCAAAAACAGATGGAAAAAAAAAAAAACGGATGAAAAAAACGTAGCTTAACTGGAAATTCAATAGGTTTAAATTCTAAATGTGAGTTAT
This sequence comes from Dendropsophus ebraccatus, assembly GCF_027789765.1. NCBI lineage: Eukaryota > Metazoa > Chordata > Amphibia > Anura > Hylidae > Dendropsophus > Dendropsophus ebraccatus. The sequence goes on along the minus strand of NC_091460.1, from coordinate 133,541,426 downwards.
AAAAGGGGGTGTTTCTACAGGGAATATATCCACATCTACCAGGGATGGTGTACAAACAACAACTACAATACACACACTGTGGAATCTGGATTTTAATATTACTGCTGAGAGATTGTGTCTAATGAGAGGATTATACGCAGGTGCCATCTCAGCATGAATAACAAAATCCCTATTACACTGCATGACATCACATATATTAGTTATACCATAGGGGTGCAATTGCCACGGATAAAAAAAAAACTAGTTCTAAGGGCACGGATCTATCCCTTCTCATTTTAATTAAGGAGCTCATCTTCTCAGATATAGCATCTCCATTGATGGAATAGATCAGACATAATTCTTCTCCCTTCCATTTTTGATGGATCAGGAGTGTCCCGCTGTAATGCACATACTTAGATAGAAATGCAAAGCCCAAATAAGCCTGCATTCTACCAATAATATATCTATTTTCTGTATAACTATTCTCCATCAATAGCTGATGGCTGGTAAATGCACATTACCATCAGAGAACAGAGAGTGACAGGGAGATGATTTCCTATTTCACACAGTTTGTAAAAGTATGCGTCTGCACTGCCTATGGTATACATAACAAGTTATATAATCAGTGTCGGACTGGCCCACCGGAGTGCCGGAGAATCCTCCGGTGGGCCCCCAGCTCAGAACCTGCAGTAACACTGACTGACATGTTATTTCTCACTGGTTCTTTATTGGTGGGCCCCCAGGATAATTTCCTCTAGTGGGCTCCAGGTACCCCAGTCCGACACTGTATATAATAATAATAACAACAACAACATATATACTGCTACAATAGTGTTACATGGCTAGTATACAAACAGAACACAGAGTTAGAAGTGGAATGTCCCCATTTGGTATCTTCTATAGAACACTACTCTACACTGGGATGATGATTAGAACCAGTAGTCGCCCAGTAATATGTACTGGTTTTATTAGAATTATGCTCCTTGAATTGTTATCTATACAATATGGGGGAATGCAACTGTTTTCTGTCTTCAAACCTTATTAAGGTTTTATTGGGACCTTGTGGCCGATAGAAAATATGGGCCTAGATATATACCTAGATTCACCCTCAGTCAGAAAGCTATAACAGTTTGTGAGCTTTCATCTTCTCTCCCTGCATGTAGTCAGAATGCAAAGCCAAGGGCGCCAGTGATATGGCCAATTCACCTTGATCCACTTTTTTTAAAAAATTTAAGCCATGATGGCTCAGAGCTTTGTACCAAAGCTTCACTGTAAATCTGGCCATAGAGATGAGATGACTATACATACAAACTGATGAATGGCTCATAGTCAGTGGTGCTGGAAAATTTTGAGGATGCCTATGTGGCCATGGGGCAATAGCCAAGGCCTGGAGGTGCACATATAATTGAAGGTGTTGATCACTGGTAGATGAGGGGTCTTACAGAAAAGGACATGTGACTCTGGTACTCCATGCTAGCAATAACATTGCACATAGTGAAGTATTTATACTATACTTGATAGTAATTTTTGGGTTTTAATTGGGGTATTGGCAGTTACTAAAAATAAAAGCTATATGCATCTTCCTCGCTCCTCCGTTGTTACTAGTATCATGGAGCTTGGTATTACCCATTTAGCCAATTAGCAGCTGAGGCATGATAATACTGAGGCCACTCACTGGCCAATTGGGGAACACCACATCCCAACCCCAAACCCTGAAGGGGACAACGTAGAAGCAGGAAGGTAAATATAGTTGTTTTTTTTTTTAGCACCTACAAAAAACAGTTAGGGTCCTATTACAGTGGTTGATGAAGGACCGATCAATATTGTAAACGTTTACTGGGCCTATTACACGGCTTGAGTATGGTTTAGCAAGGGCTGCTTGGATGTCATTAGCTACTGTATGTCCGTGCAGCCCTTGCCTAAACAGTTAACACTTCACATGCTCCTGGTCTTTTCCTGCGATTTGAATGCGCCCAGTACCATGTGCAGCAGCTTCAGAGCAGCCTGTATAAGCTGACAGGCTGCTTAGCCAATCACTGGTTACGGCGGTCCCGGCCAGTGATTGGCTGAGCGGCCTTTCAGCTTATACAGGATGGTGCCGGGACGCATACAGACTGCAAAAGAACACTAGGAGCGTGGACAGGTATAATATTAACTGTTTGGGCAATCTTCAGCCGTCGGCCATGCATTGCTATTACACGTAGCAATGCACAGTCAGTGACCGATGAGTTTAGGTCTGGGCCTAAAGAAACAATCAGCCGATGATCATTTCATCGGTCGATTGTTGTCTATATTTCACCGAGCAATAATCAGCTGAATTGGCTATGTAATGGGACCATTACTCTCCACATAACCCCTTTAAGATAAAAAAAAGTGAAATACTCCCATGGATAGTATATAATAATGGGTTACTGGTCGCAGGTTGGTCTTTCATATGAAGCTGCACGTTGAGAAGTCTCATCTTTTCAACGGACTGTCCCTTGTTTAAAAAAAAAAAGTTGACTACCAAAAATCCAGTCCAAATTGTCCATTTGTACCAGAAGTGATCTCATCTATATGGCCAGATACATGAAGCATCTTCGTTATGATGACTTATAGTATCTTACAACGAATGTATCACTAGTACATTCCCTTTGTGTCTTTCACATGAACAGACCAGTATCGGTATGGGGATGCCGGTGGCATGGTCCTTCTTTTTAACCACCCCACAGCTCCCGCACACGGCGCCGGTCTTTTCCCAAGCACCGGTCGGGCATGAAGTACTGGGGGCTGGCCGGCTGGCCCCCAGTGTGACAATCTCCCCTCCCCTTTGCGAGGCGGCTCCATTGATTCTAGGGGAGAGGAGGGAGTTCCGGCTGGCCAGCCTCCAGTGCTTCATGCCTGGCCGGTGCTCAGGAATAGACTAGGGCAGTGATGGCTAACCTTGACACTTCAGCTCTTGCAAAACTACAATTCCCATGATACCTGAGCAGCCAAAACCATACCTTTGGTTGTCCAGGCATGATGGAAATTGCAGTTTTGCAACAGCTGGAGAGCCAAGGTTAGGCAACACTAGGGGGAGGTTCAAAAAAAGGACCATAGCACCAGCATACCGGCACCGGTCTGTTTATGTAAAAAAACAACAAAAATTTCTATTCTGCCAGTGACTACAGATTCTAAGATGTCATGTCCTATGGCACTGTGCCACTATGAATCCTAATAGTTAAGTCTTCTGCTAATGTAGATGTCCCCACTGAGAAATATTACATATATACAGTTCTTGGGGAGCCCCTTGTGTGACACCATGGATGGAATTATCCAGGAGTTCTGCTGGGTGCTAGAAGCATTATATTATGTGCACAACAGGTGTACAATACACTGACTTTGCTGAGGTAGTGACTGGAGCATGCAGCGAAGATGCGGTTATTAGACATAGATACACAGTGGGGCTACTGTGTTAGTTCTAGATTAAGCCAGGATTTGAACTAATGTGTTTAGCAGTGCAACATTTTGTTGAAAGTGCTTACCCGAGGGCCCTGATCACCTTGATCTCCCTGCAAAGGGGAAAGATGAGATGATAGTTTTAACAAGGACTCTGTGCTACCCTGTGACTCTCTCACAAATGCTGGCTGTAGGTCACAGATCTTAGATCTTAGATCAGCATGGATTTGCCATTCCACTTATATAATATATACAGTACACTTAATTATTTACTACTGACCTTGTCACCCTTTGGACCAGGAGGACCCTGAAAAACAAAGCAAATTTTAAGTTATTTGACATTTTTTGACACCTGTTTAAATATTTGATTATAGGAGAATTCAATAGATTCCATACAGCACCTGGAGCATTCACACCACACGCCAACAGTTATTTCATTGTTATGGTACCACTTCCAATGATTGGTATTGCCAATTCCAAGTCAAAAACTAATTTCCATAATACTAAAGTGCTAAAGCACCTAGGGGAACGTTTGTCAAGGGATTTATGCCTATTGTGAATATTACAAGTGTTCGACAAGTGAATATTTTTTGGATGCAACTTTTTTTTTTAATGTGCCTGTTTTGAGCTTTCACCCAACAATTTGCATATTTCTAGATTTGCGTCCAATTTATCATTTGCAACTTTTTAAAAAGTTGCACAAACTGGGGCAGGTCTACATCTGGTGAGTAGCAGGTGAATTTGTCAGCGCAATTTTTTGAGAATATTCTGCAAAAAGTCTGTTAAAAGTTTGTTGAATTAGTCCTAAAAAATAGATGAATATCCTTTAGAAAAATCGCTTTAGACTCGCTTTTTCATGGTTTAGACTTAATAGTAAATGTCCCTAATAATCTCTTCTAACACACCGCTCCTCATAGTCCCTGTGTGATCAACTTTGTATTGATTCATTTGGGTATTATTTTAACAAAACAGTGCTACATTTTCCCCAATTCTGAAAATCCAATAATTACATATATCCGTTACCCATCACTGCTCACATCAGCAGTGGATACACCAGCTGTTGTATCCAGGGTCGGACTGGACCACCAGAGGACCGGAGGATCCTGCACTAACACTGCACTAACACTAACACTGGTTCTTCATTAGTGGGCCCCCAGGATCATTTCCTCTGGTAGGCCCCAGATACCCCTGTCCGACTTAGACTGTATCGTTAGGATTCCCCTCTCCACCTCCGGCTGTCAGTTATTCTGGAGTAGTCATGGGTTGTGCCCTAAAAGAGGTACTCCGGGCTATGTGTATGTATTTTGAGTGTACGGCCGGGGAGATGGTGGATATAGAAGCCGCCGGTCACTTACCTCCCAGTTCCAACGCCGGGTCCCGGATCGCGCTGCCCGGTTCTCCCGTCCTAGTCTGAGCTGCGGCTTGAGATGTGACATCTTAAGGCAGCTCAGCCATTCAGCGGCCGAGGCGGGACTCCGCTATGATCGCTGAATGGCTGAGCTGCCTTGAGAAACGGCAGCCCAACGGGAGAACTGGGCGGCGCGATCCAGGACCCGGCGCTGGAACCGGGGAGGTAAGTGACCAGCGGCTTTTATATCCACTCCCTTTCCGGCCATACACTCAAAATACACATAGCCCGGAGTACCCCTTTGAGATACAGCAGCGTTTGGAGAGTGGGAGGCCCGTCTCTGAGACACCGTCAGCCCAGGATAAAGAATGTTTTTTGCAACATGCCAGGTCACACAGCAGAAGTGAATATATGTACTGTATGCATGGCTTGTGTGGTCGGCAATGGGTAACTGGATGCACGCTTATACAGTGTGCATATGCATGCTGTCAGTTTCCCTTTAATATTGGGACTAATCATGTAATCTTACAATGTTTCAAGGTCTGTTTTTTTTTCATTCAAGGATTTTTAGTTTTAGTGTTACACAAAAGTGCAAGGAAAATAGAATAAAATAATTATAGTTGTCCAATGTTCAAGGACTGAGTCCTTGGTAAGGATTTAGTTTAAAGTGAATGTACACTATCACTAGGTACATCGCTTTGGGTTTTTTACATGAACAAACCGGCACCGGTGCGGGGATGCCTATGTCGGTGCCGACAAAAAAAAGAGACCAAACACAGGAAATCCCAGTCCTTTTCATGCTCACAAACATGGCTTGGTATTGATTGACAACCCTTCCTGAGCACACAGAAAGAGGGACAAGCCCTCACAGTGCATGTGTACAGCTGCTGTGTGTCCCACTTTCAGCAGCAGAGAATCCTGGAGGTGCTCGCATTGTATGGTCAGCTCTCCTGTCACACAGCACTAAAACCTCTGTAACCACACATTATACTGACTGAATTATTGCTTAACAAAGAGTTTTGTCTCCTGGTAAGCATGCATAGTATAATATACTTAGCCAAAGTTAAAAATATAATAAGCCTAAGTTAATTGCCCTCAGGAGATATACAAAAAAAAACTAACTAGTGTAAAGAGGGAACAAATGCTGCTACAAATTTAAAAGTCCAAACAATCTTTTAGGTGTACAATGTTTCTAGGGTCATGAGACGACCCACCATTGTTATACATTACAGTACATTGATCTCCCATTTAGGTGCATCTTTATAACTAATCTACTATGCCCCACTGTCACCAATCACACCATAGAACAGAATAAGGAATAAGTTTGTTGTACACTGACACTAGGCAAGCTTTCATATACCATATACCGTACTAGGACCCATTCAAGAACACCTGGTTAGCTTGTGTATGCATCTGGACTAGCAGAACATAACAATTTGGAAAGTTCCATTCTAGAATATACTTTATTACAGGAGCAGTTAGGGAGCAGACAAAATATCCAGCATCAGAACACAAAGCATATGGTTAATTCTACTTACCTGCGGCCCAGGTTGACCCTGTGAAGTGATAAATATTAAAAAGGTATTAGAATTTCTAATATAAGGTAAAAAAAAAGTAAATGCAGTCTTTAATAGAACCATAAACTTTTTATCAGGTATCATAAAGATCACAGTTACAGTAATAGTAATGGCTGCAGTAATGGAGTCGGCTATTATAGTCATTGAGGGAACACTGAAAGTGTCATTTTTATATTTTTACTGATATAACCACTAACATTTGACACAATGCCCTCTCACACCTCATCTTGTTATACAATTTGCTGTTTGGAAGGTACGGAGTAAAGACAAGCAAAGTTTGCCAAACTTTATAGGGGTTATCCAGTGCTACAAAAACATGGCCACTTTCTTTCAGAGACAACACCGCTCTTGTCTCCAGTTCAGGTGCGGTTTGCAATTAAGCTCCATTCACTTCAATGCAACTGTGCAGAAAAACCTGCACCCAAGCTGGAGACAAGAGTGTTGCTGTCTCTGGAAGAAAGTGGCCATGTTTTTGTAGCGCTGGATAGCCGATTTAATGTAAAGTTCAGGTTCGTGCTGAACCAAACCTTAATGAACTGCATTAAAACAGCTAAATGACAGCAGGTTTTTCACCTGTTTAAATGTGGGGTTTTTTTCAGGGTCCTTCTTCTCCAGTCCTGTTCTGACATCTTCTACACTTAGCCAATCACAGGCTAACTGGGACAGGAAAGCACCACAGCCTGTGATTGGCTGAGTGGGCTGTGACAGCCAGCTCAGCCAATCACTAGCCACAGTGCTGCCCAGTCAGAAAGCTCAGTTCAGAAGCAAACCAAAATTTTTGCGACGTTCTAAGCAAATGTGTGTTTGGTGGGTTTGGTTCACTCACCTCTAGTAGGAAGAAGACAAATAAATACACCATTGGTTTTCTAAGATCTATTAAGACTCAACTGCAGCTCCGAGTGATTTCTGTGATCAATTCTGCTGCTCATTACAAGTCACTGTTGAGACAGTCTTCTCTTTGACAAGTGGACTCTATTACAAGGTACTCGAGGTTGGGGAAGTGTCTAACAAGCTAGGAGTAAACTGTTTTTTCTGTGGGTGTATCAGGGCAAGGGGCGATCAAATTATCTGTATACAACTGCCTGATTGATATATAGTCATTTAGTATAAAAGTAATGGTAGTAAGAAGCAAAGCACATAAATAGACAATTATGTGCACATTTAAGTTCAGGTTCTCTTGCTTTTTTACACATAAAAGTATAACAGACTGCATCATTCCATCCGTAAAAAAAAAAAAAAAAAGACACCTGACAGACAGAGTACAGGGAAAACCCATTAAAAAGTAGTCTATGGGGTGGTGTTCTCAAAGAAAATGGGCATTTTGCATAACAAATAGTGGACTGTAGATCCATCACTAGATATACAGGGGTGTTTTTCTCCAATAGGTGTTTTTTGTAGAGGTTCCATGTATGGCATCCCACCACAGGTGTTTTTGATTTTGATCAGCCCTCGCAAAAGCCTGGTACTTCAAAAGTAAAGTGGTGATGAAGTTTTGCCACTAGATGTCACTATGTCTATTTATGTATATATGTTGCATAGCTGTAGACACCTAAGGGTTACTGTATTGTATTTTGTGATAATGTGCACCAATGAGAGAGACTCTTTTCTTCTTCCTATCTCTATTATCTTTTCTTCTCACACTCTCTTCTCCACCACTCACAGGAGTTGTTACACCACCTTGTAGGAAGTAGTCACATAGGGAGAGGTTGTACTCTGTTATTAGTCATCAAAACACTGGGGGGAAATGCCTTGCGGCCTTTCGGTCCTGCTGTTCACTGCAAGGGGAGAGGTAAATTAGTACTTGTAATCAATTTCCTCCCTGCAGGCTGCTGGCTTTTAGAATCCATCGGCCTTCTTCTTTAAGCAGTGCTCCTTTAAGTGTGCTATGTAATAAGTTTAACATATACTGTATGTCTGCGACTGCGAACACTGATATTGCACTGATGCTTTCTATTAACCTTGTATAGTAACAGGACACCTGTCACTTCTGCTCATATCTGACCGATCCTGATAACAGAAACTACACTAGTTGCCTCTCCTGATCAAAGGGTTGATCCGCGAGCTCTTACCATCCATCTACAGCTTGACAGCTATCTACATGTTTTTACCCACAAGGAATTATCTGTGAAATCTATGTGACTGGCCGTGTAAAAAAAAAGTGACAAATTACCCAGTAACGGCCAAAGCTGCGCACGTTCGAGGGATAAATGATGAGATCTATTGTTCTCTATTGCAGATACTTGTACTGTTAAATCATTGCCATTTACATACTTCACCCCTAGGTCAATAAGCAGAATGTAAAAACGACACAAATGCTAACGTGAGTTCTAGCTCTGGAAATGATAGAGCACTTTCTGCCGTAACCCGGAGTTTGGAAACTCGGTGAGGTGTCAGATCAAAGATTGCTGGGAAATTTATTCTGCCTAGCATCTGATACTGAATGCTGTTATTCTTGAACTTGCCTCTGTCCCAAAAGACCATTTGTTTAAAGGTGGCCATTGACAGCCAGGCTGTAGAGAACTGCTGGAAATATCTCGCCTTCTGTCAATGAGCCGGCCAAACAGCGTGATATTATTGGCCGCTCATCACAGCCACTTTTCTATGTTCTCGCTGTTTTACACAGTTCCCTTCATGCTGTATAATCACTAGCTCTAATGTGTTACTGCTGCACGCTCCTCGCCCCGCTGCACAGCACACAAGCAACACCTGCTAAGTAATACACTGTTATATTAAGCCCATGTTCATTGCAATGCCAGTAAAGACAGGAATGGTCAAAATTACCATGGGGCCCCAGTAGCACAACAGGAGTTTTATTCCGGAGAGCAAGGCCAGCAACTAGTCTTTGGGTGGGGAGCCGTCCGTGACTAGTCACGGCTCTCTTCCAGGCAGAAAGGCCACTAACTAGTCACGGACGGCTCCCCACTAACTAGTCATTCTCCGCCCAAATGAGGGCCTTGCCCTCTGGAATAAGACTCCTTTTTCCCCGATGTATAGCTACCGCTGCAGCCACAGATGGTAGCCTTGGGGAGCTGCACAGTAGATATATACTGTGCAGCTGGTAACCACATAAGCACAATCATGCTGATTGGTTCCCTTTAAATCAAGGAAAAGGAGTGTTGACCTTGCAGGAAAATTATTCCAGATTATTTCTGGTTGTAAGGAACCACATCAAAAATGCAGTTCAGAATGCAAGCAGCGTGTCATAGAGGAGTAAAGACGGGCAGATTGATAGAGAATTTTGTGGGAAATGCTCTGGAATAGCTTAAAGGGGAACTATAAGCAAGTTAGGTATGTCTCTTACCTTTCTCCTTGGGGCCATTCCGGTGCAGTAAGTAGTTTGCTCCATGGTCCGGTAACACTGTTTGGAGCACTGCCTGCCCCCATAGCGCCACTCCAGCCGCTCCATTGATTTTAATTAGAATCGTCCCTGTGGGGGTGGGCAGTTCACCTAACCATGCCCCAGTTATCCAAACGGTCTTACCGCACCCTGGAGCAAACTACTAACTGCACCCAAACGACGCCGAAGAGGAAGGTAAGAGACATACCTTCCTCCTCTGCGTCCCCTGTGCAACAAGGGGCTGTCTCTTACCTTTCTCCTCGGCGCCGTTCCGGTACAGTTAGTAGTTTGTTCCATGGTCCAGTGAGACCGTTAGGAGCACTGCCCGCCCCCATAGCGCCGATCCGCCCCACCTCTCTCTATTGATAATCAATGGAGTGGCCGAATCAGCACTATGGGGGCAGGCAGTGCTCCTAACGGGTGCCCCAGTTCTCCCAACGGTCTTACTGGACCATAGAGCATTTATTTATGAGAATCTTTGCTCATTTTGGGCTAAGGGCCCTTTTACACAGAAAGATTATCTGACAGATTATCTGCCAAAGATTTGAAGCCAAAACCAGGAACAGACTATAACCAGAGATCAGGTCATAAAGGAAAGACTGAGATTTCTCCTCTTTTCAAATCCATTTCTGGCTTTGGCTATAAATCTTTGGCAGATAATCTGTCAGATAATCTTTCTGTGTAAAAGGGCCCTAAGTAGTCAAGTAGGTGGTCCCAATCAGTAGGACCATCCACCTGGCTACTTGGCCTAGGATCAATAAATGACAAGTTATCCTGGAGCTTTATCCACAAAATATACCAGTCTGCTTAGTTCTTCCTGCTCTATAACATAATTACACACAAGGTTTGAGATAAGGGGAACGGGGTAATCTCACAACTCAGGCTGCAGTACCACCCTGCACCACCAGATGTCGCCTTATCGAAAAAACAACCCACACTCAAATTTATACAGACAAACACTGGGTTTTAGTTTTTAAAAAAAATATATATATGATTTTTATTATGTATACATTGGTACCAAATACAGAATATTTCTCATTAGAAAAAAGTTTAAAAATGACCACAATAACGTACGTTTCGTTATCTTCCTCAGGGAACTTCCCTGAGGAAGATAACGAAACGTACGTAGGGACGGCTCTCTCTGGTGTTCTGGCAGCATGGGTCAGTGCAATAGAACTAGAAGATAATAATTGTTGATTGTATACCTCTTGCAAATTGTATTAAGCATATGGGAGACTAGGAGATCTTTCAGTCCCTAGATACATATATATCCCTGTGTGACATATTGAGGCAGAGGACTAGAATTAAAAGAGATTATCATAGCTGCACCTTCCATGATGATGTATATCTGCTGACACCAGTTTTTTATGGTATACTTTTTATTGTGGTCATTTTTAAACTTTTTTCTAATGAGAAATATTCTGTATTTGGTACCAATGTATACATAATAAAAATCATATATATATTTTTTTTAAAAACTAAAACCCAGTGTTTGTCTGTATAAATCTATAACATGTCCTGCAGATTGAACTGCATTTTCATTGAGATAGGTTTCCATTGGAGGAGAGCAACTTCAAATCACTACGCAGATCAATATAGCATTCAAGACCTGTGGGAAACTAGGGACGAGTCCATTTGGAGGTATAATAGCAGCTATTCCTAGTTGTCACTTCTGGAAATCAGACCAGCGTTCTACTAAAATTACCGGCACATTATCTGTTCCATCGCTTCCTCAAACGCCAGAAACTGTGAAATCTCATAATACCGATCTGTTTATTAATATTTAATTTGAGAACAATCTACTAATAACGTATCCGCGGTAACAACCGTCTACATTCACAGCGTGCCGGCAAACTCCCAGCCACAATTATCATTCCAATTCACGTTCTTATTCCCAGCAATTCTACTATGGGGAATTTCAATCTGAACCAGTAAAATTTAATTGACTGTTAATTCACCAGACTGGAAACATATTGTTGACTCTATAGATCACTCAATACTATTACATATCATAAATACCACGTTCTAGTTATATGTCCCATGAGGACTGCTGTGTATAGGACATTTCTATTCTTCGCATGATATACCAATGTCAGGAGATGAGGTGCCTAGTCTCCAGCTCATTCTCATCTATTCTACAATCTACCTGTAAGAACATAGCAAATATTCAGAGAACTTTACACTACCTGAAAATTATATTTAGTGGTCTCACCCAAAGAATAGTATGTCTGAGGGGGTAATGTGTCTCCTTGATGAGACTGCTGGTGTAGGTAGTCTCGTAGGCCATGTAATGCTCCATTGGTAAAAAAAAAAGTAGTGACAGTATCTCTCCTTAAAGGGATACTCCAGAGAAAATCTTTTACTTTGAAATCATCTGGTTTCAGAAAATTATATAGATTTGTAATTTACTTCTATTTAAAAAATCTCCAGTCTTCCAGTACTTATCAACTGCTGTATGTCCTGCAGGAAGTGGTGTATTTTCTTTCCAGTCTGACACAGCGCTCTCTGCTGCCACCTCTGTCCATGTCAGGAACTGTCCAGAGCAGCAGAGGTTTTCTATGATTCAGCAGCTGACACAGGCTGCTCAGACCTAGTTAGGCTGGGTTCACACTATGTTTTTGCAATCCATTTTTTTCATCCGTTTTTGCAAAAAACTTACATTATAAAAAAGAGGAACAAAACAGATTCGCTTTTTTTAACAGACACAAAAATGAGGTTGACTACATTTTTGTGTACATAAAAAAAAAAACTGATCCATTTTGATCCGTTTCTTTTTTATAATGGAAGTCAATGGAAGCACGGATCAAATTGGATGCACACAATTGCATCTGTCTATTTCATCATTTTTTTTTGGCAAAAAAACGTAGTGTGAACCCAGCCTTAGCGGTCAGGTCTGTCCTAGTGTATGCTATAAGAGGAAGATTTATCAAACAGGGTGTAAAGTGAGACTGGCTCAGTTGCCCCTAGCAACCAATCAGATTCCACCATTCATTTTCCAAAGAGTCTGTGAGGAATGAAAGGTGGAATCTGATTGGTTGCTAGGGGCAACTGATCCAGTTTCACTTTACACCATGTTTGATAAATCTCCCCCTTTGTTGTAATCATGCAGGAAAAAAAATGGCAGTACAATTCAACTGTATATGAAAGGTGCACATTTCCTAGATAAGCCCTGCTAGACCTAGACCTATGCTTTTTAGTTTATACAGTCTCTTTGCAGTCCTTACCCCTAGATTTCCTAGATTTGTATGGGCAAATATGGGTAGTTCACCACATTTTTTTGGGCCAGTTCACACGGAGTAAAACTGGCGGAACTCGCCGCCGTGGAATCCCGTCAGCCTCCGTGTCATACAGGCAGTGTATGTCACGGCTTGTGCACCTCCTCTCTCTGTGCACCTCCTTTTCCTGCAGGACATACAGCAGCTGATAAGTACTGGAAGACTTGAGATTTTTTTAACAGAAGTAAATTTCATATCTCTGGCACTTTCTGGCACTAGTTCATTTGAAAGAAAAACAGTTTTGGTGAACATCCCCTTTAAACACAGAATGGAACTGAGCTGTTATTTCATAGCGAGGGGAGAGAATGATAAAAGAAGAAAAATCACTGATAATATACAAATTCTCTCACATTGTACTGTTGATTTTTAAAACATTTGGTGAACCACTGTGACCATTTAACTTTTTATGAAATGTACTTTTACACTTTAATATTTTTTTTTTACTCAATTATGAATTGTATCTATTGAAAACCAATAGAAGTCTAACATACTGTAGTCTTGGTCTGTCTACACTTCATGTTTGAAACCTGCCAAAATACATATATCTGTGTGTAAGAAGGTCTAGATATTCGAACCGTTTTAGTCATTTAGGAAAATAAACTCAGAGCGTTCTGTATTCCTGGATTTTCTGCTGTCACACCTGTCATCAGACGTAAGGAACAGAAGAGACTAACACTTATTACAGGGATTCTCACAGTACATGTTATGTATTTGGGAGGTATTAGGGATTGTCCATGAGGAATAACACAGATTTGTTATTATAAAGTATAAAAATCTTCTAAAAACTAAAAGGAAAAGTACGAAATTAAATAGACTGAGGTATGAATCAATGGGTCAGATTCATCAATGTGTGTCACGTCCGCGCCTGATAAGACATCTGTGCCGCCGTCTAGAGGGAGGTTACGACCACTGCGGATTATGTTTTTGGTCATGAGTTTGTTCTGTGATATGTTAGAGCTGTCTGAACACTGCCTTAAAGGGGTTATCCAGCGCTACATAAACATGGCCACTTTCTTCCAGAGACAGCCCCGCTCTTGTCTCCAGCTTGGGCGGGTTTTTGCTGCTCAGTTCCATTGAAGTGAATGAAGCTTAATTAAGAGTCGTGTTGTCTATGAAAGAAAGTGGCCATGTTTTTGTAGCACTGGATAACTCTTTTAAGGCCCTATTACACCAAGAGATTATTGGCCGTATTTGGCCAATTATCAACTGTTACAGCCGATAATCGCTTAGTGTAATAGCTCCTGTTAAACGGCAATGATCAGCCGACACGCACGATGTCATCTGATCCTTGTCTTTCAACATGTTAAAAAAAATTGGATCGATAGCAATGATCTACTGGCCGTCGTTCCGTCTAGCAGCAGACCACCACTATGTCCTATGGTCCAGGGAGCCCCTCCCACAGCTCTCCACAAACTTCCCTCCTCCCTGCTCGCTGTTGGCAGTGTAATTGCGCCACCAGCAAGCAGGGAAAGAAGAGCAAGCGATCGCTGATCTGACAAGCCTGTGTAATGGATCCTTTACTCCTGTCTTGCTTATTAACTTACTTGCCCCACCCGGGTCTGCTCTGCAGAGTTCCTTCTGGCCACTTTGGAGTTAACTTGGTTTAGTTTTGGTATTCTGTGACTTGCAGACAGATCTCCTGCCAGTCAGTGTCTTTGGTTAGCATGTGTCTGTGGTTGGAGATGAGGGGACTGATCCAATTACATTCCGGATCAGGTCTCCTATAAAGCTTCTCCAGTGTTTGCCCCGGGCTGAATATTTAGTCTGGATCCCTCCTTTCTAGACTATGTTTTTTCCTGTGGATTTCCTTTGGCTTGCATTTGCTCTCTGACTATCCTTCCCTTCTGCCTGCCCTGACCATTTGTTAGGTGACCTGACTATCCGTTTGCCTCGCTGTCCTCTGGTTTTGACCCGGCTTCCTGACCCTCCATTATTGTGTGTGTCTGTCTTGTCTGCATTTTATGTGCCACGTACATTAAGTTGTCCGCAGCCACCTAGGGCGGATAGTGGCAAGTAGGCAGGGTCCACTGTCTGTATCTTCCCTGTCTCTTCCCTGACCGAGTGGTACCACTATCCAGTCATAACTATGTGTAAAAGTTACATAATAGATACAACTTTTTACAAATTTTTAGACTACATACATTTGGATATTTTGGATGATAAAAGATGGAAACACAATGGTTAATAATGTTCAATCCTTTTGTTAAAGGGGTACTCTTTAACTCTCTTTCAACTCAACTGGTTTCATAAAGTTATATAGATTTGTAATTTATGCCGGGCTTACAAATGTCCCCGCAGTTTCGGAGCTCAGAGGATTTATGTAAAGGCGCACTGCCTCTACATAAATCCCGTGCACATGGAGCCCATCCGTGCGAACAAAGTGAAACCTACACCAGCTCAGCGCTATCGTAGGTTTCAATATCATTTTTCCGCCACAAAAATTATAAATGTGGCACACGCAGAGGCCGCACCCCCTATGCGTGCTGCCGCACTCCCTCTGCATGCTGCCGCACCCCCCTAGCACCCCCTTCCCACCCCTCTGGTGCAGGAGGTGCAGATGGGCCCGATGCGAATGAAATATTCGCATTTTAGCCTTTTAATAAATGTCCCCCCTTGAGTTGTCCTATACTTATCAGCTGCTGTATGTCCTGCAGGAAGTGGTGTATTCTTTCCAGTCTGACACAGTGCTTTCTGCTACCACCTCTGTCCATGTCAGGAACTGCCCAGAGCAGGTGAGGTTTTCTATAGAGGATTTGCTTCTGCTCTGAACAGTTCCTGACATGGGACAAAGGTGGCAGCAGAGAGCACTGTATCAGACTCTAAAGAATACACCACTTCCTGCAAGACATACAGCAGCTGATAAGTACTGGAAGATTGGAGATTTTTACATAAAAATAAATTACAAGTCTATGTAACTTTCTGAAACCAGTTGATTTTGAAGAAAAAAAGATTTTCACTGGAGTACCCCTTTACAAATACCCCTTTAAAAGGGGTTTTATGCAAAGTATTTAAAAAACAGGATAACATTGAATTTTACAGATGAACGTTACACAGTTGAAGCACTGCTGGGTCCCAACAGAATATTCAAGTTCTATAAATTAGTAATAATAAAAAAGGCAGAAAATTAATAAATTCATGTATATATATATATATATATATATATATATATATATATATATATATATAAATAATGTGTATATAACACCAGCTCTGGTTATAACCCGGGAGTAGAAGAAACCGGTTTAATGAAAAAGTTTTTGTTTGTTGCTCATTCCAGATTTCCACAATAAATAATGTCACTTAATATTAATATTTTCCTTGTATTCCGAAGTGCAGATTGTCATTAATTCATTGTCACTGGCAGAACACTTTAAGTAAATTACAGTTTCAAAAGATTCTAATGGAGATTTCTAGACAAAAAGCATCTCAGGAGAAAAATGGAAATGGTACTTACAGGAGGTCCTGCGAAGAGGCATAAAAGGGAAAGAAAGAAAAGAATTATCACATAATACATAGATAAATTTTAATTAATGTTATGTATATTAAACATAAAAGACAGGCACAACAAGCCTATAAACACGGGCTACAATAAAATAATACATGGCATCAACATAACACCTGAACAAAGCTTTCAGTTAACAGAAGAATAATCACGGACGAATCTAAAAACTCGAATGAACGGAACTGGAAGTTGGTGGCACAGGCATCTATCTCAAATCAACAGGCATGTTAATAGAAATAATTCTCCCCATTTTTCTATAAAAATTAACTTAAAGCTTTACTTTCATTTAAATTCAGAAATTAATAAGTATCAATAGTACAAGTGATTTTAAGAAACTGTGTAATAGGTTTTATTAAGCAAAAAATTTTCCTTCTGTACCTAAAAAGCTGTTTTCCTACCTCCCCCCCTCACTTCAGATGAAGCAGGATTTCTGTGTTTATTATTGTCTATGGAGGGGGGAGGGGCCGAGGGGGATGAGTAAGTACAGAGAGAAAAAAAGGCAGCCCTACAAAATACATCATCCTGCAATCTTCTCTCACCAATATCTCAGATAAGCACCTTTTTGACCTCTGAATCCAATGTTTAATGTGCCCAGACAGTCTTCAAACAGCAGGGCTGCTCTTCCTGCTCACTCATCTCCCCTGGCCCCTCCCCCCTCCATAGGGTATAATTGACAGCAGAACCCGTTTTCACTTTGCTTCTCTGTAATGAAGACCGCTTTGCCTGATAATGCACATATAAGAAGGGGGGGGGAGCTGGAAAACAGCTTTTTGAGTACAGAAAGATGCTTTTTTGCCTAATAAAACCTATTATAGAGTTTCTTAAAATCGCTTGTACTATTGATTTCTGCAATAAAAATTTAAATAACAGAATACACTTTAAATATTTCATAGGGTGTGACATGACATCAGTTTAAAGGCAATGCTCCATGAAACTAACCTTTTATTGGCTCCCAGGAATAGAAAAATGGACAAGAACTCCCAATGTCACATAGCTGGGAATAGTGCCGTCATCTGCACCTCCGTATAAACATGTTGGTTCTTCCGACAATATATTTAGCTGCACGTAAATCTTATTACAATGCAAGCATTGCTCTGATGCTTTACATACTGCACATTGCATCCAGTGCAGTGGATGGACAGGAATATACTACGGATACTAGGAAACAGACGTAACTCTGTATAGGTGTAAGGATCAGCTCCACGGACAACACATATGTAAACAATCTCCTCCGGCTCGCCAAATTATGGCGATCTGGGGAAGCCGGTGCCATCATGTGATTGTTATTTGCTTAGTCATAGAACTCTATCCGGGGAAACATTTCATCCAAATATCTTTATTATGAATATAATTGAAAATATCTGTGCGGCTGTACATTAGATGAACCGTGCTTCCACCATACCTAAAGGGGGTTCTTTATGATCAAAATTGATTGCTCCTCTTTAGTAAAGGTTATTAATACATCATATAAGGGGGGAGAGGGGGATAACAGCTGCAGGTCAGCTACATTCAAGTGAACAGTGATGAAAAAAATAGGCAAAGCCACGAGGACATGAGGACTGGGCGCTACAGGGAAGAGACCGAGGTGCTCAAGCAAGAGCCAGGACCCTAACATTCTGATGAGCAGTGAAGATTCCGGAAATGTAACCCCTTCTGACAACACAAAATTTTTGCCTTAAAAACCCCTTAAAAACTGTGTAAGCAGTAAACTGCAGTTACGGTAGCTTCACACGTACCGGATCCGCAGCGGATTCTAACCCGGCTCCTTTAACCCCCAGTATCCCGACGCCCGCAGCTCCTGGCCTGGAGCATACATTACCTGCTCGGCGCGCGGCTGTGTGTAAAGCTCCCAGCTCCCCTCGGTCCCCATCAGCCAATCAATGCTGCCGTGCACTGATTGGCCGATGGGAAGCGAGGGGAGTCGGGAGCCTCAGGTAATGTATGCTCCGGGCCGGGGGTTAAAGGGGCCGGGTCACATACTGGCAGAGGAATTTAAATTCTGCTGCGTGTATGTGACCAATTCCACTTCACGCTACCAGGATCCGCAGCGGATTTCGCTGCAAACTCCCATTGTGAAATCCGCTGCGGATCCGGTACGTGTGAAGCTACCCTTAAAGTGTTATAGCACTGTGTCTAGCTTTCCATGTATTCTAGAACTCTATTAAGTTTAGTTAAATCTTTTTAGCGTTTTCTCCATCCTTCTTTTCCTTTCACAAAACAGCCGGTGTCAGTGAAGTTCACCCCGTACGTTACTGCAGTACCGTCCGGTGTGAGTGAAGTTCACCCTGTACGTTACTGCAGTACCATCCGGATAAACGTAATTTCTTTAGAATTTGAATGCGGGCACATTCAGGTGTGCCGACACTCCAATTTCCAATAACCGACAATGTAAAGTACAGCCAGAGCCGCACTTTACTTTGTCTGCTCTGTCAGTCTTGTGCGGCCGCTATTTAACGAATAGCATCCGTACAAGCAATTTTAAGAAACTCTGTAATAGGTTTTATTAGGCGAAAAAGACTCTTTATGTACTCACAAAAGCACAAACACTCACTTCTTATCTGTACATTATCAGGCAAAGTTGTCTAGATTGCAGGGGAGCAAAGTGAAGATGGGGTTTCTGGGTGAAGTGAAGATGGGTGAGAGAGCAAGAAGAAGAGACAAGCAACACTGCTGTTTGGAGACTGGACACTCACTCACCACTCCCCTCTCCATAGACACTTAATGGACACAGAAATCCTGCTTCTTCTGAAGTTCTGAAGTGAGGGGGGCGGATGCAAAGCAGCTTTTTGAGTACAGAAGGAAACTCTATTGCTTATTAAACCTATTACAGAGTTTCTTAAAATCACTTGTACTATTGATTTCTGCATTTAACCCCTTAAGGACCGGGCCAATTGTCACTTTTGCATTTTCGTTCTTTCCTCCTCGCCTTCTAAGATCCATAACTATTTTATTTTTCCACCTAAAAGGCCAGGTGAGGGCTTGTTCTTTTCAGGAACAGGTGTACTTTGTAATGGCATCTTTCAATGATCCATAAAATGAATGACAGGACCCCCAAAATATCATCTATGGGGTGAATTTGGGTCAAAAAATGCAATTCCGCAAATTTTGGGAGGGTTCCATGTTTACGTAATAAACTTAACGGTAAAACTGGCATTTTTTTTGTTATTCTATAGGTCAGTCTGAACACAGCGATATGCAGGTTTACTAGGTTTTCCAACGTTTTACTATTTTTATTAGCAGTAAAAAGAATTTTTTGCAAATAGGTATATTTAAAATGGCCCTTTTGTGACTCTGATAGCGCTTTTATTTTTTCACCTACAGGGTCATATAGGATATCTTTTTTTTGCTCCATGATCTCTAGTTTTTATTAGAAACATTTTTTTCTAGATCAGACGTATTGATCACTTCTTATTATTTTTTTACATTAAATGTAATTTTTTTTAAAAAGCAATCCCTGTGTTTTTTTAACGCTTTTTGTTCACGCCGTTCACTGTGTGGGAACAATATTGTTTTATTTTAATAGATCAGACAATTATGCGCGCTACAGTATAATATATGGTAATTAACTTTATTATGTTTATGTGTTTTATGTACAAAATGGGAAGGGGGGTGATTTTCAATTTAATTGGGGGAGGGGCTTTGGGACATTTTAAAAAACTTTTATTGATTTTTTTTTACACTTTTTAAATCCCCTTAGGGAACTGGATTGTGCAAAGGATCCTTTTTATGAGCATTATCTCGTACATAGTGATTGGGTTCATATTGATCAGTTGTCTGCCAGTGTGAAATAATCCTTACTGCAGGGAGGGTAGAGTTTGTAAGGGTAGAGAAGATATGTAATTTTCCACCCTATTGCCTCTTTCTCTCACCAGAAGAACTGGTAGGAATATGTTCATTCCACCCATGTTTACCTTGTTTTTACTGTATAGTTCTTTACTTGATATTTTACTTAACTAATGTATTTACTATTGCCTCCTTTACTTATTTGAAACCATTATGTTCAGTTACATTTTGGCACTATTATGCTCAGCCCAAGGGAAGGACAATCCTTTAGCCATGGTTTTTTATAGGTTTCCTCCACAGGGCTTTTTTCCCTTTCCATTTGGCAAACAGTTATCTCTACCATCCACCTAATACACATATATCTTCAGCTTGACTTAAGGCCCTATTCCACGGAACGATTATCGTCCGTTTTCGACCGATATTGGCTGCTAGGGATGATAACCGTCCCGTGGAATAGAGTGCAACGATCAGCCGACATCTTTCATGTCGGCTGATCGTTGCAGTCGCTTGTTTTTCAACATATTCAGCGATCCCCCGGGCAGCCCCCCCCTGCAGCTCCCCGACGCCCCTCCTGCACTCACCCGCTCGCTGCTGCCGCGTTGAATAGCGGCGGCAGCGAGCGGGGAACGAGGAGCAAACGAGCGCTGAGAGCGCTCGTTTGCTCCTCTAAACGACCCGTGAAATAGGGCCTTTACAAGTTGGAGGTTAAGTGGCTTTCTCATAGCTGTTGCCCTTTCAGGTTTTATATTTTAGGCCTTAAAAAAAGTTTCCAAATTAAACTTATATAACTTACATAAAATCCAGTTTTGCTAACTAATAATTTCATATAGGCAAAAATCTCACCCTTTTGCAGTGCTGTTTATGCTATGTCTAATTAGAGTCTATGGAAGTTTTGGGGGGGTTTTTTGTTATTTTTACAGCACTTTTGTTTAACATGGAAATTGAAAAAAGTTTTCATACCAAGTATGTGACTTATCTGACCTGACCTTTATGTTGATAAACAGCTACCAGCCTGAAGGATGTTGTTAAGGAAACATAATCCAGATCCTTGGTAGGGTCAATGGTGCCTTTTTAAGTGAAGTGCCATTGCTAGAATGGCTAGGGCATCATATGGCATCTATGATCCCAAAATATATTTGCTTAGCACTTGGCTCTTACTATAATTAATGTAGTCAATGTAGTTATAGATATAAATCTGTGGCCATTGGGCACATGAAATAATTTTTTATATATTTGCTTAGATTGTGTGTTGACTGTAGTTTAGGTCACCTGACTAATAGATTAGTGCGCAAACCCCCGTTTCCGCAAATTTTGTGGGGGTCATTTTCTGGGAAAATTTGCCCTCACCCTGTCAAGTTTAAAAGGTGGGTGGAGCCTGGTGGGGATGGAACAGGGTTTAAGCATGGCCAGATTTAATACAATATACGCTAGAGAGGCCTAACGTGTGAAACTTTGGTCTTAGTAAATCCCCCTCCAAAGGAAATGTGCACACTGAGGAATTCTCACGGATAACTTGCCGCAGATTCCGCCGATTGTCCCCCTTGCACTCCCGCTTGACTCTGCACACCTCTCCATTGATTCTCCGCCCATCCCATAGGCTCCATTCTATGCTCAGATAGATTCCGCCGTCCACCCAAAGAATGGACATGTCTATTCTTTGGGCGAATGGCGGAACCTGCCTGAGCACAGAATGGAGCCTATGGGATAGGCGGAGAGTCAGGCGGGAGCACGCGGGGACGAGCGGCGGGATCCGCTGCAAGTTATTCATAAGAATTCCTCATTGTGCACATACCCTAAGGCTTCACAGTGTGGACTTACACTTCATTACCTGAAGCTTTCAATCTAATCTCTATATATCTGGCATCTGCAGATGGTTCATTTTGCCTAACATAGTTTCGTTCAGCTCTAATTAGCCAGATCTACAAGCCTTCGATATCATATAGTGAGAAGACTTTAGAAAAACAACATGTGCCAATCTAACTGAATGTTTTCCCCCTTTTTATACCGAGTGAATTAAGTTTTCAATCAATTCTTTCAATGAGGTTCTCAAAGACTGAAAAGGAGCGCAGGGCCGCACAGGGAACTCCAACAGGTGTAGCCGTAATTCAGTTTTCATATTGAATTTCTTTATTTTGCCATTAATTCAGAGGCAGTAAAAGGTTTTGTTGTAGGGGAAATATCACCCTGCCGTACGAAATCAGCTTTTATGAGAGCTAAAGGACAAATTACTATTTCTATAGAGGTGCTGCATATCAATGCCACATTATTTAGCAGATGGGTTTATAACAGTTAGCTTATTGCCAATAATTGGCAGGTGCGCAGCACAGGTTTGTAGTAAAGGTTCTAGTGAAGGGTGCTGGAGCAGATGTTATAAGAAAAGAAACCTAGGGTGCAGTCACATGAAAATTAATAAGGTGCTTACTATACGGGGGCACTCATACCTTCAAGTACATTTCTAGGTACGATTTTGGAATAACATTAGGATACTGTTTATGCTACTGTAAAGGGGCAATACACGTTACATCACTATTCTTTTCGACTTTCCAATACACGGGTATACTGCACCGAACCTGTATGTATTCTGTATGGGGAGAGGGGAATAAACTGCCAGACACCACTTGTGAGAGCAAAAGTGTGTGTGTGTGGGGGGGGGGGGTCAGATGCTCATAGGGACATATATGAAAAGTTTTTATAGGTCAGGGTCTGCGTGTTCAGACTGTGACCGATAAGGAGAATGAGCCAGGAGAGGTCCATGCCAAGTGTGGTTTCTCATGGCTCTATGTCAAATGACATCTGAATAATGAAAGTCTATTGGGCCATCTTCTTTACTTTTTAAAATCCAAGCCAGCTCCAAGCGGTGTGCACTACAGCTGCAGGATATGGCAATGAAGGTTCAGAGATTACGGGAGTGCAGACTACCGGGGGTGCTAACTCTCAAAGGCAAAAGTCCATATACACAATCCGAAGAAAGGAAAAATAGAGAGTGCACTCACCCGATAAAGCATGCCCAACCCTATGGGGAAAATTTATCGTTGATTTCCACTAGGTTTATGTTGGCTTTTAAATGGGTTTATTCCATGTTTAACAGCTTACAAAAAGTGGGTAGAGCTTGTCACAAAAAGGCATAGTCATGGCACTCTGGAAATAAACTATTATTAAGAATCTGAAAAAAAGAAAAATAGTGCACTCACCGCCAAAAATGCCCTTTATTAGAATCCTCCGATAAAATGCATAAAATCTTTGACGGCTAGGACGCTGGAACCTCCAGTGTGTGTAAGAGCTGTTTCATGCAATTACAGCATTTCCTCTGACGTCCGACTGTAATTGAACGAAACAGCTGTCACGCACACAGAAGATGTCGGCGTCCTAACTGTCAAAGATTTTATGGATTGTATCCAAGGATTCTATTAAAGGGCATTTTTGACAGTGAGTGCACTATTTTTCTTTTTTTCAGATTCTTAATAATTAAATATTTCCAGAGTGCCATGACTATGCCCATTTGTGACAAGCTCTACCCACTTTTTGTAACCTGTTAAACATGGGTTAAACTCAATTAAAAGCCAACATAAACCTAGTGGAAATCAACAGTACATTTTCCCCATAGGGTTGGGCATGTTGAAATCCAAACCACCTGATCCCTTTTTTTCCCTAACATCTGTTACGGAAAGTAGGAACACTCCCTTGCACATTAAATAGTTGGCCATTACACCTGTATACATCAACCAAGCTGTGCATAAAAAACAGCATAAAAAATAACAATAACAATACACATGTTAAAAAGCATTGTCACCATAATCAGAAAAAACATTTCTTATACACCATTGATGGGTAAACATGATTTTCAAGACCTATTGTGCACGTATATAAGATATATTTTATTCCAGAATCAATATTATTATTATTATTATTATTACTATAAAGAAAGTGGCTCAGTGTAGCTAAGTGTAGTATTTTTAAAGTTTACCATAAAAAAACTGCTTACCTGCTTCACCTCTTCTGCCCCTCTTGCCTCTTTGTCCAGGTGGACCTGTAATAAATAACAGAAATGCTCAGTTAGCTGTGGAGCTTGGGTGAAAGCGACATTTAAAATGACTCTTTACCCACAATCTGAACCCCCAAACCACTTGTACCTTCGGATAGCTGCTTTTAATCCAAAATCTGTCCTGTGGTCCGTTCGGCAGGTGATACAGTTATTGTCCTAAGAAACAACTTTTAAACTTGCAGCCCTGTGTCAAATTGGCATGACCTAGAGTGTGTGTGCCCTAAGCTTGCACCACCCCTCTGTCCCTCCTCATCGTTAGAAACTCCTCTGGGCAGGATTTTTCCTATTCATCACCTGTCTGAACTCTTCACAGGTGCCTTAACGATCCAACACATGTGCATTGTTCCCACAGGTGATGAATAGGATAAAATGTTCCAGGATTAGTAATGGTGAAGAGGGCATGGAGGAGGGATAGAGGGGTGTCACAATCCTAGGGCACAGACACTCTAGGCCGCATCAATTTTACACAGGGCTGCAAGTTTAAAAGTTGTTTTTTAGGACAATAACTGCATCACCTGCCGAACGGACCCCAGGACAGATCTTGGCTTTAAAGCAGCTATCCGAAGGTACAAGTGGTTTGGGGGGGGGGGGGGGGGAGAGGGGTTGTCAGATTGTGAGTACAGAGTCGCTTTAAAGTATAACTGTCAATCAAATTTTTATTGCAGAAATCAATAGTACAAGTGATTTTTAAAAACGGTCATAGGTTTTATTAGGCAAAAAAAGTTGTCTTCCATTCTCCCCAACCATTCTCACTTCTTATCTGTGCATTATTAGGAAAAGCCGTCTTCACGGGCCTGTTCACACAATGGATTCGGCACAGAGATTCCGCCGGGAACCTCCACATGTGGACTCTGAATGGTTTCCGGCTGAATCTCTGCGCCAAATCTGTAGTGTGAACGAACCCTTAAAGATAAGCAAAGTGAAGACGGATTAGCTGAGTCCATTATAACCGATGGAGGGGCAAAGGGAAATGAGTAAGAAGGAAGAGGATAGAGCCAGCCCGTGCAGTTTGGAGAATGTCTGGCCTGATAACATGCTGGATTCACAGGTTAGAAAGGTCACTGATAGTCTGGAAGCTTGGTAAGAGAAGATTGCAGGATGTAGTGTTTTGTACAGCCCTGTTTTTCTCCTCTCCAAGTTCACTCCCCCCCCCCTGACCCCTTCACCCTCCATAAAGCACAATGGACACAGAAATCCTGCTTCTTCTGAGGTGTGTGTGTGTGTGTGTGTGTGGGGGGGGGGTAGGAAAACAGCTTTTTGTGTACAGAAGGAATCTCTTTTGCTTAATAAAACCTATTACAGAGTTTCTGAAAAATGACATTTACATGACTGTTACACTTTAACAATAAAATAATTAGAATTTTATACTTTAAGCTACTGGCTGCACATATACAAGTAATTTTTTATTTTTGTATAAGCTTTACTTTGCTTTAGTAATAGAACAGAATTGTGCATACACTACAATACATCCTGGCTGGTTTACATGATGATCTGACCTTGTCAATTCTTGAACCTGCGACCTTTTATTTAGAGCATTAGCCGGAGCTGGAGCCAAAGAAATGACTTCTAAGGTAATTTCATGTCTTTACTATTAATGTTCCTGACAAGCAATTATTCACAGGATTATTCATTATGAATGAAATGTAGATTGAAGTCTGCTCTGAAATACCAAAGGCAATTTAATAAAACCTGCGGGCTACACGCATACAGCAAATCTAAACCAGAAGAACCCCATTACCAAAGCATGTCAAGGTAACCGACAAAACGAGAAGGACATCAATGTTAAAACTCAACCAGCCACCTATTGTTTCAATCTCTACAAACTTGGACAAATGCATATGTTTCCCCCACAAATTAATAGTTTATTCAGTATTTTTACCTTACCTACACATTGGGAATTGTTCTCCCTATAGAGGGACTCATAATGTCATGTTTCTAGGTCATGTTGTCTACAAAGCCTATAGCCTAAAGCCTATAGCCTATAAAATGTATAGCATGTGTGAACCCTATTTATATATCGAAGAAAACGATAACAATATAAAGACATTCTGCAAATTATCTAAAGTTTTAATTACAATCTGAACAAAAAACATAACAAAGAAACATCTAAAGTACTTCTAAGGGCAATAGAAAATACCACCAGTGTGTGTAATGTGATAATATGGCATCACAGAGTCTCTGCACAGGTGGAATAATATGGCAAGTAAGACAATTGATCACTTATAATAGAACTTTCATGGCCTATAAAATTATGTTCCCTTGTAGTATGTTTTATATTATAAGACTGTCCGAAAGCTCTGTACTAGATTCCGGAGGCATTTTCATTCTATTGTCACAGGAAAAAGAGTTGCAAAACTAGCTGAGCATATAAGGTCCACGCACCAGGGAAATAAAGAGGTTCTGAAATTCGCCCACCTGAAAATAGTTAAACCTCTGCAAGAAGGCAGTGACAGACATAAAGTCTTGTTAAAAAGAAACGAGGATCTTATCTTCTTCTTTGAAGCTATAGGTCCGATGGGCTTCAACTATCAAGATGAATATAGTGCCTTAGTGTCACTATCATTAAAATGTTTTTTTTTTTTTTTGCAGAAATCAATAGTACAGGCGATTTTAAGAAACTTTGTAATTGGGTTTATTAGCCGAAAAATAAATTTTTATTATGAAAAAGCAGTTTGAAGCTCTCCCCCCTGTCTTCATTGTTCTCTATGGAGAGGGGAGGGGTGGAGGGAGATGAGGCACCAAAACAGGACAACAAAGAGTTAATTTACAGCTATATCACCAGGCTATCTCCTCAGAAGACAGCACTGACCTCTCTGACCTCTGAATACTGGTTTTCACACATGTACCACTGTGTAATCCTTTTCTCTCTGCTCAATGCTGGTGACTAATCTCCCTCCTCCCCTCTCCATAGGTTAGACAGGGCTCACTGATGTAAACAAGACAGGATTTTCTGATAATGAGCAGTGAATGAGAGAGAGGGGGGGGGGGACCTGGGGAAAGTCTTTTTGAATGCAGATAATGGCATATTTTCCTAATAAAACCAATTACAAAGTTTCTTAAAACCGCCTGGACTATTGATTTCTGCAAAAAAAAAAAAAAACACAAGTGGCACTTTAAGTGTTCTCATACATATTTACATTTATTTTCATGTAGCTAGAACAGAGTCACACAATCGGGCAGCCAGAGGAAGTTGAGCAGGGCACCATAATAGTCCGAAACTATGATGACCCCGTCTAGCTGTCTCTCCTTTACATGCATTTTGTAGATGAGTAGATCCAAATAAAATGCTACTTCGTGCAACAGTTTACGGTGAGTGCCGCACGTTTTTTTATCCCTTGGATATATGATGGGAATTGTAGTTTTGCAACAGCTGAAAGATGGCAAGTTTTACACCCCTACATAAGCTACATTATCAGGGCTACTATGAACTCTTCCACAGGAAATCCGCCATATGTCAATGTTGATAAAGGGACATCGGATACCGTTTATGTAAACATCAACATCACATATTTAGTCATTATTTACTTTAATAATACTGACTGCCATAGGAAGAAGGTAGATCCACTATCAGCAGTTTCTCAGGTCCCTTATTAAAAAGTTAGTTTCCAATTTTCTACTTGTAATATATTAACTCACTTACCACTTTTTTTCCTTTTTACTCCTAAACCTGACACGTTTCTCCAAAATGTAGACAAGGAAAAGGTTATTTGGCCAGTGTTTACTTTAATAATACGAACCAGTCCATTAGTGTGACAGGAATACAGAGGATTAGCTGACAAAATTTCCCACATACACCATATTTCCTAAACAAAAAAAAATCTCTCTACTGAAATTTTAGAAAACCCATCACCATGGTTTTAAAGGGGTTGTCCAGCAAAAATCTTTTTCTTTCAAATCAACTGATATCAGAAAGTTATATAGATTTGTAATTTACTTCTATTGAAAAATATTTATCAGCTGCTGTATGTCATGCAGGAAATGTTTTATTTTCAGTCTGACACAGTGCTCTCTGCTGACATCTCTGGCCGAGACAGGAACTCTGTCTCGGTTTTCTATGAATCCCCATAGAAAGCCTCTCCTGCTCTGGACAGTTCCTGTCTTGGCCAGAGATGTCAGCAGAGAGCACTGTCTTAGACTGAAAATAAAACATTTCCTGCAGGACATACAGCAGCTGATAAGTATGGGAAGACTTGAGATTTTTTATTAGAAGTAAATTAAAAATCTTTATAACTTTCTGATATCAGTTGATTTGAACTCCAAAGCATTGATCCACGGCCCAGTGACCAGTCCTGATGAGGACAGAACTGTTTAGCCCATGGACACTGGGACAATGCGTCACATGTGCTTTTAGCATTGGGCACTTAAACGGTCGGCTGTGGACAACGCCACCTGTGTTTGGAGTTGTGAACTGTTACAATCATTCATGGATCTCTCCAAGATTTAAGAAGAGTCAGTCACCTTAAGTGCTGAGGGTTATGACGCCTCGTTGCTCCCTCCCATCTCTATCCCTGTTACATTAAAGGAGAAGTCTGGTGAAAATTTTTATTAAAGTATTGTATTACCCCCCAAAAGTTATACAAATCACCAATATACACAGGAAATGCTTATAAAGTGCTTTTTTTTACTGCACTTACTACTGCATCAAGGCTTCACTTCCTGGATAACATGGTAATGTCACTTCCTGGATAACATGGTGATGTCACTTACTGGATAACATGGTGATGTCACTTCCTGGATAAAATGGTGATGTCACTTCCTGGATAACATGGTGATGTCACTTCCTGGATAACATGATGATGTCACGACCCGACTCCCAGAGCTGTGTGGGCTGTGGCTGCTGGAGAGGATGATGGCAGAGGGATGCTCAGTGTCCCTCCAGTGCCCTGAGTCCCTCAGTGTCCCCCTGCCATCATCCTCTACAGCAGCCACAGCCCGCACAGCTCTAAGAGTCGGGTCGTGACATCACCATGTTATCCAGGAAGTGACATCACCATGTTATCCAGGAAGTGACATCACCATGTTATCCAGGAAGTGAGGCCTTGATGCAGTAGTAAGTGCAGTAAAAAAAGCACTTTATAAGCATTTCCCATAATAAGTGTATATTGGTGATTTGTATAACTTTTGGGAGGCAATACAATACTTTAATAAAAATTTTCAACTGACTCCTTTAAAGGTCAGTTAGAAGCTGAGCCCTGCTTCCAAATCCCACATCAGCACACAATTGGTATGCATAGTGCAGGGACAAGATTTAGAAACAGGGCTCAGCACTGACTGTAAATCAAGCAGGCACAGGGACTGGAGGGGGAGCCGGATGCGTTACAGCGGGTTTTCTATTCTAAAAAACAGCCACTTGTAGAGTGTCAGAATGGTCGGGTTTTAGTTTTGGCATGTGAAAAACCTTCCAGATTTACTAAGGGCATGTGCCGCATTAATGAATTTGACGCAAAAAAACAGACACAAACGAAAGCATAACGGCTTAAAACGGACAGATTGTTAGTAAATGAGCCCCATGAACTTTAAATTGTCCAAGTGAGTACAGAGAGCGTGGGTTTAGACATAAATACATAGGAAATTTAAAGGGCACGGTCACTAACTTTTGATATTTCATCAGACATCTCAAAAGTTATTGATCAGAATGGGTCTCTATTAGAGATGAGCGAACCGGGTTCGGGTTTGAGTCGATTCGAACCCAAACGTTTGGTATTTGATTAGCGGGGGCTGCTGAACTTGGATAAAGCTCTAAGGTTGTCTGGAAAACATGGATACAGCCAATGACTATATCCATGTTTTCCACATAGCCTTAGGGCAGTGGCATAGACATAGGGGTCGCAACGGTCGCCATGGCGACCGGGCCCCTACGCTAGGGGGGCCCGCCGGCCCCCCTAGCCACTTCCTCCTGTGGGCCCCCCAGCCCCACTGACATAACTGTAGGCACTTGCTGTCATCTGACTGGATCTCTTACCTAGTCAGATGACATCAAGTCCCAGATATCTCCTCCAGATATGGCAGGGGCCTCCTCCGTGCAGGCGGCGCTTGTTCTGTGAGGAAACAGAGGATGGCGCTGCTGCAATCCTCCTCTCATCTCCTCATCACTGTTTCTCCTGCAGGGTGGAGGACCCCCCCAGGCCAGGTCACAAGGCTGTGCAGCAGAAAAGGAAGGAAGGAATGAGTGAGTAAGGTGTCGGTGACCTGGTCTGGGGGAGCGGCCTCCACCCTGCAGGAGAAACAGTGATGAGGAGATGAGAGGAGGACTGCAGCAGCGCCATCCACTCAAGTTCCTCAGAGGTGAGGTGCTGAATGGTCTGCTATATACTGGGCACATGGAGGAGTACTGATCTAATGTATACTGGGGGCACATGGAGGGATACTGGTCTGCTATATACTGGGGGACATGGAGGAGTACTGATCTAATGTATACTGGGGGCACATGGAGAAATACTGGTCTGCTATATACAGGGGCACATGGAGGGATACTGGTCTGCTATATACTGGGGGCACATGGGGGAGTACTGGTCTGCTATATACTGGGGGCACATGGAGGAGTACTGATCTAATGTATACTGGGGGACATGGAGGGATACTGGTCTGCTATATACAGGGGGACATGGAGGGATACTGGTCTGCTATATACTGGGGGCACAGGGAGGAGTACTGGTCTGCTATATACTGGGGGCACAGGGAGGAGTACTGGTCTGCTATATACTGGGGGCACAGGAAGGAGTACTGGTATGCTATATACAGGGGGCACAGGGAGGCATACTGGTCTGCTGTATACAGGGGGACATGGAGGCAAACCGGTCTGCTATATACAGGGGGACATGGAGGCATACTGGTCTGCTGTATACTGTGGGCACATGGAGGGATACTGGTCTGCTATATACTGGGGGCACAGGGAGGGATACTGGTCTGCTGTATACAGGGGGACATGTAGGCATACTGGTCTGCTGTATACTGTGGGCACATGGAGGGATACTGGTCTGCTATATACTGGGGGCACAGGAAGGAGTACTGGTCTGCTGTATACAGGGGGACATGTAGGCATACTGGTCTGCTGTATACTGTGGGCACATGGAGGGATACTGGTCTGCTATATACTGGGGGCACAGGAAGGAGTACTGGTCTGCTATATACAGGGGGACATGGAGGGATACTGGTCTGCTATATACAGGGGGACATGGAGGGATACTGGTCTGCTATATACTGGGGGCACAGGGAGGAGTACTGGTCTGCTATATACAGGGGGGCACATGGAGGAGTACTGGTCTGCTATATACAGGGGGCACAGGGAGGGATACTTGTCTGCTATATACTGGGGGCACAGGAAGGAGTACTGGTCTGCTGTATACAGGGGGGCACAGGGAGGAGTACTGGTCTGCTGTATACAGGGGACATGGAGGGATACTGGTCTGCTATATACAGGGGGTACATGGAGGAGTACTGGTCTGCTATATACAGGGGGACATGGAGGAGTACTGGTCTGCTATATACTGGGGGCACAGGAAGGAGTACTGGTCTGCTATATACAGGGAGGGATACTGGTCTGCTATATACTGGGGGCACAGGAAGGAGTACTGGTCTGCTATATACAGGGGGCACATGGAGGAGTACTGGTCTGCTATACACAGGGGGACATGGAGGAATACTGGTCTTCTATAAACTGGGGGCACAGGGAGGGATACTGGTCTGCTATATACAGGGGACACAGGGAGGGATACTGGTCTGCTATATACAGGGGGACATGGAGGAATACTGGTCTTCTATATACTGGGGGCACAGGGAGGGATACTGGTCTGCTATATACAGGGGGACACAGGGAGGGATACAGCTGTTGAGTCAAAGGTTAGAATACAATTAGAGAATGACACAGTACAGTCCATTAATAATAGGGGGCAGTAGAACAGTACATGAGGGGACACAGTGCCACATTAGGGGGCGTCACCTTAGAGTGACTATAGGGGGGGGCCCAAACTAAAATTTTGCACCAGGGCCCATCAGCCCTTAGCTACGCCCCTGCCTTAGGGCTTTATCCAACTTCAGCAGCCACCGCTAATCAAATACCGAACGTCCGGATCGACTCGAGCATGCTCCAGGTTCACTCATCTCTAGTTTCTATATCAGAAGACATAGCTGAGAGATTGCGGAAGCGTGATCAACATCTCGGCTGCCCGCTTATTCCGCCAATAATTTCTCATAGACGCACGTTAAAAAATATTGATGGAATGAGCAGCCAGCAAGGGAGTGGATTACGCTGCCGCGATCTCTCCACGGCTATATCTCCTGATCAGAGGGAGTCTCAGCAGTGAGACAAGTATAAAAAGGATTGTTGGCACTCCATGAGAGGGGTTGTGCACGTGGTGGAATGGTTCAGCAACAGGTAAATAGAAAAGCCCAGCACTCACCAGATGAATTTGCTTATTTATTCAAGTACAGCATGAATCAATATTACACTCAGGACGCATGGCCTTCATCAGGTTTTTTCAATGAAAACAGCGGCCATTCTTTTTAGCCTAGGCAGCATTGCATTGAAATCAATGCAGTACCATTTGTTTCATGCACACAACGCACCAACAATGGCCATACACAAAAAAAAAACACCGGTTGGTGTTTGGCCAGTATGACAACAGCCGTTGTTACACAGTGTGTGAACATAACCTGAAAGTAATAAATGTGTTCTAATCTAGATCATGGAAAGATGTGTTGAGGACGGCACTTCCGTAGCGGTGGTGCTCGAGGCAGTGGGTATCCAAGTAAAATAGTAGAAAAAACCCCGGCACTCACAAGATGATACTTGTCATGATCTAGATTAATAAAATAGTAGTAAAAAATTTGGCACTCACCAGATGATACTTTCTAATTTATTGAGGTGCAAAAAGCATCAGGTACAACAAAGAGGGCGCATTTCGGCCAAGCATGGCCTTCATCAGCTTAGAGTTTACCTGATGCTTCTACTATTTTACTAATCTAGATCATGACTTCATCTACTTTTAATCAGCAAGTTTGCCCCCTAGGTCATAGAGCACAATACTACATTACAAGGTACCATGTGAAAAGCAAAACAAACCAAAAACTAAAATAAACTGTAACAACGACTGGGAAAGTTTCCATGAAAATCTCCTGCCCCTTAATGTATGTGAAAACTCTTCTCCTTCAGCTTATCGCCCAATCAGTCCTTCCTAAGGGCCCTATTCCACAGGAACGATAATCGGCCGAATCGGCCCCATTCGGCCCGATGTGACTGATTATTGCTCGGTGGAATAGAGAGAATGATCAGCCGATGATCGTGTCATCGGCTGGTCGTTCATTTAGGGCCAGACCTAAAATCATCGTTCCCCCACCACGCATCACTACGGTGGAATAGCGGTGCGTGGCGGGCGACCGACGATTTGAGAAGCACAATACAT
Organism: Dendropsophus ebraccatus; assembly: GCF_027789765.1. Taxonomy (NCBI): domain Eukaryota; kingdom Metazoa; phylum Chordata; class Amphibia; order Anura; family Hylidae; genus Dendropsophus; species Dendropsophus ebraccatus. The sequence goes on along the minus strand of NC_091460.1, from coordinate 133,507,762 downwards.
TACCTGCAGGGCTTCTCCTCCACTCTGTCTTCCTCCCCGGGTCCCACACACTCTAGCTGCAGAGTGGCCTGTCAGCTGACGAAGCGCTCAGCCAATCACAGGCAGGGACCGCCGAGCCATGTCAGCTGACAGGCCATTCTGAAGCTAGAGCGCGCGGGACCCGGGGAGGAAGACAGAGCGGAAGAGAAGAACTGACAGGTAATGTATGCTGCAAGGGCTGCAAGGACATCGGTAACGATGTCCCTGCAGCCCTCGCTCAACGATCATTGGGCCGTGGAATAGGCCCAGTAAACGAGCGACAATTTAGCAGATCGGCGCTCGTTTACATCGTTGATCGGGCCCTGCTCGGCCCGTGGAATAGGACCCTAACCTTTCTTTTATGGTGCCATTCAGTCTTCGGGAAGTATTGTGTTGAAAGGAACAACGGGGCACCTGGTTGAAGGTGGAAACAGGGAGTATTCGATATTCGCTGTTGAAAAGATTAGTCTGCTTCTGTTTGTGGGAACGGTACAGATATAGCTCCTTGTTCAAAAATCCTGTCAAAGGTCCGAAAATGTCACCGATGGAAAAAAAAATGCCGGGGTTTGTGTGTGGGCTAATGAAGTCTGTCTCAGGCAATCAAAGGATTAGTCCTCGAAGAAAAGCAGCGACGAGCTCTCCGACGGACGGATGAATCCAGCATCTCCCTCATCAATGTTGACACTGTTTGGTAATAGCCTCACATTGACGGCCTCTTGAAAATGTCATGTTCCTTTCAGGAACATAAGTGAAGGAATTGAACCAGCCAACCACCCTGGACTTCCATATAGTCATTTTTCAAGGATATTTCAATGAAGACATTTATAGATCTATAATGATATCATATCCGCCATTACTGCAAATAACTTAATTTTCTATTGCGGAGGAAGCGTTAATACCATCGGCAAATGGAATATGAATGGAATATCCAGAAAAATAATTTGAAGCGACGGCGTGATTTGTAAAATAGACTTTACAATGACTCATTGTAACACTGGCACAGCCTGACAGAATGCCAAGATTGTAAGGCACAGTGTCACTATGTCATCCATGCAAAGACATAGACGGCTCATGAGATTCAGAGACTGAACAATAACATGTGCCGATTAATTCAGGCAAAATATATATACAACAGCTCAGTTCATGTATGGATGGGTCTCCCTGCTATAGTAAAAGACGTACAGCTAGTCAAACTATTACTGTGTTACTTTAACTAAGCATAAATGTATATGGATTTGTAAAGATAAATAGATAGATAGATAATAGATAGAAGATAGATAGATAGATAATATACAGATAGATAGATAATATACAGATAGATAGGAGATAGATAAGATAGATATAGTTTGACTAGCTGTCATATAAAAAGACGTACATCTAGTCAAACTATTGTGTTACTTTAACTTTAAGTATAAATGTAAATGGATTTGTAAAGATAGATAGATAGATAGATAGATAGATAGATAGATAGATAGATAATAGATAGATAGATAGATAGATAGATAGATAGGAGACAGATAGATAGATAGATAGATAGATAGATAGATAGATAGATAGATAATAAATAGGAGATAGATAGATAGATAGATAGATAGATAGATAGATAGATAGATAGATAGATAGGAGATAGATAGATAGATGATAGATAGGAGATAGATAGATAGATAGATAGATAGATAGATAGATAATAGATAGATAGATAGATAGATAGAAGATAGATAGATAGATAGATAGATGATAGATGATAGATAGATAGATAGATAGGAGATAGATAGATAGATAGATAGATAGATAGATAGATAGATAGATAGATAGATAGATAGAAGATAGATAGATAGGAGACAGATAGATAGATAGATAGATAATAAATAAATAGGAGATAGATAGATAGATAGATAGATAGATAGATAGATAGATAGATAGATAGATAGATAGATAGATACACATAAATAAAGCAATATTGACCAGTTTTTCTTTCTGTTTCCCAAATGATGACTTTACAAATTCAAATCTTCCAGTACTTAAAAGCTGCTGCAGGAAGTGGTGTTTTCTTCCAAGTTTGACACAGTACTCTATGCTGACACCGATGTCCAAGACAGGAACTTTCCAGAGCAGGAGAAAATCCCCATAAAGAAAACACTACTTCCTGCAGGACAAACAGCAGCTGATTAGTACTGGAAGACTTGAGATTTTTAAATGGAAGCCAATTACAAATCTATATAACTTTCTGAAACCAGTTGATTTGAAAGAAAAAGGGTTTTCGTTGGAGTACCCCTTTAAGGATACAAACATGATTTTGAGCAAAACCTAGATTAAGAATCACGTCTTTTAAATTCAGATCTGAAAACGTGGATCTATCCACACAATATGAGTTGCTTTTCGGTAGTATCTGATCAGATTTCAAACTTCTTTGTTATTAGACGTGAAATGTATGATGTCATAAAATAAATAGCTACTTACTAATCATGGTAGACAGTACAAGCAAAGAAAAGAACATGACCTAAATGCTGCATTTTACTGCAAGGTCAGAAACATAACTTGTGTTCCTTCTGCAAAACTTTATTCCCCGTGATACTTACTACCCTCAGTAACAATTATTTGATAGTTCATGAGTAAATATACTATTCCAGTCTAATCCAGAATACTGTGATTAGTAAGTATAGCCTGTCATTTCTACTATACCGCTAAATGTGCCGGTTAAGACAAGGATACAGCCTTTGGCGCCTGGTCTTACGTTTCAGTATGAAATATTTTTTTCCTTAGGTGTCTACTCCAATTTCCAAGCCCTTACGTTAAAGAAAAATTGTGTTCCAATGGGAATAGACTGTTTCTATAAAGATTAATGAATGCAAGTTACTCTACGGACAGCAAGGGAATTATCTTATACCTAAGCGTCACATCACAGCTGCTCGCCTCAATGGCTTCAACAAACATTGCTCGAAAAAATGATAGAAACAATTTAAAAAAAAAAAAATATTTTGCTCACTAGATCTGAGTGCACATAGTAAATGGCTGGAAAAAAATACAAAAATGTGATTTATATTCATGCAGGTATTTCAATTTTCATCGAGCACATGTACAGACCTCTAACCATGGCAAGGTAAAGTATTGTTTCCAGATGGCAAATGTCAGGCTGCCAAGGTTTCGCCTTAAATATGACGCAGATTTGTCGAGAAATATGTTCCTAATACTTGCTATCAGTCTACCGCTTCTGCAGAGTCCTTGTAGTTTATAAACAGGTTGCCATAATAACGCATGCTTTATATTACGTATCTTCTTTTTACATGATTTAGCAAAAAAAATTTCATCACTGAATGATATAAATGGTCTAGAGTATGTGAATTACAAATATATAAAAAATAATGATATGAAATACATATTAATGCTTTATAATTAAAGGGGTCTTCTAACAACAGAATGTTCAAACTATCAATTAGAAACGTCGGTAGGTGGCGCTGTCGCGAACGTTTAGCATGTATAATTTTTTACTCTTTCAATTGTTCCCTGGCATAAAAAAACTTTGCAAAGTGATGCAGTACGTGTATACTGTATTTTCACCTCTACCCTTTGGGCTAATCTCCATATTCTACCATGTTACCCCAAAAATAAGACAGCGACTTATATGTTCCCAAAGACGTGCTAGGTCTCATTTTCAGGGGATGTCTTATTTTTTTATGAAGAATTGACATGTCACATGCACAACAGGGATAGAGCGTACTGTATGGCGGCTTCTGGCCACCAGGGGGAGCTCATCACAGCATGTTTGTACAGCACAGCAGGGACAGCGTATGGTATGGGGCAGGCGACGGGTTAATGGCAGAGTGTGTGCGGCTCTACATCTGGTGGTAGGAAACAACGGGGATGGTGGCAGGTGATGGGCCTTTTGATGCCTTGCCTGCATATTTACAAGTGATGGCTGTGGAAGGAAACATCAGGGTTGGCGGGTGACGGTCTTCATATCCTGCATTCAGCTGCAACAGGCGGTGAAGGAAGGGGACAATGGCAGAGTGCTAAAAAGACTCACAGCTGCATGCCCTGGTGTTCTGTTCGGTGGGCATGCTGCCAAGCAAAAACTTTTGTTTGGTCAGGGGAGGCCTTATGTTTGGCAACTCAGCAAAACTTCTGCTAGGTCTTATTTTCAGGGGAAAAGGGTTATACAGTTTAGTTATTTTCCAAAATTTTCCCCGACAGACATGACAATATCACTATGTTCTGCAAATGCAAATAGTGACTCTTACAGTGAAGACGAGGTTGTTATTATATCACTTTGACTGACATGTACGCCATTTGTTCACCATACTGCTGGCTCTTCTGCTTTATGTAACCTTTACGACTAATTAAAAGCAGAATTTACCCAAGGAAGTCGGGTTGGATCCAAGTGCTAGAAGCCCATTTTGAAGGTTGTTCTATGAACTTCAAAGTAGAAATGGCTGGTCACACAAATAAATGGCAACTCCTTTTAATACAGTTTGGTCATCATGTTTGCAAATGTTATCAGGAAACCTGCACAGAATCGTGCCCGTTTTGGTGAGGATTTTTTGCTGTAGGTTTTGGTGTAGTAAACAGATTAGACAGAGAGTGTGGACCTGCTATGCTGCTCAACCAGTTCGGCTCTGGGCCACCCCAGGGGGGAGATTCATCAAACATGGTGTAAAGTGAAACCGGCTCAGTTGCCCCTAGCAACCAATCAGATTCCACCTTTCATTTTTCAAAGAGTCTGCGAGGAATGTAAAGTGGAATCTGATTGGTTGCTAGGGGCAACTGAGCCAATTTCACTTTACAACATGTTTGATAAATCTCCCCCCAGGACTCTAAGTGCCTTCTGGGTCTTCACCCTTTATCCATCTCCAGAATATGAAAGCTGGACTTCTGTGACCACCAGGATACCAGGTCTCTCCCCAAGTGTGATTCTGATTTGAGCAGCAGCTGGTTTCCAAGAACCAGAGAGAGTTGTTCTACGGCAGTGGGGAACAGGCCGGGTATACGTGGTTAGCAACCTGAATCATCGGCAGGAGAGTAAGGGTACTTTTGCGCAAAGCCATTTTTCAATGATTAACGATAAATCATCTTAAACGACCACTAAGGAGAATGACCTCAAATCTTGCAGTCGTCCTGTCGTCGCTACGACAGAACGACATCTTATTCCAATTTTTATTACAATTTGCAAATGATCAACGATAAAAATAGGTCCAAATTCTATCAAACGACCAACTATTTCTTTTTGGTCGTTTAATCGTTGTCTGCTATTACACTAAACGATTTACGTTTGAATCTAAACGATCTTAAGTGCTGTACCAGGGATGAGGCAGGTATCGTAGTCAGACAGGTGAGGGCTGCAGGAGGTGGTATAAATAGGTTCAGGTGGCTCTGGATTGGCAGATCGCAGTAGCAGATGGAGACAAACTCCCTCTATAAATTCAGAGCCCCCCAGTGGCCAGAGATGTCATTGCTGCCGGAGGTGGAAGAAGATGCCAGAGAATACGAGCAGTCCCAGGACAAGGTTGGAGCATAGCAAAGGGTCGAATAGGACAGCACCGCCGCCAGTGAGTCTCATCCAGCGGGGAAATTGTCCATTTATCCATTTGCCAATTTTGCAACCGATCTACAAGATTTAAAATCTGCAGTTCGCTGCTACGATAATATGGAATTTATTTTATAGACACGATACATAATAGCCTAATATACAAGTGCCCAGTCAAATGAGTGTGAACACCCAGGAAAATCTCATCCTCAAGTGTGCACACACACACACACACACACACACATTCATGCTATTTGAAAGTTTTTATACAACTATTAAAGTAATTGGTCTTTTATGTGTCTGTAGCTCCTACTTTTTATTTTATGGAGGACATCTCTTATTTTGCAAATGGGCGCATGGACCTATTTTTCAGGACACGACTGTCTTCCAAATAATGAGAGAAATTCTAGAGAATGATGCCATAAAAATCAGTGTTCATAGCTCAGAAGCCGACAGTCTGCATGATTGTCGATGGGAGTATAGCTCATTTAACGTACATAAACTGGGAATTTTTCTTGCTGGAAATCTTCAAGGAGCCGCTCTGTCCGAGGGAGGAAGCTCGCGGTAAACTGCTAGATGAATTATAATCAGATTTGTCGCCATTGCTGATATTATAATAATGTACAATGGTGCTCGGTGCGCTTTGGACTAGTAGTAACCTGCTAAAACAAGCCTGAAATCATTATTATTTGTGGAACGTCTCGCTTTACTTTACTCAGGAGGGAAATAAAAATAAAGATTTGCGTCAGAAGACTCTTTTCTTATTAACAGAAAAAAAGGAAAAAAAAAGGAAAAAAAATGAAAAAAAATTGGTCAGCTCTCCTAGAACACTGTTCACACTAGGCAGGAGCACGTTGCCATGGCTGGAATTGCAAACACACAAAAACACAGAAAACACCAGAGGCATGAACACTTTACCAGGCTTGGTAAATGTATAAGTAATAATGATCTTGAATCTTTTTGGTTTAAAGGAGAAGTCCAGCGAAAATTTTTATTAAAGTATTGTATTACCCCCCAAAACTTATACAAATCACCAATATACACTTATTACAAGAAATGGTTATAAAGTGCTTTTTTCCCTGCACTTACTACTGCATCAAGGCTTCACTTCCTGGATAACATGGTGATGTCACTTCCTGGATAACATGGTGATGTCACTTCCTGGATAACATGGTGATGCCACTTCCTGGATAAAAAAAAAAGGTGATGTCACTTCCTGGATAAAATGGTGAGGTCACGCCCGACTCCCAGAGCTGTGGCTGCTGGAGAGGATGATGGCAGGGGGACACAGGGCACTGGAAGGTAACTAAGCATCCCTCTGCCATCATCCTTTCCAGCAGCCACAGCCCGAAAAGCTCTGGGAGTCGGGTCGTGACATCACCATTTTATCCAAGAAGTGACATCAATATGTTATCCAGGAAGTGACATTACCATTTTATCCAGGAAGTGACATCACCATGTTATCCAGGAAGTGACATCACCATTTTTATCCAGGAAGTGACATCACCATGTTATCCAGGAAGTGACATCACCATGTTATCCAATAAGTGAAGCCTTGATGCAGTGGGAAGTGCAAGGAAAAAAGCACTTTATAAGCATTTTCCGTAATAAGTGTATATTGGTAATTTGTATAACTTTTGGGGGAAATAAAATACTTAAATAAAAATTTTTACCGGACTTTTCCTTGATAAAAAAAAAATGGCTCTGTCCGGACTTCTCCTTTATCAATTAAACTCCAGCCGCGCATACATCTATGATAATTTTGGAATTCTCATTTTGGAAGTATGGATTTTGAAGTGAGTTCATAGGTAATATTCTGCAAATTCATGGCAAAATCTACAACATTTATCTAGCATATATGGCCAGATGAATTTTCATAATTGTTCCCGCAAATAATGAGACAACCCTAGAAGTTCTGTCACTGTTTTGCCTTTCTTGGAGGTCTTCTACACAGCCCGCTATGTCCCAGCACACTCAACTTCGGGAGAAAATCTCCTTCTATACAGTCTCCCTTCTAGTGTTAAGCAAACCTGTCAAAATGTATTTGTATTTGGCAACATTAGCCGAACCTGAACACTCTGGGATAGATTTATCACACATGGTTTAAAGTGAAACTGGCTCAGTTGCCCCTAGCAACCAGATTCCTCCTTTCATTTTCCAAAGAGTCTGTGAGGAATGAAAGGTGGAATCTGATTGGTTGCTAGGGGCAACTGGGCCAGTTTCACTTTACACCATGTTTGATAAATCTCCCCCTTAGTATTTACTATAAATAACACCCAAAACTAGCCTAGCCCTGAGTAGAAACACTAATGGTCCTATTAGATGGCCGATCAATAATGTAAACGAGCGCCAATCTGTTAGATTGGCGTTCGTTTACTGAGCCTATTACACAGCTCTGGCTAGTCCTGTGTTTCGAGACTCTTTGATGAGGCTCCACGGGCTCTTCTTTTGCATATTCATGTTTCCCAGGTGGCAATGCACCTAGGACTTCACTGCATTGAGCGCTTTCACTAGCAGCCGGCAGTGTTGTCGTTTGGCTGGTCTCCTGAGATCAGTTATCGGTTTCTCTATTGTCCGAATCATCATCAAACGGATCTCACTCAAAGGTTGTTTTTTTTAATTTGTTTTTTTTTTTTTCCATATAGAACTGTGCCAATACATATCCATATAGAAAGCAATACCTAAGTACATAGGCCTCTCTACTTTTTTTTTTCATTTTAGGCGACAAATATGTTGTGCATATCTTAAACACTTCAAAACAAAATAGTCCATTATCATTCTTTATACTTTTTTCTATACATTTTCCAAGATAGAAACCACTATCTCTTGGCATGTAGACTATAAACTTTAGATTTGGAAATTATTCAAACTGTGTGTGGGAGAGATGATTCTTGGCAATGTGTATGATATATATGCAAACAATATCTGCAAACACTCGGTCCGTTTCCAGATTGTGTTTTGCTGAAATCATCCAAAATGTAGAACTTGAGTATGACTGTATGCATCACAAACACTACTTGTATATAAATGTAAAATAAATAGCTCTATAAACGATATTATGACAAAGTTGAAACCCACATAATGCGAGACGGGAAAGATCAATACATTTAACTTGGCAAATTGTCAGCCATAAGGGATAATAATTGTTTAGTGTGAATGGGCCCTAAGCCCTCCAGCTAGCTAGAGATGAGCGAATAAGTGATCTGTGCTCCACTCACCAAGCCGCCGGCCTTTCAGTGCTGCTCCACTCCCTGCCGCTCCATCCCGGGTGCTGGGGAAAAGCTATATCCAATCCTGGGAAACTGGGAGAAGTTTCCCAGTATTGGATCCAGCTTTTTCCGGCATCCTGGGAGGAGCGGCCGGAGGCTTGATGAGCGGAGTGCAGATCAAACGAAGCGATTCGCTTAATTTAGATGAGTGATCTGCTCACCTCTAACTGTAACTGTAACCATAGAGACTCTATAAGATTCTCTGATTAGTCTAAAACCTGATCTGTTGATTGTTGAAGCCTGAACTGTATCCCCATATTTGATGATCTTGCTGAAATTTGAGTTGTTTAAAGCTAAGTTCACACATTGTATGACAGCAGCCGTTCTGTGAATAGGCCGTGTCACATAACAGCCGCTGTCTGTGCAGTTAAACCCGGCCGGTACTGCAGTACCGGCCAGATGAACTTTATTTCTTTCTAATTGGAATGCAGGCACATAAGGGTGTGCCAGTGCTCCAATTACCCATAGCCGACAATGTAAAGACTGTCCAGAGCTGCACTTTACATTGCCTGCTCTGTCACTTTTGTACAGCTGCTATTAAATGAATAGCGGACGCACAAAAATGACATGACAGTTTTCTGTACGGCCGCATGGAATCTCGGCCAGAGATTATAGAGTGTGTATACACTCTGGCCGGGATTCCATAGAAAACAATGCGATGTACTTTTTCAATAAATAGCGGCCGGTGTTACAATCTGCAACAATGGCCATTATAAATTGAAAAAATAAAAAAATTTGTGTGAACCCGGCCTTAAAGTTCATCTGTGTCTGGCTCTCTTATTATACATGACCATTACGGACTCCCTAAAACACCACCAGCCAGGACACGCAAGAAGTGCCCGGGGGAAACTGCAAATATCATCATCTCGTGCGCCTCTGCTCTCCGCCCAAAGAATTGACATGTCAACTCTTTGGGCAAAGAGCGGAAGCACATGAGAAATCCCACTTTTGTTTAGTGTGAACAGGCCCTAAGCCCTCTAGCCACTGTAACCATAGAGACCTAGACAGTGACCTGCGTGAGGACTTCACACAGGCCTGACTCCGTTATTCCATCTATGCTACCCTAAGCTCCCCAGCCACTGTAACCATAGAAACCCAGACAGCGGGACAATAGGACAGGTGGAACTTCAAGCGGTATCCACAGCTCGGTCTCCGCTTGAAATTCCGTCACTTTAGCTCAGTGTGAACGGGCCCTATAACATGGGAACGCACTACTTAAGTTGGTCCAATGAAATGCAATGGTTTCTCAGGAGATGATGATATTTGCAGTTTCCCCCAGGCACTTCCTGTGTGTCTTGGCTGGTGGTGTTTTAAGGAGCCCGCCATGTATAATAAGAGACGCCAGATACAGATGCACTTTAAGGCCGGGTTCACACAAAATATTTTTTCAATTTATAACGGCCATTGTTGCAGATTGTAACACCGGCCGCTATTTATTGAAAAAATACATTGCATTGTTTTCTATGGAATCCCGGCCAGAGTGTATACTCACTGTATATACTCTGGCCGAGATTCCATGCAGCCGTACAGAAAACTGTCATGTCATTTTTGTGCGTCCGCTATTCATTTAATAGCAGCTGCACAAAATTGACAGAGCAGACAATGTAAAGTGCAGTTCTGGATGGACTTTACATTGTCGGCTATGGGTAATTGAAGCGCAGGCACACCCTTATGTGTCTGCATTCAACACAAGCCCGACTCCGTTATTCCATCTATGCTACAGAATGATAAATAGTTTTAAGAAGTCTGATGAAAGTATAACAGCACAGTAATAAAAGTATAGGCAATGCCATAGAAACTTCACCTCAAACTTTGCCGACACGGTGACATGGATTGAAGCGGCTCTTTCAGCGAGAGTTTCCAATATCAGCTTAGAAGAGCAGAAAGTCTCTTTTATGGTTAAAAGAATTTACAAAACCATTAAATGAATTATGAGACAAAAAGCAAAAGGGGAAAGAAATCTGTTTCCCCACAAGGATTGCTTGGACGCTCTGTTTTCTGCATTAGCCAGAGCACATCCTGAAAGATATGAAACAGTAGTTGGCTCTTTTCAAACTCTTCTGTGCAGAAGCAGTAGCACCTACAGCAAATAAATCATCCTACAGTATAATAAATGACAGCAGGAAGCATGGACTTTGTTCCCATTTAAAGAGACAGAACAGCCCTGTCCGAGTGGAAAACTCATTTTCAGTTTTGAAAGTTCTGTACCTTATATACTATATGAAATAAAGGATAGCAGTATGGCGGGGTGGACTGAATTCAATTGCTTTTTCTCTGCGTGACTAAATGTGAAATGATATCCTCAGATTGGAAAACAACCATGTGCATCCTTGACTAAACCAAGGCAAATAGCCATAATATTGGACATACTTTTAAATGAGATCCATAAAAGATAGTAAGCTGGTAAGCGTCAAAGCATTCGAGCAAAAATCCTGAATGTTTTATGTGCTGTGTGTACTCATTCAGTAAATGCCGTGTTTGCTGTAAGGCAGATGAACGATGCAGCAAAAAAATAAATAAATAAATAAATTAAAAAAAAAGGAGTTTGGCTGTCATAGACAATAGGGCACCTGAATTGTTCTCGCTTCATTGCAAGTAGAGATGAGCGACACGAATCTGGTGAATCAAGATCCGCTGCAAATAGCGCGGTCAATTGGCTTTGTTCTGTGAAGCAAATTCCCGCTGATTTGTTAAGGAAGTTCGCAAAAAAAAACTGGCAGGTGCACATGCTGTCTGGAATGTCACTGGGTGGGAGAAAGGGATTAACCATAATCCCTAGCGCCCGTCCAATTAGCTGCAGGCCCCTCTGTGATGTCAGCACCTCCCCCTCTATATAAGGAGGTTCGGTAACGGAGGCGGCCAGTCAGCTGTGTGTGGAGGAGAGAGCAGGATGGCAGCAGGCAGTTACAGCAGAGCAGGGAGAGACTAACAGACCTACTATAGTTTTGGCTGTTTTAATGAAATTCATTAGGATGCACCCCCTCAAAGGCTGAGCCTGCTTACATTTAAAGTACATGGTCCCAACCAGATTAAAAACAGCAATCATTCAGGTGCCAATATCTTCATGGAGACTGTAAATATATAGGGAAGAAAGCAAAATATAAGGTACTAAAATGTTCATATCTCCTTAACTGGCTATTAAAGGGGTTATCCAGCGAAAATTTCAGAAAGTTATACAGATTTGTAGTTTACTTCTATTAAAGAATCTCAAGACTTCCATACTTATCAGCTGCTGTATGTTATGCAGGAAATTTTCAATCTGACACAGTGCTCTCTGCTGACATCTCTGGCCGAGACAGGAACTCTGTCTCGGTTTTCTATGAATCCCCATAGAAAACCTTTCCTGCTCTGGACAGTTCCTGTCTCAGCCAGAGATGTCAGCAGAGAGCAGTGTCAGACTGAAAATAAAACATTTCCTGCAGGACATACAGCAGCTGATAAGTATGAAAAGAGATTTTTTAATAAAAGTAAATTACAAATCTGTATAACTTTCTGACAGCAGTTGATTTGAAAGAAAAATATTTTTGCTGGACAACCCCTTTAATATGATGGTGATGATACATATGCAGTTTAGTATTTAGCAATTATTTATTATACTGAATACTTACCATGATTCCTTTCAGTTTGTAAAAGCTTCAACAACTTAAAGGGATAGTTAAAAAAAAAAAATCTTTGAAATCAACTGGTGCCAGAAAGTGCCAGGGATTTGTAATTTACTTCTATTAAAAAATCTCAAGTCTTCCAGTACCTATGAGCTGCCGTATGTCCTGCAGGAAGTGGTGTATTATCTCTAGACTAACACACTGCTCTTTGCTTTCTTGAAATTATAACTATTTCTTCCACCATAAAAGCAACTCTGCACACTTCATCCGTCGGACAGGCTCACATAGTTATGATGATAGATGCAAGTATGCAATGAACGTTCAGGGTTTGTATTTCACTGGTGACAACACTGAATGGACAAGAAGGAAATGCTATCCAACCAGATTAGGAGCGGCGTAATACATGTGCGGAACATATAGTCTAGGTCAATGAGCCGATTCGGCAACACATGCTGCTTATCCACTTATATTACGTTCCTCCCTTAGCCTGGCGTATTTGCTTCAAACACTTGTCGTACGTCAGTCTAAAACAACAAAATATATCATTTCAAGAGAGTCCAAGTGACAGGTGTCTGGGGGGATATCAACCGAGCATATAAGAAGGGGGGGGCTGAAAATATGAGACTCACAAGTCAGTGGCTTCACTCCCAATTCCCATCAGCGCACACTCACAGCCATGGACGAGGCTAGAGAACGAGAGTGTAACCTTGTAAGCAATATGGCAGGATATACACATGTATACATACGTATTCTTGTATAACTAACAAGAACAAAGCTCTCATGTAAGATCATTGGACGTAGACTAAGGCTGGGTTCACACTGTGTTTTTGCAACCCGTTTAACGTATACGTTTTATGGAAAAAACTGATGCAAGAACAGATGCTATTGTGTCTATTGTGTTTTTCCGTTGAGTTATTTAAAAAAAAAAAAAAAAAAAAAAAATTGAAAAGTTGAAAATGATGCTTTTTTCTGGACACGAAAGTAGTGTTGACTAAGTTTTTCTGTCCGTTAAAAGTAACCAATTAAAAACGGACACGTTGAAAGGATAGGAAAAATGCAGTGTGAACCTGTGAAGGTGACCATAAAGGTGATGTTACTTTGGGTAAAAACATTGTAATCCTTAAAATGGCTTAAAGGGGTGCTCCAGTATGGGGGCACTTTTTTGGGGGGACTGAAGGTGAGGAGGTGGCTGAAATAAAAGACGTCCACTTACCTCCCCGATTCCAGCGGCGGGTCCCGCATCACGGCGCTCCGGTCCCCGTTTCCCGGCCGCTTCTGGGTGTCTGACGCCGCCCGAGACTCTACGTCTCAGGGCCGCTCAGCCACTCAGTGAAGGAGGCGGGATCCGAGCGGACTTCAAACGGATCCCGCCTCCTTCACTGAGTGGCTGAGCGGCCCTGAGACGTCACGTCTCGGGCCCGCGTCAGACACCCGGAAGCGGTCGGGAACAGGGCACCGGAGCGCCATGATGCGGGACCCGCTGCTGGAACTGGGGAGGTAAGTGGAAGTATTTTATTTCAGCCACCTCCTCCTCGGTCCCCCCAAAAAAGTGCCCCCACGCTGGAGCACCCCTTTAAGCCTTGTATCTGCTTCTAGAAGAAGGAGAGGAATGCTGGCAGCATGCCAATGAGCACAGCACCATGAACCTACATCGCAGCCACAATACAGACGCAAGGAAGAGACATTGTTATATAAACAATATATGGTAAAAAACACGTTATACCAGCTAGACTGCGTAGGACAGGAAACTGCTGACCATCTATGGATTGACCTATTAGAGTGTGATATGTATGTGTCTTGTGACTCGAAACCCCGCCTGTATTGAAAGTTTATATATTTCATGTGAAACCAAATAAAGCATGAGTGTGCACTCCTAACTCAGCTGAGAGAGGAGGTTATACCGTCTTATTGCCTGGTGTCATGTCCTTGTCGCTAGCGCTCAGCTTACTTAATTTGGACAGGGAAAGTCACTTGGGAATAAGGCAGATAAAAACCAAATCCCGCCTTATCAAACCCAGCCTAAGAAGTCAATTTTTAGATATCAGGAAATCAAGACAGCCTTTCGATATCATCACATGTCCTCAGCGTTCTGACAAAACGTAAGAATCTCAGAGCAGCATAAATCTAAAGTAACATGACGGCCACCAGGTATTCCCTGGGTTTCCATCTGCTGCTTCCCGCACTGTAATCAGTATATAACTGGTTTGCCGGGATTCTGGACTCCATGAAAATGCCATTGAAAATGTTTTTTGTTTTTTTTCTAAGGCTGGGATCACATTACGGTTTTTTAATCCTTTTTTTCAAATACGTTTTTGCAAAAAACGGATGAAGAAGAAACAGATGCATTTGTGTGCATCTGTTTTGATCCGTTTTTACATTGACTTCCAGTATTAGAAAAAAAAAGGATAAAAATGCATCCGTTTTTTACTGTACACAAAAATAAGTTTTTGTGTACGTACAAAAAAAGGTTGCGTTTTAATCCCTTATTTTCATAATGGAAATCAATGGAAAAATGGATCAGAACAGATACACACAAATGCAACCTTTTTTTTTTTTTTTTTTTTTGCAAAAAGTATTTAAAAGATTATATATATATATATATATATATATATATATATATATATATATATATATATATATATATAAAACTAGTGTGAACCCAGCCTGTTTTGTGCATGATCTCAGATCTGCGCTGGGGAATCTGTTAGCGCTATGAAAAGAAATATTATTATTATTATTATATGTGGTTGTAAATGTCAAACCGATTCGCAAGGTACATGGGCTGCTCCTAAGCATGGGTTCACACTACGTTTTTGCAATTCGTTTTTCTTTCTTAGCAAATACGAGTGGAAGAACGGATGCATTTGTTTTTAAATTGACTTTCATTATAAAAAAAGGATTAAAACGCAACCGCTCTTTTAACGTACACAAAAACATGGCTGACCTTATTTTTGTGTACGTAAAAAAACACCCAGATGCATTTTTATCCCTTTTTTATTTAAAAAAAATAATGGAAGTCAATGGAAAAACGGATCAAAATGAATGCACGCAAATGCATCCGTCTTTCCATCCTTTTTTGCAAAGAAAACAGATAACAAAAAACGTAGTGTAAAACCAGCTTAAAGGATTGGCACAGTCACAATGCTTTGTTAATGACAGTGAAATCATGTGCCTACCCTGAGAAGGCCGCCTTATATTCAGCTATGCTATCATTTCATTGCAATTTTTATTGGACGCCCCAGCAGGAAGCTTGGCTATCAGTTTCAAAGTGCTAAGTAAATGTAGAAGAGAAAGCATAACA
Organism: Dendropsophus ebraccatus; assembly: GCF_027789765.1. Taxonomy (NCBI): domain Eukaryota; kingdom Metazoa; phylum Chordata; class Amphibia; order Anura; family Hylidae; genus Dendropsophus; species Dendropsophus ebraccatus. The sequence goes on along the minus strand of NC_091460.1, from coordinate 133,492,051 downwards.
TCCTCAAGAGTCATTTCTGGCCATGATGGTGGCACTAGACTGCCAAGAGGATCTTCACCTTCAGACATTCCAAAAACAAGTCCCACAAATAAAAAAAAAACGGACAGATATAGGTGCTCTGGACTGAACACAGGCCTAAGAAAAGAAAATCATGGAATCCCTGGCACTTAAAGGGGTTGTTCACCAACTTTTTATTTTATTTTATTTTTTATTTTTTCAAATCAACTGAGGTCATAAAGTGCTAGAGATTTGTAATTTAATTTTATTAAAAAATCTCCAGTCTTCCAGCACTTATCAGTTGCTGTATGTCCTGCAGGAAGTGTTAAGGGAAGGTTATGCCAGCTGGATGTACAACCGTGCAAGGAGATCCGGGACTTTGGTGGCACTGACGGCTTTAGATGCTCCTTCAATGATGGTAGTAGTAAGTAGTAAGAAGTAGGAGATGTAAAATCAAAGCTTTATTACAAGAATTACACGTTTTAAGGCACAGCCTCTTCATTAGATTTGCATGTTCTGCAGGAAGTGTTGTATTTTTTCCAGTCTGACACAGTGCTCTCTGCTGCCACCTCTGTCCATGTCAGGAACTGTCCAGACCATTAACAAATCCCAGACTGGAAATAATACCCCTTCCTGCAGGATATACAGCAGTTGATAAGTACTGAAAGATTGGAGATTTTTTTTTTTTTTAAGAAGTAAATTACAAATCTCTGGCACTTTCTGGCACCAGTTGATTTGAAATAATTTTTTTTTCTTTTGTGAACAATCCCTTTAAGGACTTGCACTTTCTCCATTCACTGAATAAAGGCTGCTGCAAATGGATCTGTATTCTGCTGCATGTCTGATGTACTATGATATTCTAGGAAATTTACACTATACAATGATGATAAGGTCTTCACTTTAAACTGCACTCATAGGGGGAGATTTATCAAACATGGTGTAAAGTGAGACTGGCTCAGTTGCTCCTAGCAACCAATCAGATTCCACCTTTCATTCCTCACAGACTCTTTGGAAAATGAAAGGTGGAATCTGATTGGTTGCTAGGGGCAACTGAGCCAGTCTCACTTTACACCATGTTTGATAAATCTCCCCCATAACCTTGAACTACTATAAGGGATGAGCCTTCCAGCATCATGTCCACATGACATATACCCTATGCCTGAACATGATGTGATACAGGGAAGTATAATAAGCAGCTTACTAACACTAACAGAATAAAATAGCAGACGCAGAGAAACTGTGCGGCTCTATAATATCTTATTGACCTTTTCTTTCACCTACACTGATGAGATGAGGCTTGAAAAGATTCCAATTTGCATCACATTCACAAGCCCAAGCCGGACAGGTGATCTTTTCAGAATTTGGTTTTAATGTATTCATATTCTGCCCGTTATTGCTAGAGGGGGAGGGGGGATATGGAGTTCATGTGCCAGACATCTAGACAACCAGTTAACCTTTATCACATTAAAAGTGCAAAATCACAGGAAACAGATGAGCGAAGAGTGAAATATTCGAAAATTCGATTCGAATAGCGCCCCAATATTCGTAAATTCGATCGAATATCGAATCTCATTATAGTCTATGGGAGAAAAATACTCAGGACTTTGAAATCAATATTCAACCACTAGGAGGTCACCAAGTGCCCAATGACACCTCAGGAAATGATGCCAACACCTCTGGATGCATATGGGACAGCAGGGGAAGCATCCCTGGCTGCATCTAACACTAGTGATGAGCGAACATCCCAATTTTCCCAAGTGTACGCCGAAGATTCACAAACAAATTATGAGCGTAAATTAGAAGCATACGTTTCGGTCTAGCAGTAAGCACTTGCGTACGTATCAGGTCAGGTGCAGTGTAAAATACGTAATAACGAAAATTAACGATAACTACAAATCAGTAGTAGCAAGATAACAGGTATTATCCCGCACTCACAGTATTCAGCCGTATACCGGATATATAATTGTTTTTACAACAATAAAACTAAAGGGCTGGTCAACACCTTTACAGGACGCAGACTGCACAAATCAGTAGTAGCAAGATAACAGCTATTATACCACACTCACAGTATACAGCACACACAGTATATATACAGTAGATGTCTGAACATACTGCCTGTCTCACAACAGTTTCTATATAGATGGTTTTTATACTTTTAGTCCTAACAAGGGCTTTTGGGCGTCCCTCCCTACCTAACTAAACCTAAAAGCTTTCTCTCCCTGGTATACAGACTGTCCCTCTCTAGCTCCAACCAGCAAGTGACACAAATCTGAAATCCCCTATTCTTATACTCAGGAGGTCACATGGTTTAGCCAGACAATCACAGTTAGAGGTTTTTTTTTTTAAAGTCCTGCTTATTCCTAGTGCCTCCTCCTTGCCCCTGCATTGTTATTGGCTGGAAAAAAGCGACAGTGGGGTTGGAGGTCGAATCGAATTTTTACTGCGTTGGCGTTCGAATATTCGAACACATTCGAATAGCTCAAAAAGCGTACTATTAGATCAAATAGTATTCGCTCATTACTAATTGTTATCAATATCTGATCACCCAGCAACCCCAATGATCTGCTGTCCTGCAGGGCTGCCACAGTTGGATCCATGCTGAGAACAGGGACGAAAGTATTTGGCTCCGTTCACTGCATAGTGGAAGCGTCTGGAGCTGCAGTAACATCTCCCAATTGCAGTGAACAGGTAAAGCATCATTTTTGCAGCTACTGGGGTTGTTCACCCCATATTTTTTTTTGTTCTTTCAAATCAACTGGTGCCAGAAAGTGCCAGAGATTTGTAATTTAAAAATAAATAACAACAATTTTCTTGCGAAAACAGCACCACTCCTGTCTCCAGTTTGTGTGTGGTATTACACCTAAACTCCATTCACTTCAATAGAATTGTGCCCCAAGAATACACTAAAACCATGGACAGGAGTAACCCTTTAAAAAGGTTGTTTACCAAATCAGCTGGTACTAGATAGGGCCCAAGATTTGTAATTTAGTTCTACTAAAAAAAAATCTCAAGTCTTCCTGTACTTATCAGCTGCTGTATATCCTACGGGAAGTGGTGTAGTCTTTCAAATCTGGAGGGCAGGAGAGGTTTATTACGGGGATTTGCTGCTGCTCTGGACATGGACAGTCAGAGTGCAGAGAATACACCACTTCCTGCAGGACATACAGCAGCTGATAAGCACTGGGAGACTGGATATTTTTTTTATATAGAAGTAAATTATAATTCTCTGGCACTTTCTGGCACCAATTGATTTGAAATATATATATATATATATATATATATATATATATATATATATGTGGAAATCCAATAATAAATTGCAGGTATGAGGGACGTTTACATTCTATGCCATTCCAAGATCTTATACTTTACTTCTCCCAAAAGAACTATTTCCCTCTGGGATTTGTACAGGACGCCGTACAGGGGATTACATGTAATGAGTTCTCACCTATGTGCCTCACTGCTTCCTGGCACAGGCATTCATAGACAGGTGCCATACAGATGCTGACAAGAAATAACTGAACATTTTCCCATTATGAAACATTGTCATTAAAACATGTAAATATACTTCAGAACAATGTATTCTTCACTATTTCAATTATTAATTATTATTTTTTTTTACAGTTCCATCCATATTAAAAATGGAATGAAATATGAAAAAGCATTTAGCATAAAAAAGTATTGTGTACTGGAACAGTCTGTACAGAATTCAATCGAAGAAGGAACTACTGTATATACAATATATATATATATATATATATATATATATATAGTCAAAGGGTAAACTGCACTGAACAGTTTCCTTCTATAGTTTTTATAGTTTTCTCAAAGAAATTGGCCGCTACATTAAATAAAATCTATCACATTACAGGGAATGTGTCATAAAAAAAATGACTTTTTCTATCTACATTATAAAATAATCCAGAATTCTTGCAGTTTTCATTCTCACCACTGGGGCTAAAACTAAGCTGAGACGTCCTGTTATGTCTGTGGTGATAAGAGGAGGCTGCTGTAAAGTGATCTGTGCAGCATTGCAGTATCATGTGACACCAGTGGGTAGATGACATCAATACAAGACAACAGCAGCTTCCTGTGGAATGACCTTTGCAAAGATCACAGAACGCGCTCAATGATGTTGTTTTACATTCAGAGTCTCTCTGTTGTAGTCTACGTCCATGAGTCTTGCTGAAAAGCACGTCACTAAATGCTGTTAAAAACAGATAGTCGCCCCCATAACAATGTACAAATAGTGAAACAAATAAAAGTTAAAGTCAGAAAATAGAAACAGATTAGAATAAAAGAACAATTTTTAGTATCTGACACTAATCAGTTAAAGAGAATTTAGGTGACACATTCCCTTTATCTCTGGTCTGAGCCTAGGGGTGTAACCAATGACATCATCATATTGCTCAGGTCAGTAGAGGTTTGAGCTTCGCCCTTGAAGAAGACAGAAGGGGATCTCCAGAATAGCTTCTTATGAAGCTCTGGGGTCCTCAGATCAGACTTGCAGTGACTAATAGAAATGCTACTATAGAGAACTGCAGTACTGGCCGGGATGATCTTCTCTGGGACCGGCCGAGCTACAGAATGGCCGGTCTCTTACAAGGTGTGAACATAGCCCTAAAGAGCGGTTTTTTTTGTGTTTTTTTGGCGGGCGTGGGGCACCTAGAAGTATTGCTTATAGCAATTACTTTTATGGTTGGCAACAGTGCTACAGGCTATAAAGCACTGTACAGCTACCAGCACCATTTTCCAGTGTCTGATTCCCTTTAAAGTGAATGTACCATTAGGTACATCGCTTTGCGTTTTTTATATGAATAGACCGGCACTGGTGCTGGGATGCCGGTGGCACAGTCCTTTTTTTGAACCGCAGCCCGATTCCCACGCATGACACTATTCTATTCCCTAGCACTGGCCCAGCACGAAGCACTGGGGGTGTGATGAAACCCCCTCCCATCTGTTACACGGCTCTATTAATTGTAAAGGAGCCACGTCCCAGAGTGCAGGAGTTTAGTCACCCTGGGGGAGGCAGGTCCGCCTCAATTGCGTCATCCTGGGCAGTGCTTGGGAATAGACCGTCACCTGTGCCAGCCCCGGTCTATTCATATAAAAACTTGAAGCGATTTATTGAATAGTACGTTCGCTTTAAAGGAGAAGTCCAGCGAAAATTTTTATTTAAGTGTTGTATTCACAGCCAAAAGTTATATAAATCACCAATATACACTTATTACTGGAAATGCTTATGAAGTGCTTTTTTCCCTGCACTTACTACTACATCAAGGCTTCATTTCCTGGATAACATGGTGATGTCACTTCCTGGATAACATGGTGATGTCACTTCATGGATAACATGGTGATGTCACTTCCTGGATAACATGGTGATGTAACTTTCTGGATAACATGGTGATGTCACTTCCTGGATAACATGGTGATGTAACTTTCTGGATAACATGGTGATGTCACTTCCTGGATAACATGGTGATGTCACTTCCTGGATAACATGGTGATGTAACTTTCTGGATAACATGGTTATGTCAGTTCCTATATAAAATGGTGATGTCACAACTCGACTCCCAGAGCTGTGCGGGCTGTGGCTGCTGGAAAGAATGATGACAGGGGGACACAGGGCACTGGAGGGACACTGAGCATCCCCCTGCCACCACACAGCTCTGGGAGTCAGGAAGTGACATCACCATGTTATCCAGGAAGTGACATCACCCTGTTATCCAGGAAGTGACATCACCATGTTATCCAGGAAGTGAAGCCTTGATGCAGTAGTAAGTGCAGGGAAAAAGCACTTTATAAGCATTTCCTGTAATAAGTGTATATTGGTAATTTGTATAATTTTGGGGCGGCAATACAATACTTCAATAAAAATTTTCCTTTAAGCAGTTTTTTTTGGATTCAAAGCCAAGAATGCATCCAGCAAGAAGGAGAAGTCTTCCCATCTAGAGATGAGCGAACCTGGAGCATGCTCAAGTCGATCCGAACCCAAACTTTCGGCATTTGATTAGTGGTGGCTGCTGAACTGGGATAAAGCCCTAAGGCTATATGGAAATCATGGATATAGTCATTGGCTGCATCCACGTTTTCCAGACAACCTTAGAGCTTTATCCAAGTTCAGCAGCCCCAGCTAATCAAATACCGAACGTTCGGGTTCGGATCGACTCGAACCCGAACCCGGTTCGCTCATCTCTATTCCCATCCCTTTAGAATCCACTAATAGGTTTGGCTCAGAACCTAAAAAAAAAGTTCCACAAAACCTCCTTTTTTTTCCTCCAAAACCCAGTGTGTTATTAGTCTAGAATACACTCGGAGACTGATCCTTGTTTGAGAACTACAAGAAATCTCATTTATGGGTGTTTAGGCCCATTTCTCCCTTAGCTCATGCCTGAAATTTACTTTACGTCGCACATAAAACTATGAATTACTTTTAAAGTCTAGTATTTTATGTCTACTCTGTGGTTTTAAGCGGCGAACTGCATTGTTACCTTAACATTTCCATAATTCAGCTATAGGTCAGAAGTGGTCAAAGATTCTAAGCCGTCTCCAGTCCTCAAGGTTACCGGGGCACGGACGTTCTTCCAAATAGGCTCCCTGTGCTGCGGAAATTTATGTGGCTAAGAATACGAAATGTCTCTGGAGTTTAAGTGAGTGTCTCTCTCCGACTAATAAAGAGGATATTAAGTTTAAGATACTGCTGTAATTGTCATTGTGGTCCGTACTTACCCTCAATGACAATTCCCACTGACATTACTAGGAGTTATACTCGCCATTCCCCAACCAACTAAAATGGAAACTGAGTTTAAGTGTCTCGCCAGCGAGTCGTAAAATAAAAAACTGAATTTCTCAGCACAATAACCATCAATAAAAGGGTCTCGGTTTTAGATCTGAAAATAAGTGTTAATAGATTTTTTTTTTTCTCTTGCTAAATCAGCATTATATAAAGTTGTTGAGAAGTCTGTTCGCTGGAAGAAACACAAATGCTCGTCTGGTTCCCCGGCAGACCTCCTATTGTTTTATACTTTGAAGGAACAATGTGCCTTCTTCCATTCTTCTTTACTTCCACGCTGTCATTGATAATGTTAGGCTATAAACATACAAATATAAACCGGTAAGAATAAAAAAAGAATCTTCAAATGAAGAATTCTCCTTAAAGGGGTTGTTCACCCAAAAAAATAAAAAATTCTTTCAAATCAACTGGTGCCAGAAAATGACAGAGATTTGTAATTTACTTCAATTAAAGAAATCTCAAGTCTTCCAGTACTTATCCTGCAGGAAGTGGTGTATTCTTTGCAGTCTGACACAGTGCTCTCTGCTGCCACCTCTGTCTATGTCAGGAACTGTCCAGATCAGCAGCAAATCCTAATAGAAAACCTCTCCTGCTCTGCTGAACAGTTCCTGACATGGACAAAGGTGGCAGCAGAGAGGACTGTGTCAGACTGGAGAGAATACACCACTTCCTGCAGGATATACAGCAGCTGATAAGTACTGAAAGACTTAAAAAATTTTTTATAGAAGTAAATTACAAATCTCTGGAACTTTCTGGCACCAGTTGATTTAAAAGATTTTTTTTTCCCGTGAACAATCCCTTTAATAGCGGTATCATTTCCCTCCTTGGTTGCAGAATGGAAAATTTTGAAATAAGGGTAAAAACAGCCATATATATTGGCGATTTATTTCCACCTGACAAGCTGTGTAGCTCTTTGCATATAACATGGTGTATTATTAACACGCACAGGGCATGGAAAGGGAAATCTGCCAATATCTGTCCCTGTCCCCCGGCTCAGAATCTCCAGCTTATTACAGCAATCTGGAAACTAGAAATTATTCCTGTCAGCTGGAGTCTTATTATACAAACAATGGGGGAGATTTATCAAACATGGTGTAAAGTGAAACTGGCTGAGTTGCCCCTAGCAACCAATCAGATTCCACCTTTCATTTTCAAAAGAGTCTGTGAGGAATGAAAGGTGGAATCTGATTGGTTGCTAGGGGCAACTGAGCCAGTCTCACTTTACACCATGTTTGATTTTCATGTTTGAATTTGTCTGCAAATCTGCGGACGAAAACCGAGCAACAAAGACACAACAAAAATCTGAGTTCAGGTCTCCATGGCTATAAACAGGCCACAAGACAGTAATGTGCGCTACCCACATTGGATCCAATAAGGGTTAAGTGCATTATGGTCTCATGGCGCTTTCTTAGCTATAGGGACCTGAATGTCCAAATTAACAAAAGAAATCTCTGCTTAGCCGGCAGTGGGTCTTTATGACATGTACACTTTAAGGCTATGTTCACACAACTTAAGTTCCGTGGGAATCACAGCCGTTTTTACAACGGCTGTTATTCCCATGGAACTTACTTAGTGCTGCCTTCTGAGGGAATCCCGGACGGAGTTTATACACATGGTATACACTCTGGCCAGGACTCCTAGCGACGCCGTAAAAAACTGACATTAAACTGTCAGTTTTCTGCAACCGCTATTCATTGAATAGTGGCCGCAGAAAACCTTGTCCAGCTGCACGCTCCATAGTGTGCAAAGGGGAGTTCTGATCTGGGCGCACAGTGATGCGCTCGCATCAGAACTTAGCGGCATCAAAAAACGTATGCATTTGTGTGCATCCATTTTGATCCATTTTTCCATTAACCCATAGCTGCACCAGGACGTTATTTAACGTCCTCGTGCCGCTATGGGAGTTCAGAGGGGGGTCGCGCGGCGACCACCCTCTGAACTGCCGCGATCCCGGGTGCCGCGTGTAGCCCGGGCTCGCGGCTATTAGCGGGCACGGTCCGATCGCCGTGCCCGCTAATTAAGTACTTAGAAGCAGCTGTCAAAGTTGACAGCTGCTTCTAAATACTTGCGGTTATACATGCCTGGTGGTCTAGTGGGGGGATCGCCCCCCTGCGGCGCGATTGCGGGGGGGCGATCCCTGCATCCATACCGGGCCGGGGTCTGCTCCGTAATGGCGCTGATCCCGGCTCGGCATTCTATTGCTTTTGGCTGCAGCAGCCAAAAGTAATAGAACACCGATCTCATGGATTCATGCAGTATAACTATACTGCATGGATCTCTATGAGAGATCAGAGTGCATATACTAGAAGCCCCCCAGGGGGAATAACCCTAACCCCAGGGGGGAATAACCCTAACCCCAGGGGGGCTTCTAGTATATGTCTAAAGTAAAAGAAAAAAGTATTTTTAATAACACAAAACCCCCTCCCCTAATAAAAGTCTGAATCACCCCCCTTTCCCCATTTTATAAATAAAAATAAATAAATAAATAAATAAATAAACATGTTTGCTATCGCCGCGTGCGTAATCGCCCGAACTATTAATTAATCACATTCCTGATCTCACACGGTAAACGGCGTCAGCACAAAAAAATCCCAAAGTGCAAAATTGAGCATTTTTGGTCGCATCAAATCCAGAATAATTGTAATAAAAAGCGATCAAAAAGTCATATATGCGCAATCAAGGTACCGATAGAAAGAACACATCATGGCGCAAAAAATGACACCTCACACAGACCCATAGACCAAAGGATAAAAGCGCTATAAGCCCGGGAATGGAGCGATTTTAAGGAACGTATATTGGTTAACAACGGTTTGAATTTTATACAGGCCATCAGATACAATATAAGTTATACATGTTACATATCGTTTTAATCGTAACGACTTGAGGAACATGCATAACAAGTCAGTTTTACCCCAGGGCGAATGGCGTAAAAACACATTTCCCCCAAATAAAAGAAATGCGTTTTTTTTTTCAATTTCACCACACATATAATTTTTTTCTGGTTTCCCGGCACATTTTAGGCAAAAATTACATCTGCCTTAGCAAAGTACAATTAGTTGCGCAAAAAATAAGGGCTCATTTGGGTCTCTAGGTGGAAAAATGCAGGCGCTATGGCCTTATATACACGAGGAGGGAAAAACGAAAACGCAAAAATGAAAACTGGCTGTGTCCCCTAAGGGTTAAACTATCAGGTTTTTTTATTGTACAGAAATGAGAAAAATGAGAAGAAAATGAGAAAAAAACGGATTGCAAAAATGTAGTTTGAACCCAGCCTTATGTAAAACCACAGGAAAATGTATCAATTGCAACAATGAGATCTTACCAATAGAAAAAAATAACAAATTTATGTCTTAGGCCATGTTCACATGTTGCAATACAACGGCCGTTGTTTGACAGGACCATTGTTTTGAGTGTCAAACAACGGGCACTCTATTTTGCAAAAATGGGTGACAAAAAACATTGCAAAAACGCAGTGTGAACCCAGCCTAACATGTACATGTAATAATAAAACTACTCTATATTTGAATATTTATAATATTTATTATATCAGTGTTTATACCTGCATGGTTATGTTTATAGAAAGAGATCAATATTGTAGTTCAAAAAGTCTAAACAAACCAGAATTAGGCTGGGTTCACACTACGTTTTTGCAATAATTTTTTTTTTTTTTGCAAAAAAAAAACTGGATGCATTGAATTCCATTATTAAAAAAATGGATCAAAACGTACACAAAAACATAGTCATAATGGAATTCAATGGAAAAACGGATCAAAACAGTTGCGTCTGTGTTTTCCATCTGTTTTGTTTTTGCAAAAAACGGATGGAAAAAACAGATTGCAAAAATGTAGTGTGAACCCAGCCTTATACTCAAAACACAACCTAGTCAGAAGTAGACTGAAAATGGACATAGCCGATATCTGCAGCCCAGATGTTTCTTTATGCCTCGACTCTCCGCTACAACAAGAGGGCAGACAAAAATCAGACGCGACGGAATTTCTCATGATTTGCTTCCTCGCTTGCCAGCGTCTTGTTCTACAACGGAGGCCGAGCACCAAGCAGCGCACCAGGACTTTCCTCCTGAAGTTTAATAAAGGCCCATCTGTGGTTTGGCAGCACGCCCGGTGTGGTATATGAACTGCATATGTCAGTTTAAATCTCCTGGCACAAGCTGATGTTTTCTACTATCTGACTGATTTATCTTGTTCTCCGCACATCGAGTACAACTGGAAAAAGCTCGCCCATTCCATAGTAGATGCAGAATAGAGTGCTTCTAGCCAAGATCATGCAGCATACAATACATAGGCCAGTTTTATTGCCGCTAATGCAGGGGTAGGGAACCTTGGCTCTCCAAGCTGTTGTAAAACTACAACTCCCATCATGCCTGGACAGCCCTAATGTAACATTCTTATCCAGAAGGTAGATGAGACACAAAGGATGGAGGAGCTGATGGCAACCCTAATGGAAAGGTTTGTATCCTCGTGGACAGCGTGGACAGTCTTTGAGGGTACTGAACACTACAAACCACTGCTCCCAGCTTAGGGCTGTGGGAGACTGGGAGAGCACAGTATGGGTATTCTGTCCTTTCCCTTACCACTCTCCTCCTCTTTTTCTTTTTTTTCTATCTTCTTCTCTGTCTCTCTCTCTACTCTTTGGGTCCTATTCAACAAAGTGATGATTAAAGAAGAAGTCCAGTGAAAATATTTATTAAAGTATTGTATTGCCCCCCAAAAGTTATACAAATCCCCAATATACACTTACTACAGGAAATGCTTATAAAGTATTTTTTCCCCTGCACTTACTACTGCATCAAGGCTTCACATCCTGGATAACATGGAGCTGTCACTTCCTGGATAACATGGTGATGTCACTTCCTGGATACCATGGTGATGTCACTTCCTGGATAACATGATGATGTCACGACCCGACTCCCAGAGCTGTGGGGGCTGTGGCTGCTGGAGAGGATGATGGCAGAAGGATGCTCAGTGTCCTCTCCAGCAGCCACAGCCCGCACAGCTCTGGGAGTCGGGTGTGACATCACCATGTTATCCAGGAAGTGACATCACCATTTTATCCAGGAAGTGACATCACCATTTTTATCCAGGAAGTGACATCACCATGTTATCCAGGAAGTGACATCACCATGTTATCCAGGAAGTGACATCACCATGTTATCCAGGAAGTGACATCACCATGTTATCCAGGAAGTGACATCACCATGTTATCCAGGAAGTGACAGCTCCATGTTATCCAGGATGTGAAGCCTTGATGCAGTAGTAAGTGCAGGGGAAAAAAGCACTTTATAAGCATTTCCAGTTATAAGTGTATATTGGTGATTTGTATACTTTTTGGGGGGCAATCATACACTTTGATAAAAATTTTCGCCGGACTTCTACTTTAATGATAAATTATCTCAAACGACCGCTATAGCCAACGACCCGAAGCTGTTCACCCAATAACATGGAATGATGATTGTTACTTATGATCGTTCTTGCGTTCGTTTTAGAAGGAACGACCCAACGACGTCTTATTACACCGAACGATGTGCGAATGACTTGCAAACGGTCAACGATAAAAAGATTTTTTTGTGTACGTTAAAAAAAAATTGATCTTTTTTTTTTTTATAGTGGAAATCAATGGAAAAACGGATTAAAACTGAAGTCCACAAATACATCAGTTTTTTGCAAAAATGGATTACAAAAACATAGTGTGAACCCAGTCTTAGCAGGAAGTATATGGCCACCAGTGAGGAAACATCAATGAGAACTGTGGGAATACTAAATTGTGTCACCTCAGCTGTTTATGAACAACATTGCACTAAAGTGAAGGAGCCAACTAGAACTTGATCCAAAGCCAGTGTATAAACTCTCAGATACAAGGGTGAAAGCCTATAGCAATGTTTATGTAACAAGACAATGGCGAGTTGTGTGCTGCGGTGATAGACGCCTCAAGAGGCCAAAGTTTATCTCTGTTATATGGATCTATGATAGTACGCTGCTTGTGGGAAATCCTTCAGCCACAGTGTTATTCTAATGAATATTATTTTGTGTCCATGATGGGAGATGTTAGGCACTGGATACAACATATACAAACAATTAAGGCTGTGCGCCAAAACTAGCAAACCTGAAACATTGCTGAGAAAGAACGCTGATATTCTGTTACTCTCTCATCTTGTTTCAGCTTTTTTTCTGATCGTAGTTTCCAGAAATTTCTACTATCTACGTTTTTTTCTTTCTAAGAAATAGAAGGCAAAGCTGCGGATAGGCCTCCGAGAAGACTGGGGAACGTGGTAAAGTAAGTAAATAATTTATTATTTTACACTAATGGCAAGGGATGCACAGACATCGCTAACGATGTTCGTGCAACCCTTGCTGCCGGATAGTCGCCCCAAGTAATGGCTTAGTAAACGACCATCAATCTAACAGATCGGTGCTTGTTTACAATTTATGATCTGGCCTTTTAATAGGACTCGCAAAGTCTATGGAAAGCCAGATACAGCACACTGTGATATCACTGTAAGTTGTGACCATTGACAATTTTTGCTATTCTTGATTGGTTCTTGATTTCCCAGCACAGATTTTCATCGGTACTTTTTATGTTGTTTCTTTTTGATTTTCTGATGTGCTTAATTGTCTGTATCATAGACGCTGCCAAATGCAATATTTTGACCACTAAGCCGTAAACAGAGCTGGCATATTCCATTTCACTTGTAGTTGCTCAACTGCACATACAATATTACAGGGTATACACTAATCGGAAGTAACATTAAAAACACTGACAGGGGAAATGAAGAACACCAAAAAACTGGGTGCAGTTTGTGCCCCAAATACAAACAAAAAACATGGCATGGGGTATTCCTGGAAACTAAAAGACACCAGCAGACAAGCCAGCACACAACACTAAAGTCATTGGGGCTCAGTCTGTCATGCAGTGGACAACCTGGCTCAGCCCTGAACAAAGCCTTTGACACAGATGTGAACCTAGCCTTAGGGTGCTATTACACGGAGTAATTACTCTGTGTAATAAAGACAACGATCATTGGCTGATTGTGTCTTTAGGTCCTGACCTAAAATCATCGACCACGGATCTCTATGTAAAATAGCGATGTGTGGTCAACTGCTGATGATTGTGTAAAAAAAAAAAAATAACACAGTATATACATGACTGACCACACTCCTCGATGCTTCTGTCCACTCCCCAGTACCTTCTTGTCTTCTGCTCCTTGTCCGCAGTTACCGGTGGATCTGCAGAACCGGTCTCTGACGTGACCCGCCGCCTCCAGTGATTGGCTGAGCTGCCTGTCACTTTAGAGACCAGCTTTGCAGTACTCGCGGTGGCTGCAGGACAAGGCAGAAGCAAAGAAGTTACTGGGAAGCAGGCCGAAGCCAGGAAGATACCGGGGAGCAGGCAGAAGCCAGGAAGATACCGGGAAAAAGGCAGAAGCCAGCAGGATACCAGGTAGCGGGCAGAAGCCAGGAGGATACCGGGGAGCGGGCAGAAGCCAGGAGGATACCGGGGAGCCGGCAGAAGCCAGGAGGATACCGGGGAGCAGGCAGAAGCCAGGAAGATACTGGGGAGCAGGCAGAAGCCAGGAAGATACCGGGGAGAAGGCAGAAGCCAGCAGGATACCAGGGAGCGGGCAGAAGCCAGGAGGATACCGGGGAGCGGGCAGAAGCCAGGAGGATACCGGGGAGCCGGCAGAAGCCAGGAGGATACCGGGGAGCAGGCAGAAGCCAGGAAGATACTGGGGAGCAGGCAGAAGCCAGGAAGATACCAGAGAGCAGGCAGAAGCCAGGAAGATACAAGGGAGCAAGCAGAAACCAGGAAGATACCGGGGAGCAGGAAGAAGCCTAGAAGATACCAGGGAGCAGGCAGAAGCCAGGAAGATACCGGGGAGAAGGCAAAAGCCAGGAAGATACAAGGGAGCAAGCAGAAGCCCGGAAGATACTGGGGAGTGGGCAGAAGCCAGGAAGATACCGGGGAGAAGGCAGAAGCCCGGAAGATACCGGGGAGAAGGCAAAAGCCAGGAAGATACCAGGGAGCAGGCAGAAACCAGGAAGATACCGAGGAGCAGGCAGAAGCCAGGAAGATACAAGGGAGCAAGCAGAAGCCAGGAAGATACCGGGGAGCAGGCAGAAGCCTAGAAAATACCAGGTAGCAGGCAGAAGCCAGGAAGATACCAGGGAGAAGGCAGAAGCCAGGAAGATACCAGGGAGAAGGCAGAAGCCTAGAAGATACCAGGGAGCAGGCAGAAGCCAGGAAGATACCAGGGAGAAGGCAGAAGCCTAGAAGATACCAGGGAGCAGGCAGAAGCCAGGAAGATACCAGGGAGCAGGCAGAAGCCAGGAAGATACCAGGGAGCAGGCAGAAGCCAGGAAGATACCAGGGAGAAGGCAGAAGCCTAGAAGATACCAGGGAGAAGGCAGAAGCCAGGAAGATACCAGGGAGCAGGCAGAAGCCAGGAAGATACCAGGGAGCAGGCAGAAGCCAGGAAGATACCAGGGAGCAGGCAGAAGCCAGGAAGATACCAGGGAGAAGGCAGAAGCCTAGAAGATACCAGGGAGCAGGCAGAAGCCAGGAAGATACCAGGGAGCAGGCAGAAGCCAGGAAGATACCAGGGAGCAGGCAGAAGCCAGGAAGATACCAGGGAGAAGGCAGAAGCCTAGAAGATACCAGGGAGCAGGCAGAAGCCAGGAGGATACTGGGGAGCGGACAGAAGCCAGGAAGATACCGGGGAGAAGGCAAAAGCCAGAAAGATACAAGGGAGCAAGCAGAAGCCCGGAAGATACTGGGGAGTGGGCAGAAGCCAGGAAGATACCGGGGAGAAGGCAGAAGCCCGGAAGATACAAGGGAGCAAGCAGAAGCCAGGAAGATACCGGGGAGCAGGCAGAAGCCTAGAAAATACCAGGTAGCAGGCAGAAGCCAGGAAGATACCAGGGAGAAGGCAGAAGCCTAGAAGATACCAGGGAGAAGGCAAAAGCCAGGAAGATACCAGGGAGCAGGCAGAAGCCAGGAAGATATCGGGGAGATGGTAAAAGCCAAGACGATTCCGAGGAGCAGGCAGAAGCCAGGAAGATACCGGGGAGCAGGCAGAAGCCAGGAAGATACCCGGGAGCAGGCACCGGGGGACATCACTAACAATATAGATACAGCCCTTGCTACACGATGGCCAAGCCGTGTAATAGGCTCAGTTTACTATATTGAACAACCATCTAATACGGCCCTAAGCCAATTAATAAATGGTGTGAACCTTAACTAGACAGTCTAAAGGTAAGTCACATTGGTAAATTTGGCACATTTTTAGACTATCTAGTCTTAGTTTATACTGCTTAAGAATTATACATTTTCCTATTACTCTCCCTATTGATTATCTGGCCACAATGGCACCCATCAAGGGGTAAAATACTCTACATTAAGCAGCAAGCAATCAGACTGTTCATAAAGTTGATGTGTTAGAGGCAGGAAAAATTGGCAAAAAAAATCTGAGCAACTTGTCAAGGACCAGATTGTGATGGCGAGACGCATCTCCAAAACTGTGAGCCGGGTGCGTTGTTCCCTGTATGTAGTGATTAAAACCTACCAAATGTGGTCAAAGGATATGTGATATTTATTGCACTCATAATTTTCTCTATTTAGAGTTTAGCTCATGGTTGAAGGATCCTTACACCAAATGAATGTCAATCGTAAATATCACCTCTGCAAACCAACTGCTATGTAGTGATTGACATGCTAGGACGCCTCTGCTCACAATCGGAGAATTACAGTATCCAGAGGAAGGCTGGGACATATGCCACTCTATAAGTGTACATTTCTTATTGGCCTCTATACATTGAGATAAATTGGCTTCATCTTCAGTCTATTGAATTTCAATAAGACTTTATGCAAAATCTAAGTTATTTAAATATAGAAACAGCTGTATATATGCAAACTTAAAGAATTATCCCTATCTCAACTAATAGTTGTACTATAATAGTTCTACTTGTAGGGCTCGTCGAGTCAAATATTTTTGTAACTACAATCATTTTGCACACTTTTCTCCTTCTCCTGATATGCTGCTGTTTTCCTATCATTGTTTACAGCTCATTGTCTTGGTTACTGACCACTGCTCTGCTCTGAAAGCATATAGAGTATGGGAGATATTTATTAAGATGGACACCTCACGCGCTGGTCTTAAAGGTAATCTGTCAGCTCCAGGATCGGACCCGAGGTGCTGACAGTGTAGCGTAGGTGGCTGCCCCTTGTGAGCATGGTAGCTATAGTTAATTTGTCCGAGCAGTAGATTCTGAACAATCTTGGGTCTCATATTGTAATCAAGCGTCAAAGAGGAGTAGTGGCTTGGCGTTTGTGCCGTCCTTGGCACATGTCAATTTACTGCTGGCCGGCCTCCTGCTCGATGTTGTTGTCATTGCCGTGCGAGCATGCGCCACTACTGGCAAGGGCTGCACTCCAACTTGCCAGTTTGCACATGTGCCCCTGATCTCCCAGGCCACGTACTCCTTACATCGCCGTGCGCACAAGCACAATAGGCGCACGCACGTTCAATGTCCCAACTGAGGGCATCGGCTTCAGTCCCTCAGCACGCACTGCCAAAGTTTATTGGTGATGCCGCTCCCTATGCTCACCAGCTACCTACAGTTTGACTGGAATCCGGTGATATCAGGAGCACACGACCTTTGAGGGGCACATGCATGAACTAGCATAATGCCACAACTACTGAGTCAACTACCAAAGCCCCTCTTTAACCTTCTATAGTGTTTGGGAGTTGTGCAGAATTAGGCTATGTTCACACTACGTAAAATAACGGCCGTTATCCACGCCGCAAAACTACGGCCGTTGTTTTGAGGTTCCCTATAATGACTACAATGCAATGTAACTACAGCCGTTGAATTCACACTACGTATTAGATAACGGCCGTTGTTTATACGGCCCCGTGAAAAATGAAGATGTCAATTATTTCCGGCCGGTAATACTGCAACAACGGCCGTGGATTTCAATGCGGCCGCGAACGTAAAACTTATATCTGCCGAATTGAACTTGATTTTGATGTAAAAAAAATTCTGAGTGGTTTCTCGGGCTGGGCGCAGTATTTAAAGTAAATGACCTGTTTCATCCCATTTATAATCATGCTAGGAATCAAAATTAAACAACGGCCGTAGTTTCACGGCTAACCCGTACAATAGTAATTCTACGGACGTTGTTTTGGCCTCAAAATAACGGCCGTTGAAAACAACGGCCATTATTTTACGTAGTGTGAACATAGCAAGGGGGGGCACATGCATCAGACTGTGTATTATCATTGGCAGCGGCAGTGGTGATTAGCAAGAAACTAAGTAGACTGGCAAACGTGTTACTGTTATGCTTCTATATCCAGCACATGACATAGCTGGCAGTAGGCATTGAGTTTTCTCTCCGTCACATAAAACGCCCGGGATTCTTTCCCTTGTATGCACACTGTCAGAATTAATAACATGCAATGATAGTAGAGCTGTGCTGGGGTTGGCATTGTTCAGCAATGAAACAAAGCAGAAAAATGTGTCATTTGCAGATGAGTAATGGGGTGACAGGATGCTAGCTATCACCTGCAGGCGGTTTGGAAACCGTGCTGTGCCGTTTCACATTATTGACAGTGCCAGCATGTGGCTAATACCAGCAAGCAAATATAGACATGTCTATCATCTGAAATCCACTTTTCCAGCAGCCTGCAGTTACCGCTGAGAGGGGGGCATCTCAAAGCTGCACTTACATTTATGACAAACAGCATTTTCATACAATTGATTTTACGAGATGTGAAAACTGGCTGGAGAGTCTTCCAGAGATCTTAAAGGATAAGATGCAATTACTTATTGTGACCAAGGTTACACATATATCGGATGACCCAACAGCACGGCACATGGCTAGCGTTAGCTCTGGGCTAAATATTCGGGACACTGTCTGTTTGTAGTACGGAATACATACTGGAAATGGAAAGGGGGGGGGGGGGGGGGGGGGGGGGGTGATTTGGATATACCATAAATGTCCATAAATAATATCAATCTCTCTCTCTCTCACACTTTTTTTACGATGTTGTTGCTTTAGTATGTATAATATTCACAATCATTATGTATGATATCTTAGGGCACTATTACATAGGTCAATGAAGGCCTGATCAATATTATAAAAGAGTGACGATCTGCTAGATCGGCGCTCCTTTGCTGAGCCTATTGCTTGGCCCGATAATCGCACAGCAAGGGCTGCACAGACATCGTTAGCAATGCCCGTGCAGCCCTTGCCCAAAGAGTTATTACATTACCTCTCCACGCTCCCTGTGATCTTCTGCGCTTTGCATGCATCCCGGCATTGCATGCTGCAGCTTCAGTGTGGCCAGTCTGAGCCGATAGGCCGCTCAGCCGATCATTGGTTGGGACCGCCATGGAAAGTGATTGGCTGAGGGGCCTGTCAGCTCAGACAGGCCATTCTGAAGCTGTCGGGAGACATATACAGAGTGCAGGAGTACAATGGGAATGTATTAACTGTTTGGGCAATTGTCAGCCAATGAATTTAGGTCTGGACATAAAGAAACGATGAGCCGATAATCCTTATTTATTATACAAAACTTCTGAATAATAACAGAAAAATGTTAGTCTCCCTTCTGGTTCTTTAAAATGTTATTCAGAAAAAAAAAAAATAGGGTTTTATAATGCACTGAGACCTGCTCCCCATCCACACGGAGACCTGCTCCCCATCCACACGTAGACCTGCTCCCTGTCCACATGGAGACCAGCTCCCCGTCCACATGGAGACCAGCTCCCCATCCACACTGAGACCAGCTCCCCATCCACACTGAGACCTGCTCCCCATCCACACGGAGACCTGCTCCCCATCCACACTGAGACCTGCTCCCCATCCACACTGAGACCTGCTCCCCATCCACACTGAGACCTGCTCCCCATCCACACTGAGACCTGCTCCCCATCCACACTGAGACCTGCTCCCCATCCACACTGAGACCTGCTCCCCATCCACACTGAGACCTGCTTCCCGTCCACATGGAGACCAGCTCCCCATCCACACTGGTCCAACTAGAGATGAGCCCAACTTGAGATGAGCGCCTATGGCTCTATCCATGTTTTCCTGGACTCCCTAGAGCTGCATCCGACTTATTCAGCCACCGGTACTCACATTACGAATGATCGGACTCGAACATGCTCAAGTTACACTCATCTCAAGTCCCACCAAGAGAGAACTTTAAGACCTCTCTGTCTCGACGTGTGACCAGTGATGAACTTCTAGGGAGGTGGTTGTCTAAACTGGTGCAAATCCAAACCGGCCCCTTTCTTCATCATCAATGATTCAGAGATAGAAAAAGGGGACGACATAGCTCTACTACTGGATTTTGGAACATATCAATGCATAGCTAAATATGACATTAAAGGGTCTAGGAAAGCTTCCCGTCAACCCCTATGGAAATTACGAATGTTTTTTTTAGCTGCCATCAACTTTTACCAGAAACCAAACCATGTCCTCATTAAAAACATATACTATGATGTTTGTGTAAACCGTCCGTCTCTGCTAGTCTATAAAATATCTCCTTTGTAGTAACAGCTTTGGCTATCATAAGCTGAAACGAATAAAAACCAATGTTCCATTAATAACTGTTGTTGCTGCTCAATTGAAATAATACTCTAATGTTATAGGGCTGATCTTCTCTTGGGAACATTGGATTCACAGACCACAGAAAGCATCACAAAGAACGAAAGACAATGGGTAACTCTGTTATAATATAATCTCCTAATAGGAAACACATGTAATGTCCTGTTAGTGGTCATCCCAAACATCCTAACATATTGAAGACATCCCAGGAACAAGGTACAGCCTAGGAGATTAGGAAACAAGTGGGACATTGAATGAGTGTCTTTTTTGTAAATTCCGAATGGTCCTTGTGCCATTTTAGTGATATCTTCCTTAGGCTATATTCACACATCATCCTTTGTAAGAAAAGAACATCTGCGGTTTTCCATTAAAACAACAGCAATGTCATACTGCAATTAAATGCATTGAAGTCAAGTCAGTATCATTGCATGGTGTGTGAACATAGCCTAACAGCGGCAGGTAACATCAGTAGATAGAGAGCACCAGTATAAAACAATAAGCAGCTTCCTGGTAACACAGGTCACAGAGTACACTCAGTAATGTTTCACATTCATCTCAAGGGGGACAGGTCCTGTTTATTGTTGTCTATGTTCATGAGGTCTGCTGTAAAGCATGTCACTAAATGCTGGAAACAAACAGCCCAGGAAAGACGGCAACCCTCATAACAGAAAATAGAAACAAATTAAAAACAAAAAAAAAGAACATGTATCAGTATCTGCCTTTAATATCTTAATACATTAATCTCTTGAAAATCTAGGTGATGCATTGCCTTTAATGCGACTCTGTACCCACAATCTGACCCCCTAAACCTCTTGTACCTCTGGATAGCTGCTTTTAATCCAAGATCTGTCCTGGGGTCCGTTCGGCAGGTAATGCAGTTATTGTCCTAAAAAACAACTATTAAACTTGCAGCCATGCCAAATAGGAGTATCTGTGCCCTAATTTTGAACCACCCCTCCGTCTTTCCTCCCCACCCTCTTCATCATTAGGAATGCTCTAAGCAGATTGCCTCCTATTCCCCACCTGTGGCAGTTAGGGCTTAGATACTCCCGTTTGGCACAGGGCTGCAAGTTTAAAAGTTGTTTTTTAGGACAATAACTGCATCACCTGCCGCACGGACCCCAGGACAGATCTTGGATTAAAAGCAGCTATCCGAAGGTACAAGTGGTTTGGGAGGATCAGATTGTGGGTACAGAGTCACTTTAAGCTAGGGCTACATGGCATTTTTGGTTAGGAGAGGGATTCTGCAACCAAATTTTGTTGTGTAACACAAGTGATCACGCTGCACAACAGCTAAGTGAATTGGGCGGCATTATGACTAACAAGTGCCTGAGACCACAACCTCACAGTCACAATCTGACATGGCCAACTTTTGGGTCACAAAGTCACCCCATTAACTAACCTGAGTTGCGAGATAGTATATTCACTGCAGTGCGACACAATGATTTTTGGTTGTGCAAACCCTGTATAGGCAAAGTCCCTGTGTAGCCCTAGCCTTATTGTAATAAATGTGAGCTTTAGCTTTGAAAACTGGTAGATGTCTATAAGGCCATCACATCCTGCATCTGAGGCTTGTGATAAATAATTGTAATTGTTCTTTTCAATAGAAGGAAAAAAAAATACATATATATATATATATATATATATAATAGATGAAATGACACATTATAATTTTATCTCGAATAGATGCATATTTCTTTACTATAATCAAATCTGGCATTTACACACGGTTCCATACCATAAAATGGAAATGAAGTCCTCTCAATTTCCTGCATATCATCCAGAAACCAATTTACTCCTACATTTTCTGAGTTTGCACAGATCCCTCCATACGTTTGTGTAGAAATAAAATAAACGCACATGTTGCCTATGTGTCTGGATAAAAATGGTATATATATATATATATATATATATATATATATATATATATATATATATATATATCTCGGAGGCTTTTGATAACAAAAGTCTTATATCAGAGGATTTAAGGTTCGGGGGAAATATTTGACAAATGTAGGAAATATTAGTAGCAGAAGGAAAGTGTTACTTTCCAGACTGCTGTGATTCATGTAAAGCAGAGTGAATCCTTTTGTGATCCGTCCAATAATGGGGCTCCTTATGCTGGGAGAATTTCCGTCTCGGAATGCTCCGCTAGGCAGAATGCCAGCCCTGGCCAGGGAACAGAATATTGCTTATGCAGCACATCCAGACACTAACAGGTTAATATGGAATGCGGTTAGTGAGCTCAAACTGAATGACTGGATAATAAAAAAAGATCGCATTATTTTTCACCAGCTAGACTTTTCGACTGGCTAGCAACGACAAGACGAAGCATTCACCACAGAATGTTATATTCAGATGCTTGCACAATGAGACTAAGCCAGCCTAAGTGCACATAGCACACCCGATGCGGACGGGAAGGTCAAGGAGAGACCCTCTGGAAGCTGACATCATCACACAGGATGTACTCTGAAGAAGTAATGCAATTAGAGAGACCCGTCGTATAAAACATTTCAGTTTTTCATACAATTGTCTTCACAAGTTACCTTTACTACTATGGACTGCCTAAAAGGGGTATTCCATGTAATACATGTTGGATCACCCCCCCTCCTGGAGATTAATAATTCATTCTTTTTGTTCTGAGCTGCTGCTGAAGACACAAAAAACTGTGTGGGAGCTGTTCTCTCCGTCTCCTCCCCCCTCCCTTCTGAGACGGCTCATGTAAACTGTTTATCTGGCCGGCTGTTTCTGCACTGTATAAGGGTATGTTCACACTGAGGAGTAGGCAAAGAATTTCCTCGGGAAAATTCCCTCTTCTTGAGTTGGTGCCAAATTGGCACAGACGTCAAGTGAAATTCAAAGCCCCAATGACTTCTATGGGATTTCTCCAGCAGAATTTGCCCAAAGAATTAACTTGTCAATTGTTTGGACGGAGGACAGGTATGTGGTGGAACATTCTGCCTTTAAAGGGAACCAATCAGCCCAATTGGGCTAATATGGTTCCCTGAACCGCTGTAGATAACTCCTGCAGCAGTCACGGCACGTGTTTGCCGCAGCTGCAGCAGGAGCTGTATACTGGAAAAAAAGCACTTTAATCACCCAGGTGCATGACAGGCACACTCTCTGCCTGTCAATCATCCCTCCGAGCATGCTGACAGGCAGAGAGCGGTGACTAGATACCGGCGGGGAGCCGTACAAATGACTACCTCCCCGCCTCTGCCTGTCATGCACCCGGGTGATTAAAGTGCTTTTTTTCCGGTATACAGCTCTTGCTGCAGCCGTGGGCAACATGTGCCGTGACTGCTGCAGGAGTTTTATACAGCGGTTCAGGGAACCATATTAGCTGATTGGTTCCCTTTAAATTCCGCCGTGTAAGCGACAGAGCAGAAATCCCATTGAACACATTGCTCTGTACATGTTTTACAGATGGAATTTTAAGCGGAATAAGCATAACATTAAGGGCAGATTCCGCTTGAACATACCCTAATGAGGGAGAGTTAATCTAAAGTCAAACTACTTGACCCCCTTAGGGCTCGTTCACACTGAGTTATTCTCACGGAATGTTAATTCTTTCTGCAGAGAGTGGAGGGAGCACGAGGCATCCTATTCAATGAATGGAACAGGCAGAAATTCAAGTGGAGTCCACGGCGCTGGGAGAATTACTTAGTGTCAATGGGCCCTTTCAGTGGTTAACCTCCCGGGATCACAGGGACACTGTTTACATAATCTATTTCAGAAGGGAGTCAGGAGGAGAGGGAGACGGAGAGAACAGCCCAGACACAGTTTTCTGTGTCTTCAGCAAAAATCAGCAGGCTCAGAACTGGGGGGGGGGGAGAATAAAACTGAGGGAACAGAATAGCTTATGACATGTATGGAATATGTATTTTACATAAGTGGAATACCCCTTTAAATTATGACGCTGCCAATGTTACCTTTGTACTGCTACTGGCATTCTCAGAGGCGTACCTTAAAACTACTGGACCCCAATGCAAAGTCTGTAATGGGCCCATTAGCTATTATGTGAAACTTAAAATATTTGGGTAATTTTACGGACTCTCTAAGGCACAGAGGCCAGAGTGAAGCTGCTACCTCTTCACCCCTTATCCACTGTAATCAAACATCTGAACAGGCCACTTATTCATTCCTCCAAAAGCTTTCTCCTGACATCTCCATACACATGCACACTCAGGCTGGTCGAGCATGCATGTATTCTGGGTAGGGAGAAAGGAGGAAGCCACTGCCAGACTATCACCATACAGTGAATACAATGCACACAATGCTGTAATTCAATCCCAGACGTGTGACCCACTGATTTAACCTCTTCCTGCTGACAGAGTGGTCATGTTGTCTATCATGTTGTTATGAGAGCTGGTAACCTCACACCATGCATCTTACTATATGCTGAGTTAGAGGGAAGTTAAGAAAGGAAACATCTGTAAATTGACTTTTTTTTTTTTTTTTTTACAGAATGTGAAAGAAATTTCTTTAAATACTATTTACAATGCTGGTATGGTTAACCGCTGTGGATTCACACTACCTATTTGCAATCCATTGTGTTCATCCATTTTTGCAAAAAAAAACTGACCCCCCCCCCCTCCCCACCACACACACACACACAAATGTATTTGTTTTTCCATCAGCTTCTATTATATAAAAAATGAATTAAAACACATCATAGCTGACGTATGTTTAAAAAAAACGGATGCGTTTTGATCAGCAGAGAGCACTGTGTCAGACAGTAAAGAATACACCACTTCCCGCAGGACATACAGCAGCTGATAAGTACAGGAAGACTTGAGATGGCTAAATAGAGTAATTTACAAATAACTTAATAATAATATTGATTTGTAAATTACTTTTATTTAGCAATCTCCATCTTCAGTACTTATCAACTGCTGTATGCCCTGCAGGAAGTGGTGTATTCTTTCCAGTCTGACACAGTGCTCTCTGCTGCCACCTCTGTCCATGTCAGGAACTGTCCAGAGCAGCAGCTAATTCCCATAGAAAACCTCTCCTCCGGTGGACAGTTTCTAACATGGACAGAGGTGGCAGCAGAGAGCACTGTGTCAGACTGGAAAGAATACCACTTCCTGCAGGACGTACAACAGCTGATTAGTATGGGAAGACTTGAGATTTTTAAATAGAAATAAATTACACATCTATATAACTTTCTGAAACCAGTTGATTTGAAAGAAAAGGTTTTTCAACGGAGTACCCCTTTAATATAAGATCATGAGCAATGTGCAGTGACCTGGGTAGCTTCACACGTACCGAATCCGCAGCGGATTTTGCACTTTCATTTTGTGACCAGTATGAGACCCGGCCCCTTTAACCCCCTGCATCCCACAACTCCCGGCCCGCAGGATACATTACCTTCTCGGCACTGCGGCTGTGTGTGAGGCTCCCGGCTCCCCTCATTTCCATCAGCCAATCAGTGCTGCCGTGCACTGATTGGCTGATGGGGAGCGAGGAGAGCCGGGAGCCTCCCACACAGCCGCAGTGCCGAGAAGGTAATGTATCCTGCGGGCCGGGAGTTGTGGGATGCAGGGGGTTAAAGGGGCCGGGTCCCATACTGGTCACAAAATGAAAGTGCAAAATCCGCTGCGAATCCGGTACGTGTGGAGCTATCCTTAATCACAAGGGCCATGTGCTTCATCCGATGTTAGGAATTTGTCTCCTGTAGCCATTTTTGCGAGCGGTTAGCATTAGCGCACATGTACGGTACACATGTAGCAATCCCTAATATACTCACATTAGCTAATACTTCAATACTGTCAATATTTACGGAACGTCCAATACTATGATAAATATTGTTTAGTAAATCAACTGGTAAATCATCAATACCTTCACTACTGTACAAAGTCCTATAAAATATCCATCACTCTTTAAAATTTCTATTTCATACTTAGCTTTGTAACTTTTCAGCATTTTTTATTTATTTTTTTATTTTTTGCAGCTTTTACGTTTTTTCCCACCAGAAAATAAAAGGTCCCATTATTTGGAAAGCCGAAAGCATTTTGGACTTGAGTAAGCTGAAGTTAAGTGAACTGGCTCCATAGCTCTGACTAATGATAAGCACACACATGCTTAAATGAAAGCTACCTATGTATGGAGAAGTTGGCCAGCCAGCCAGTTAAAATAAGTGGAAATGTAATCATTTTTCCTGTCTAGCATGCAGCAGTTTATATCTAAATACCTACAGAACACACCGCACGGCATACTGGACCTGCGAAAGCCATTTCCCTGAAAGGCAGGGAGTTTTAATATACAAAGAATGAGTACTGTGATATTTTATCGTGAATCTTATTAGAACTGTGTTATCGCCATTGAGGAACACAGAAAGTGAGATGCATAGTGAGATACTCAAGAGCATTTCCGATCACTGTACAAGGATTAGTAAAGTCTTGTACTCTTTTAGTCTTTGTTTGCACTGTGCTAGTCTAAACGTCAAAAGTATACAGTTTTAGGCTCTGTTCACACATAGTAGTTCCGTTATTTCATGTAAATTATTTCCTGTTGATTTCAATGCATTTTTCAATGCAACACCGGCCGTTGTCCGTACCATGTGTAAACATAGCCTTATAGTCAATAAGAACTCAGCAATACAGTAAAGTCTAAAGCTTAAAGGAGAAGTCAGTCGGGGGTCATCTTATACGCCGGGTATGGTCGCCCCATCCCATCCCCACCATATGGGACAACCACTAGCGACCACATTTAACTCACCTGGGGCCCGTTCCTGGCTTCGGCGCCTCCCGTACCGTTCCCAGCGCAGGCAATGTGATGTACCTGCGCCAATGACGGATATCGACGAACTTCTCCCGGGCAGCCGAGCGTCTCATCGGAGAGGCTCGTAGACGCTCGGCTGCCGGGAGAGCTTTGGGAAAATGAGAGAGGCGCCGGAAGTTCCCAAAACCTCTGTCATTCTCCCGAAGCTCTCCCGGCAGCCAAGCGTCTTTGAGCCTCTCTGATGAGAAGCTCGGCTGCCCGGGAGAGGTTCAGCGATCTCAGTCTCTGGTAGTGTACGTCACACAGCCTGCGCAGGGAATGGTACGGGAGGCCCGCCGATGCCGGGAACAGGCCCCAGGTGAGTTAAATGTATTTTTTTTTTTAATTTAGCTGCAGTTAACGCCTGCCTGACCGCAGCCCTGTGGGGTTAACATTTTCCGGCGTATAAGGCGACCCCCTGACAATCTTTTTAAAGTCAGGGGTCGTCTGATCTGCCCAGTCGCCTTATTCGCCAGAAAATACGGTACTAACTTACCTCTTACCATGCCCGCCTGTTCGGGATCTCAGGAGCTGATACATCACAACCCGGCAGATGGACTGGCCTCTAAGCTACTGCGTGACTGGGGCGGGAAGCTGCTCCAGACACTGATTGGCTGAATGACCAGTCCATCAGCTGGGACCGGCCTTTTACCCCGAGTTGTGACACCATCGCAACTTGTAAAGTAAAATACCTTCCGTCGGGGGTCCCGAGGCCGGTCCTGCCACTCTCCGAGGGCACAGGGAGAGGTAAGTTAGTACTAGTAATAATTTTCCTCCCTGCCCCTGCCAGCTGCCAGATTTTATAATCTGACGGACTTCTCCTTTAAACTAATACCCACAACGCTACAGCTAGAAATATAAATCTGTTTAGACTGACGGCCTAACCTGAAGATAACATTGAATCCAGCATCATAGCGCTGCCAAATTATAGTCCACTGGCAAATGAGGTCAGACAGATTTCTAGAAAGGTGAACCTGGAAAAATATGTAAATAATATGGAGGCGGATAAACCTGGAGCCATGATCCTAATGCAGACTGATGTTTAGAACATTTCACAAGAAGAAAATATCACCTATAAAATAAACCCTTCACGAAGCCGGAGAAGTGGAGCAATACTTATCAGAGACCATTTCTTGCACGGCTTTTCAAACAACCTGATTTTGAATACATTTGGAGGTTTCTTGATACCTTGCCTCCCCCTAACATACGTACAAGATATATGGCAAAGTTGTTTCTATAAAATTACAAGTATATGTGTTGAATATTAACATAAATTGTCATAAAAAGAAAACTCTGCCAATAGTCCTAATAATATTAAACAAGGGAAGTTATCCAACCCCCATACCTGGTGGTGACCATACTCTATAAAACAAGGTCTGAATTGTGAACATGCCAAAGAAGGGCCAAATCTATGAGAACAGCCCCTGAATTACATTTTACGTTACTTTTACATCCATTCCTCAATGTTTCTTGGCAGACTACCACAGAAGGAAAAAATCTAACTGAATCATTACTTTTACCAGGACTGTGAGTCGACTTTTACTATGTTTTACTGTTCCAGCTTCTTCCAATAACATTATTCATTGATGTCTGTAAATCCTTAGTATTGCTCCTAATGTCTGTGCGTTTCTATAGCTTCTCAGACCCCCCCACTACAAATAAATCGATTTCATACAATTAGCCCTATACGGATGTAAGTATTTAAGTAATACAATATAAAAGATACATGACAATGATTATGCAGGTATTGCTACAGGCAGGGCCACTAACAGGAATTTTGGGGCCCAAATCGGCCAAAGCATCTGAACCTCCTCCTCCTACTGGACAAAAGCAATTATCCCCAAAAAATTTCTATATTTTAGGAATGATTCTGGCCAAAATGTATGTCGGTGTCTTTAAATTCCAAAACACATGCTGACAGCTGCGTAGTTACAATGGAGGCAGACCACGCAGCTGCTATGGAGACCCTGGGACAGGGGACCCGGGTCTACCTTAGCAAAACATGTGGCCTGTACTAGCTACAGGGCGGCCTATTTGCTCACCAACAGCACCTCAACCCCCCCCCCCCCCCCCCCCCAAAGACAGATAGAGACCTATGCTATGCCTCCTCCACCCAAAACAGAGATAGTGTCCCAAAGTGGCTTCCAGCAACCCCTCCGCTGGTACGATGTTCAGACACCCCCCCCTCTCTTGACCAGAGACAGCATTGCACCTCCAGCAATTCCAGAGTCCCCTACCCCAAACCGTTTTGTTCTCCCAGCTCTTTGGTGCACCAGTTATTTCACTTGTGTGCCAAGGGACTGGGAGGACGGAAACACAGCGGGACTGCGCCAGATCATGTGAGTATGGGGGGAGCCATACAGGATTTATTGGGCCCTGTACAATTTCTTGCTATGGGGCCCCATGAATCCTGGCTAAGCCCCTGGAAGCTGAATTATATGCCATTCTTAGGGTTTGACTGTTGTGACCCTTGGCCACAACTATATTGAAATAGCATCGATAACAGGGAAACACCATGGTCCTTTAGTCCGATCTGCAATGATCTGCCTGCCGCCTCTTATCCACCAATTATCCTAAATTCTGTTCAGCCATGTCTTATGTTTTCTTTGTTCCAGGGAAAGATAAGTGACAAACAGGACAGCTTATACTAGGCAGATCATTCATCTCTCCATATGGAGCCTTTGGCTGCCTACTTATAGCATTATAGCAACATCAAAGATTTATGATAATCTGAGTCAATGTATTGCAATGCAATATAGCCGGCAATGAGGCAAATGGGGACTGTCAACAATTATTGTTTCTACTTTACTTTGATGGAAAGATGCAAGATGACGAGATCATGAAAAATAGTACTGCTACTCCCAGATGCCACTGTACTATACAGTTGTATATAAGAGATATGGTGGAGCGCTAGTAAAATCGGCAAGAAGAGTTCTACTATAATATACATTCTGTAAGATAATCCTCCCACCTAGACAAAATCCTGCTCCACACTGATGAGGGGCAACAACCCGAAACAGCTGTCTGTGGATGCAGGGCTCCAGACTAAAAAATTTACCTAGGAGCCATTGGCTCCTAACCTGAAAAATTTAGGCGCCAAATAGAATATTTGGTCGCCAACATTTTAAACCATGTAAAATTAATGTTATGTTAAATGGGACTTACTGTGTGCAGAGGCCGCGGCAGCATCCTCCTCCTCCTCCTCCTCCTCCTCCTCCTCCTCCTTTAGATTCTTTCTTTTCTTAGTTTGAAAACGTTCAACATGGAAACTTGCAACTTGACAACCATATCCAGTCTGACAACCATATACAGTCTGACTCAGTACTTCAGCTTCACTTGGCTAGCCTTTTAATGAGGCTTACTCTTCTGAACTTGAACTTAAAGGGAACCTGTCGACCCCCGTGCCGGGGTGACAGGCTCCCAACCCCCCGTTAGAGCCCCCTATATTCACCTCATGGCGCCGGGTCCCGCTTCTGAAGATGGTCGGGTCACGGAGATCTCAGCCGCTGCAGCCCGGCGCGCGCGCTGAGAGATGAGTCCAACGCTCATAGAGAATGATGGGAGAGTCCAGCGCTCCGTCATTCTCTATGAGCGTTGGACTCATCTCTCAGTGTGCGCGCCGGGCTGCAGCGGCTGAGATCTCCGTGACCCGACCATCTTCAGAAGCGGGACCCGGCGCGATGAGGTGAGTATAGGGGGCTCTAACGGGGGGTTGGGAGCCTGTCACCCCGTCACGGGGGGTGACAGGTTCCCTTTAAAAGCTTGCAACAGTCTATACATACTGAGCTAGACTTATGACTGCAGCCATAGTGACCCCCCACAAGATGTGTATATAGATAGATATATCTCTCACCTAGTGACTAATGCAAGTGACCCCCTACAATACAGACACCTGAGGGGCCCTGATAATAATAATTGTGCATATATCTATCTCCCAGTGTCTGCAGCCAGTTTGCCCTACACTTATAGATGGCCCCCTCCCCTTATAGATGACCCCCTCCTCCCCCCCATTATAGATACCCCCTCTTCTCCCCCCCATTATAGATGCCCCCTCCTCCCCCCATTATAGATGCCCCCTCTTCTCCCCCCCTTATAGATACCCCCTCCCCTTATAGATGGCCCCCTCTCCCCCCATTATAGATACCCCCTCTTCTCCCCCCCATTATAGATACCCCCTCTTCTCCCCCCCTTATAGATGCCCCCTCTTCTCCCCCCATTATAGATACCCCCTCTTCTCCCCCCCATTATAGATGCCCCCTCTTCTCCCCCCCTTATAGATTCCCCCTCACCTTATAGATGCCCCCTCTCAAACCCATTATAGATGCCCCCTCTCCCCCCCCATTATAGATGCCCCCTCCTCCCCCCCATTATAGATGCCCCCTCCTCCCCCCCATTATAGATGCCCCCTCTTCTCCCCCCCATTATAGATGCCCCCTCTTCTCCCCCCCTTATAGATTCCCCCTCACCTTATAGATGCCCCCTCTCCCCCCCCCCATTATAGATGCCCCCTCCTCCCCCCCATTATAGATGCCCCCTCTTCTCCCCCCATTATAGATGCCCCCTCTTCTCCCCCCATTATAGATACCCCCTCTTCTCCCCCCCTTATAGATACCCCCTCACCTTATAGATGCCCCCTCTCCCCCCCCATTATAGATGCCCCCTCTTCTCCCCCCCTTATAGATGGCCCCCTCTCCCCCCCTTGAAGATGGCCCCTCTTCTCCCCCCATTATAGATGCCCCCTCTTCTCCCCCCATTATAGATGCCCCCTCTTCTCCCCCCATTATAGATGCCCCCCCCCCTTTCCTCTATGCTAAGCAATATTTAAAAAAAAACAAACACACAAACTCACCTGACAACCCGCTCCCCCGGCGATCCTCTTGTTCTTCAGGCGCTGTCCCCGGCTGATGCGCAGCTGCCGGGGGTGTCCCGTCCTATCCCCGGCAGCGCGGCGCGTCAGTGAGCTCCTGTACGCCGGGGCTGTGACTTCTGACACAGGAAGCGTCTCTGACGCGCGCTTCCTGTGCCGGAAGTCAGGGCCCCAGGCAGCTCACTGATGCGCCGCGCTGCCGGGGATAGGATGGGACACCCCCGGCAGCTGCGCATCAGCGCATCAGCCGCGCATCTTAAAGAGACAGCGCGCTGCCGCCGGGGCCAGTCGCAAATGGCGCCCAGATTAATAAATCTGGGCGCCATTTGCAAAAAGTCAGTCGCATTGGCGACCATTTTGGTCGCCATCTGGAGCCCTGTGTGGATGCCACTTAGGTGGTTGTGGTGGTCTGCGTACAGGAGTCATCCCTTTACCAGGTCTTTCATTGGAGGGATATCTGTCTAGTCCTATGTTTTGAGACTCGCAACTGAGGCTCCACGGACCTTTTTTGCATATTGATATTTCCCAAGGGGCAATGCACCTAGGATTTCACTGTATTGAGGATTTTAATCAGCAGCCGACAGTATCTTCTTTGACTGGTCTCCCAGAGATCAGTGATCTGTTTGCCGTATTGGTCTACTAGACATTTCTCCCATCTAGCCAGAATCCTGGTCCACACTGATGAGGGGCAACAACCCGAAACAGCTGTCTGTGGATGGATTTGGCATTTCCCTGGTCATACTATAAGACTTGTAAATGAGTTGGATATTGACAGAAAGGGCCACTTAATATAGTGGTTTTGGTGGTTTCCCTACAGGAGCCATCCCTTGGCTAGGTCCTTCTGTGGAGGGATATCTGGCTAGTCCCGTGTTTTTAGACTTGTAACTGAGGCCCTGTGGACCTTTTTTTCATATTTGTATTTCCCAGGGAGCAATGCACCTAGGCTATCACTGCATTGAGCGCTTTAACCAGCAGCCGACAGTGTCTTCTTTGGCTGGTCTCCCTGAGATCAGTGATCTGTTTGCCTTATTGTTCTATAAGATATGACAGCTGGTTCATCATACTTCATATATACTGTACTGAAGTTCACCTGGTCAGTAAAAGTAAAAAATTATTTCTGAACCAACATCACACAGAATTTTTTGTCCTTTTTTCAACTTTTATACATTTTTCTCTCCAATGTTTCTACAATATGGAACAGAAATCCTAGCCAATACCCAGCATGTATGTGTGTTATACATCAGCTACCGGAACAATCGGAATACAGATCAGAATGTCAAAGCGACCGACCCTCGGTAACATCGGGATTTATCAATGCTTCTGAATTGTAATCCTATGTGATTATACAATCCATGACATCAGCCCCGCTGAATGTGTTGAAATATTCAAGGGCTAACATGAAAGATTATCTTCATGGCTCCTGCCAAAACCGCAGCGCTATTCCAGCTCAGACTTCTGCTGCAAGTACAGCATATTCGGAAAGTGCAGAAAAGCTCCTATTTCTGCTTCAGGAATAGAAGGTGAAACGTAAGCCGGGCTAATTGTTCTAAGTAAACAAACCCCAAAATTTTCTCAAAACACAGAATGACGTTTATTTGAAATTATGAGGCACGAGTATCCGCTGCAAAGACAGATGTTCTTTCGATATTGTACATGCACCATCTATATACAGTAGAGGCAGTTTATCACCACCCCGGTGCTCTGAATCCAGACGACCCTCTGTAATGTTATGAGCTTCCTGTGAACTCTTCTCGATTTATAGCTCACTGCTTTATTCAACAGTACAAATGCATTCAAAAGGCTGATCCGTAGGGGGGGGGGGGTCAACTAAAAACCTGTATACTGTACATAAAATGGAATATGAAAAAATATCTAGTTATACTAATACATGTTTAGGCTATGTTCACACAACGTATATTTTTGTAAAAGTACGGCTGTTGTTGCCGATTGCGACAACACCCGTGATTAATACGAAAATTTACGTTACGTTGCCGTCTATGGAATCCCGGCCGGAGCGTTTACACATAAAGATCGTCCGGTGTCAAACAATTTGTGAACATAGCCTTATGGTAATATAGGTGTATGATCATAATTGTTGTATAAGTCCAGGGCTACCCTGCAACTTTTTTTAACCTTACAAGGGGTTGTTCACCATTTTTTTTTCTTTTAAATCAACTGTTGCCATAAAGTGCTAGACATTTGTAATTTACTTCTATTGCAAAATCTCCAGTCTTTCAGGACTTATTAGCTGCTGTATTTCCTGCAGGAAGTGGTGTATGCTTTCCAGTCTGACATATTGCTCTCTGCTGCCACCTCTGTCCATATCAGGAACTGTTCAGGACAGTAGCAAATCCCCATAGAAAACCTCTCCAGCTTTCTAGACTGGAAAAAATCCACCAATTCATGCAGGACATACAGCAGCTAATAAGTACTGGAAGTTGAAATTTGGACTTTTTTTGGTGAACAACCCCTTTAAAAGGGGTACTCCTGTCCTAATACCACAGACAACAATGGGGACAGGGTGGCGCTGTTTTGCAGG
Source organism: Dendropsophus ebraccatus (assembly GCF_027789765.1). NCBI lineage: Eukaryota > Metazoa > Chordata > Amphibia > Anura > Hylidae > Dendropsophus > Dendropsophus ebraccatus. Next base: position 133,457,464 of record NC_091460.1, on the reverse strand, counting down.
AAATTTTTCCTAATCTTAGAGAATCCCTTTAACTATGGAGCTACAGTGGGAAAAGAAGAGTAGGAATTCTTCAGTAGCTGGAAACAGGGCACCATAGAAGGATTGACATGTTTTACTTTTATTTTTCATTCTCCTCTGAGCTTTTTTTTTTTAAATACAGTTAATTCCCTGGACAACCACTTTAAGTCAGACATAAAGTGCAGCTATATCACTAACGGCAATCTATTTTCACGGTAGGTGACTTGCTGATCATTCAGTCACTGAAAGGTTCCCTGAATCATCTTTATACCAGGATGAATACATGCTGGCTACAGTATTAGTGATGTCTATGAAAGGTGATAGGTCATTGGAACAGGGCACAAAGGTTGAACAGCTGCAATAACTGCGGCACTTAACACTGTGGGACTCTAGTGTGCTGTACGGTATTTTTCAGGTCTATGAAGGTGATGCCTACTGCTAAAACTAGAGGCAAATTAAACCAACCCATGACTGCCGGTCTGACCAGTGTATGCTGACATGTACATTGTAGCTACTCGAGCGAGAACTAGTCGCTCATCTTTAGTAGTCACTAGGCACTGTATAATGAAGGACCTGTCATTTTGGAGACGCTCTCACACTCTCCTCCAGGTATCATAATTTGGCTCTTATCGAAGTGGAAGAGAAAAAACTAAGAATTTTTCCAATTTACTGATTTGCTACTGACCCATTATTATTGTCTGTGTCTTTACTCACTGGGGCATTACAGGCTTTGTTCCTCCCTATTTATCCCCATTAGATTAGTATAGAGAAGTTTACTTAAGGCCCTAATACACTAAACGATTTTTGTCCGTATCCGGCGGATATCGGCCGTAACGGCCTATAATCTTCTCATGTAATAGAAGACGACGATCAGCCGACATGAACGATGTCGGCTGATCGTTGTCTGTCGTTTGTCTTTCAACATGTTTAAAGACTAATGACTTAGATAGCAACGATCTGCTGCCGTTGCTCCATGGAATAGGAGACTGCTGCTACCTGCTACGGGCTGCCCGGACGATCTAATGATCACCTGGGCATCCCACCACAGCCCCCCTTGCACTCACCCGCTTGCTGCCAACATATGGAATAGCGCTGGCAGTGAGTGGGGAACGAGGAGCAAGCGAGCCCTGACAGTGCTAGTTTGCTCCTCAGCATCGCCCCATGTAATAGGGGCTTTAGGGTGCGTTCACACGTACCGGATCCGCAGAAGATTTGATGGCCCAGATTTGATTTGCTTTAAATCTGCGACTTCAAATCTGCGCCATCAAATCTGTTGCGGATCTGTTGCAGATCCTGTATGTGTGAACGCACCCTTAGGCTATGTTCAGACTACGTAAGAGACCGGCCGTACCGCAGTTCCGGCTGGATGATCTTTAGCGTTGCAGAGTTCTGATGTGGAAGCATCCGTGCGCACCCGCATCAGAACTCCCCACAGCATACTATGGAGCGTGTGGCCAGAGCTGCTCGCTCCAAAGTGTGCACCGACAGGGTTTTCTGTGACCGCTAGTTTTCTACGGTGTCGCGAAAGATACTGGCCAGAGTGTATCCATTGGGGGACATTTATTAAGTCCGGCGTTTTTTACGACGGACTTATAAATGTCCCCGCATCTTCGGCGCTACGGAGATTTATGTAGAGGCGGACTGCCTCTACATAAATCCCGTGCGCGTCGGTGCGCACAGCCGAAAACCTACGACACCTGAAAGGTGGAGTAGGTTCTCAGCGTATCTTTGTGCGGAAAAAATGATAAATCGCGCGGACTCTGAGTCCGCGCCCCCCGTAACGCCCCCTCCACACCCCCTCCCCGCCCCCCGGCGTACTCGGTGGAAAGTGCCGATATGCGAATATTTTATTCGCAAATCGCCCATTTGCGAATAAAAAAAATACGCAAATCGGCACTTTCCGCCGAAAATCATCCGTACGCCGGATGATACATGTCGCCCTATGTGTATAAACTCTGGCCGGGATTCCTTCAGAAGGCAGCAACAACGGCCGTGATTCCCACGGAATTTACGTTGTGTGAACATAGCCTTAGGATGCTTTCACCCCCCACACCACATATGTGATATCTACCCACAAATGTCTTTCTTTATGCTTTTCTATTAATGAACTAAACAATAAATATTCTAGTAAATGAGTGAATGATACAATATTGTATATACGGGAATAGAATAGTGTCTTCAGTACGACTTCCTCCGTGGACCCGAAGAACAAAAATCATTTTGATCCTTAAACTTCAGTGAATTCCCGTTCTATCCGTCTTCATACATATTCAAAGATCATTAAGAATATTTAGTGCCGTCCACATTCACAGGTTCTGACGTAAGACTTCAGATTTATGGAATCGTCCATTACCGTGATAAACCGGATGACACAAGGGATATATTGTATATGGCTTTTCCTACCGTATTGTTGTGGGGGGGGGGGGGGGAAAGATTAAACTTTAACGTCTTTAGTGATTGTGGAAACAATGGAATTTCAGAGCTGGGGAGAGAACGCTAAAGACAGATGGGTTCCATGTTTACAAAGAGCGCCTTTCAGTGCGAGCCTAACTTTAATCACAACCAGAGACCTCAGTGGTTGACACTGCTGTATGCGGAGAGGGTACAAAGGTTACGGCAAATGCCTCACGGTCAACACATTTTAATCTATTAAACAATGGTTATCTTCAATTTTCGCAGTTCGTGGAGTCAAGCGCAGGTACTTCATCAACAGATACCTACTATGGAGCCTGTGAAAAGCACAATACGGTTCAAAGGTGAAAGTTACTTTTTCTCTCTTCATTCTTGATCTTTACATAAACCGAGAAAATTACTTCAACAATTCCGCTCTTTTCCTAGCACGCACATGGGATGAAAGGGGATTTTGGAGCATGCTGCTCTGTGTATAACGTGATAATTTCAATATTTTTATATGAAATGTAGAACAAATTTCCTTTAATGATAGGAGGGTAGATCGAGCCATAATTTATAGCGGCAGGAACAAAAGACACAAGTTGAATGTAAAATGGTTTTGTAAAGGTTTAAAGGGGAACTCTGGTGAAACTTTGATTCTTACAAATCGTTTGGTGTCAGAAAGTTATACAGATTTGTAATTTACTTCTACTTGAAAATGTCAGGTCTTCCGTTACTTATGAGCAGTTGTATGTCCTGCAGGAAGTGGTGTATTCTCTACAGTCTGACACACTGCTCTCTGCTGCCACCTCTGTCCATGTCAGGAACTGTCCAGAGCAGAAGCAAATTCCCATGGGAAACCTCTTCTGCTTTGGATAGTTCCTGACAAGGACAGAGGTGGCAACAGAGAGCACTGCGTCAGACTGGAAAGAATACACCATTTCCTGTAGAGCATACAGCAGTTGATAAGTACTAAAAAGTTAGAGATTTTTAAATAGAAGTCATTTACAAATTTGTATAACTTTCTGAGACCAGCTCATTTGAAAAAAAAAAAAATCTCTGGAGTATCCCTTTAAGTCATTTGGATTTCGATTTGTTAAGTCAGGAAAGAAAATTAAGAAGAGTCTACTGAAATTCTTATTTACATCACAAGAGTCAAGACAACCCCATAGATGAGAATTTAACTATAGACTTCTCCTTATATCATGTATATTCAATGTATAAGTGACCAGTACAGATAACCGGGTAAATTCTGAATACAGAAATGGCTATTGGAATCTGAATGTTGTATGTTATCTATAGGTGAATAAGTCACTTGAATATAATGATGTAGATAGGATTGCTCGCACATTAAAGGGGTTGTCCAGTGCTACAAAAACATGGCCACTTTCTTTCAGAGACAGCTTCACTCTTGTCTCCAGCTTGGAGTGAATGGAGCTTAATTGCAAACTGCACCTGAACTGGAGACAAGAGTTGTGTTGTCTCTGAAAGAAAGTGGCCATGTTTTTGTAGCACTGGATAACCCCTTAAAAAGCTTCAAGCCGGAGTAGCACCATAAATATTAAAGTGAATGTACCGTCAATAGACTGGTGCCGGCACGGGGATGACGTTGCCACAGTCCTTTTTTTGAACCAAGGCCTGATCACCTTGCACAGTGCCAGTCTATTCCCGATTGCCGGACCGGTATTAAGCACTGGAGGAGGGCTGGCCCGCCCCAAGTGGGAAGAAAACCCCTCTGTGACGCGGCTCCATTGATTCTGTGCCATGTCACAGAGGGGTGGTTTTTTTACTCTCACTGGGTGGCGGGACGGCCCACCTCCAGTGCTTAATACCAGGCCGGTGACTGGGAATAGATTGGCGCTGTTCAAGGGGACCCGGCTGCAGTTAAAAAAAAAAAAGACCATGGCACTGGCATCCCCGTGCCGGCACCAGTCTATTGATATTAAAATCTTAAAGTGATGTACCTGCTGGTGCATTCACTTTAATATTTATGGTGGTACTCTGACTTAAAGCTTCTTAAAGTGCAATCCATTCTATATACACATGGTAATGCATTATGGAATTCAAGTGACATATTTGCCCATAGATATAGGGGAGATTTATCAAACATGGTGTAAAGTGAAACTGGCTCAGTTGCCCCTAGCAACCAATCAGATTCCACCTTTCATTCCTCACAGACACTTTGGAAAATGAAAGGTGGAATCTGATTGGTTGCTAGGGGCAACTAAGCCATACTCTGTAGTATGTAGTCTCTAAGGTCATACAGCTACCACTTTTGCTTCTGTAGTTGTATGAACACAAAAAGAAATAAACATGTATAGGGCATTAATCCTCACACGTATACGAATGTAACAGCATATCATGTTATAAACAGAGTAAATCTGGGTCACCTAGCATAGACCTTTTATCCTGGGAAAAGGGACAGGCTGTAGACTTTCACTCAAACCCATAGGCCTCAAAACACTAGAGGCCATTGTTTGTCTATCTGTCAATCTGTCACCACCTCCCCATGCATCACACAAACATGGCACAATAACAATGATTAAGCTACAGAAACATGGAGACAGCTAAATGGTTCTCAGATACCTGACTCCTACAAGCTGCGGAATACAACAGCAATGCTATGGGAGTTTAATTAAAGTGGGAAATCATTTCCTAATTATAGTTATCTACAAAGTGATTTAAATCTGACAAATCGAGAGGAAAATTACCTCGAACAAAAGGTATTGTAAGAGATAAACAAACAACACATTTATCCTCGGACTTCAGCCACCAATCCGACCAATTAATCAAAGGTCACAATTCAGTTTACACTGTTATTCCCTTTCTAAGGTAAAAATTAATTTGCCATAAACAACTGCAGATACAGTTTCCCATACAGAGAGGAAAATTACATATAAAGCTGGGTTCACACTACATTTTTTTTTCCATCTGTTTTGCAAAAAACTGATGGAAAAATTGATGCATTTGTGTGCATCCATTTTTTCTTTGATTTACATTATTTAAAAAAAAAAAAAAGGAATCAAAACGTGTTTTTTAACATACAAAAAAATGTGGTGAACCATGTTTTTGTGTACATTAATAAAACGGATGCATTTTGATCCTTTTTCTAATAATGGAAGTCAATGAAAAAACGGATAAAAATGTATGCACACAAATGCATCTATTTTTGAAAAAAAAAAATAATAAAACTTAGTGTGAACCTAGCCTAATACATACCTCTGTTGTAAAATGTGGATGATATTCTGCCTCCATTCTCTGAAGACCCATAGGCTATTACAGTGGCAGCAATGTAAATTTAGATTTTACAAGGTAACCCATTACCCCCTTCGAACAACAAGCATCCTATTCTATAATAAGAAGGGGCAAGAACTCTGAAAAAGCTGGCTTCAGAAGGGCCCTCTAAAGTGTTGAGCAGAGAGGCCAAACTGTTTGGGTTCTGTAGAAGTTGGATGCTGCCCTAGAGAGCCCTGGAAAATATGGATACAGCCTAAGGACTCCCTAGGGCTTCATCTAACTTCTGCAGCCATGGGGAGTCAAAGAACATCCAAAGAGCATTGCCAAACCCGAACAGTTTGGCTATCCACTCAACACTAGACCTCTACTTTTCAGAAGGTATTCTGGTTTAGGAATATAATCCCTAGAAATGTTTTAAGGCTCAATAAAGGAGAAGTCCGGGGGGGGTTCAAAATATTCTTACGGGCAGGGGGGTTGGGGGAAGAGAATATGCTTACTGTCCCCAGTGCGCTGAACTGCGCTTTCATCACGGAGCTCCCGGGCTGTCATTTTCTCCTGGGTTCCAGGTACGTCACGACCATTCGACGTCACAGATGGGGGGGATTTAGCCTGCTCAGCCAATCAGTGATTGCAGCTGTGTCCCAACCCAGTGAGTGAGCCGTGCGGTGCATCCGTCAGCCGGGTCGTGGTGTAACCGGAGGAAAGCTCAGAAGATAGCTGGCGGGGTCCAGGAGGGGGATGCAGCTCTTCCACGTGACTTATTTTTTAAGTTCCCCCACTCCCTGCCCAAAATATTTTTTTGCCCCCTCGTCTGACTTCTCCTTTAAGGAATCAAGCTTTCCCTTACCACCAATAGTTATCACTAGACAGCAAGCCCCATTCCTTCTGGAGGAGAGCTGCTTTGTATAGTAAATCATGTGTTAAAGTTTCTACGACGTTCCTCCTCGTTATATCATTCATGCATAAAATAAGCCCCGCAAGTCATTACAAACCCTATTTCTCCGTCACTGAGCCTAGCAATCAATTATATCTAAAATAACAGCATAGAATATTTATAACTTCTAAAGTAACCAGGCTTATTTCCCAACCAGCCTCATCAAAAACGTATTAATCTCTATTACATGTCTCCATTAGCTACTGGCTGGCTTGAACCCCTTTTAGCCAATTAAGTCTAAAAATAAAGTCAACTCACAGAGGATTATTTGTACTACTGATAATAATTATCTCAATTGGTTCAATGACATTTAGACACTCCAATCGGTAGTTTAAATAGTAACAGGAGAAGCGATGTTCCTGTATAAGTAAGTCCGCGCCCAACCTGTTTTTACAATTTTGTAATTTAAAATAACTAGCATGAAATGTACTTGTCCTTTAACCTTTCCTCAATTTTTACATCTCGTTGCATCACAATCTTTACATCTCGATGCACAGTATATATGGTATATACCAGTCCAGCCACAACTGGAACCACCAACAGGTGAGGTGAAGAACATCGGGGAAATTAAAAAAAAACATTGTTTGCCCCAAATATCTGGTGCAATTCATGCCAGGAAAACTGGTTAAATAAATGACACACCATTTTGATGAGTTTTAGACACTTTTGCGCCTGGTCTTATAAAGGGATGTAGTTTCGCTGAAAGTGGATTTGTTTTTAATGGAAAAAAGTTACATGGCTTAAATGTAATGCCGGGAGTCATAAAGTGCAAAATATGTGCACACATTATCTACTTTAAAGTAAGGCTTTGTTCACATCTGTGTTGGAGGTTCTCTTCAGTTTCTGTTGAAGAATCCATTCTAATAACAAGAGAAAAAAATACTTCATGTAGTATTTTTTGTCCATCAGAGTCCTGCAAAATGGATTCTAACCGGCAGACCCTATAACCACTTTCCTCCGTACAAGATTTTTAGCAAATTTGTAACTCTTCACATTCAAAGAGTCATAGGGGGAGATTTATCAAACATGGTGTAAAGTGAAACTGTCTCAGTTGCCCCTAGCAACCAATCAGATTCCACCTTTCATTTTCCAAAGAGTCTGTGAGGAATGAAAAATGGAATCTGATTGGTTGCTAGGGGCAACTGAGCCAGTTTCACTTTACACCATTTTTAACAAATTTCCCCTCATGTTTTTTTTTATTTCTAACAAGTTTTAATTCTTTAAAGTTAGTTAAAAAAAAAACCCACTATGTATATAAACTTGCTATTGCTGTAATCATACTGACCTACAGAATAAAGATAACATATCAATTTTATTAAAGTGAACAATGTAGGAGCAAAATCCCTTAATAGTTGCAGAATTACAGGATTTTTTTGCCCAATTTTCGCCCCCCCCCCCCTTTTCTGTTTTGCAGTGCGTTTTGTGATAAAATGAAGGTTGTCATTAAACGTTCAATTTGTCCCGTAAAAAATAGGCCCTTATATGGAAATTTATCAAGCATGGTGTAAAGTGAAACTGGCTCAGTTGCTCCTAGCAACCAATCAGATTCCACCTTTCATTCCTCACAGACTCTTTGGAAAATGAAAGGTGGAATCTGATTGGTTGCTAGGGGCAACAGAGCCAGTTTCACTTTACACCTTGTTTGATAAATCTACCCCATGGTTTTGAATTTCCATATTCTGATTTCTATAATATTATCATTTTTTTAAATCTACGGAGACATAAGAGGAAGACTCAAATCAGCAGAGAGGCTCGGTAAGTATAACCCTAGAAACCGATCGTCTCCACGTTCTTTGCTGCGGGGATGATTTACAGAAACCTACAAAAAAAGAAAAAAAAATTGTTTTTCTGATTCGCTAAAAAATTCCATCTTTTCCCAACAAAAATACTACATCTTGAGCGATTAAAGGACAGCAAAAAAAAAAATCTTTCCCAAGAGCTAAGAAAATGTGCTAAACAGATTTCCCATTTTTGATATAAGACAGACCTGCAAGCAAATGTAGAGGAGATCTCGGGGTATCTGCTGATGTCTACTAGACAGCTTTCAATATCTTGTTTTGCAGACACACCGAGGGCAATACACATTAGTACATACTTTATGGAATATGTAACTGATTGTTCCTGCAGATCTTACTCAGACGCACCTGTCAAGTCTTTAGTCAAGTTGAATAATATACCAACTGCGTTTGATATACCGTCTATCTATACAGTTAGTCACTAGTTTTCTGACATTGGCAAGGGGGCAGAGGGGTCAATCTCCCCACTCCTCATGGCTATGTTCCCATGACTTTTTTCCTCTCAATTTAAAAAAAAAAAAATGCTGTCCGTCGTTTTGCTGTTTGGCCGTATGTCAGTACAATGGCGGCTGCTGTTTCATTGGTCTAGGTTACGTGGACTGATTGGCCTTTGGGTGTGTCTTTAATTAAAAAGTCCATTAAATTTAATGGTAACAATGGTGAAAGGACGGTGAAAAAAGAAAAACTGTCTGTGAACATCTAAAGAATCACGTTCACAGTTTGCAAAAGACGTCCGGAAATAATTGTCATGATCATAATTTTGACTTCCGCACAGACAACGTCTGTTATTTTATACACTGTGTGCATCGGTCGTCCACCATTCCATTGACTTCAATGCACTGCATTAAAGTTAAATAAACCGCAGCAAAAAAGGACGTCTTTTTAAATAGAAAAAGCTGATGCCTTTTCTGTTTTTTTGAACGTCGTGGGAACATAGCCATTGGGAGCTGGGCTAGGTGAGTATTCTTTAAGGCATTATCGGGTAGTATTATTGTGATGGGGCTGTTAGGGTTCATTGTTAGGATATGTTCACACAACGTATAAACAACAGCCGTTATTTGGCACTCAAAACAACGGACAATGTTTTAACTATTGAACAACAGCTGTTGTTATAAATTAAAATAGCATTGAAGTCTATGGACTGGACTGCTGGGAATAATTGACAAGGCTGTAGCAAACAACGGCCGTTGTTCAGTACATTGTGTGAAACAACAGCTGTTGTTTGCATTGACTTCAATGCAAATCATTTCATTATGAAAAGAATGTCCATTGTTTTAATTGAAAACAACCGCCGTTCTTTAAAACGTACGCTGTGTGAACATAGCCGCAGACACGAAGGGGGCACCAATTGAACATTATTACCGCGTGGGGCTCTATTACTGAGAAAATGAATCCTTTGGATCACTGGACTGAGAATTGAAAATAAAATGTATAGGAAAGGAGTTAAAAAATTACAGAATTTTTAAAGGAAATTGGTTTCATTGGAGGTCATCATGAAATAGTTTTGTTTTTTTTTAAGTCTATCCACGGTAAATATTTTGGATGTAAAATTTTACTACAATGTAAATTTTACATTTCCCAAAAATATTTTGGTGGGGAGCCACTTCTAAGTCTTTGCGCGATTGACTGTCAATATGAAAATGACCCTTGGCTGCTCAAGCCTTGTTTTATTTTCCATATGTTTTACTTTATAGCTAATCCTCCACAGGATATACAGATTAAGAATTTTAAAATTACCTTTAGGATAAAATACCTGAATAATCACTGCACTTATTGTATTCACAGGCTCAATAATGTAATGTGACAATGTTTTCCGCAAGAGACGTTACAAAACAGAGCCCGAGGCGGTGGAAAAAATGCATTATTTTAGTCGGGTTCATAAACATTTCTAATCACTTCTCCTAATACAGATTAACTGGTGCTTGTATGATGCTTAACTATACATTTGCACATCTTATGAATAACATATGACGTTTGGCAGTTTCAGTGAATAAAAATGATGTATGTTCAATATTGTTAAAAAAAAAAAAAGAAAAAAAAAATATATAGGCTTGTTAAAGGGAATCTGTCAATATGTTTATGCCGCCTTACATGAGGGCAGCAAAAACTAGTGACAGAAACGCTGTACAGATCGGTGTGTTACTTACATCATTTGTTCAGCCGTTCTCCTAATATGCAGGAGAATAGGATTCTTGTCACACCCCTCCCCCATCCTCCAGCTGCTGATTGACAGTTGACTGTCTATACACAGCATGGATAGATAACTGACAATTAGCAGCTGGTGGGCGGAGTTTTCTGCTTCTCATAAATATATTCAGGACTACTGAGCTCACGCACATAATGGAGAGGACTACTTATTGTCTATGTTATTCAGGAGGAGATCTCTGGATTAGCTGCACAGAACAATGTAAGTGATACATCATTCTGTTCAGCTTCTCTGTCACTAGTTTATGCCACCCTGAAAAAGGGCAGCCTAAACCTGCTGACAGAGTCTCTTTAAGGTCAGGATGGAACATCCAGCAATAATTAAGGCCAATTTTGGCACTGTATAAAATTCAATATTCTCTTTTATTATGCAAAAGCAATTTATTTGGATATACAAATCAATAGTCTTTAGAGCATTACAGGCTCCTTTGCAAGTTTTCATACTGATACACAAAACAGAAAAAGTTTGGTACAGCCCTGAAAATGTCAAAGAAAAATAATTCTCTTCATCAAATTATAATCTAGGCAAATATAGTGTTAGTTCTTCACACTGTTGGGTGTCCCATACTAACCTCTATAAGCCTCAATGTATGGGACTTCAAATAGGGAGTTCTAGTCCATAATACAGTATTAGGCTATGTTCACACAACGTATATTTTCGTAAAATTATTACGCGAATATACGCTGCATTGCTGTCTATGGGATCCCGGCCAGAGTGTATACACATAGTATACGCTCCGTCTGGGATCCCTAGCGGCGCCACAAACAACCGACACGTCAGTTTTCTGCGGCCGCAATTCATTGAATAGCGGCCGCAGAAAACCTTGTCAGTGCAAAGCCGCTCGCTCCATAGCGTGCAGTGGAAAGTTCTAAGGCGGGCGCGCACATCTGAACACTGCGGCCGATACTGCAGTACCGGCCGGGATGATCTTTTCAGAGACCGGCCGTTCCGTGACCCGGACGGGTCACGGAACGGCCTGTCTCTTACAGCATGTAAACATGGCCTAAGGCTGGGTTTACACAGTGCATGACAGCGGCCATTCTGTGACATGGCCGTGTCACAGAACAGCCGCTGTCTGCGAAGTTTATCCCAGCAGGCCGGATGAACTTAATTTCTATTTAATTGAAATGCGGGTTCATTCGGGTGTGCCCGCGTTCCAATTACCCATAGCAGACAATGTAAAGTGCGTCCGGAGCCGCACTTTACATTCTCTGCACTGTCAGCTTAATGAATAGCGGACTCCAAAAACTTACATGTCTATTTTCACTGTCACTCCCGGCTGGAGTGTATACAGTGTGTCCTGAGGCCGGTCCTGCCGCTCAGCGCGGGCACAGGAAGAGGTAAGTACTTGTAATCAATTCCCCCCACCCCCACCCCACCCCCGCCTACTGCTGGACTTTTCCTTTAATGATGTTATCTGGGAGGGAGAAAAGTAATATTTTTTTTCTTACTGGCGCATTGTCATCATGGCACGGGAGTAAAAACACCCGGCAACATACTGGTGTAAAGTGAAACTGGCTCAGTCACCCCTAGCAACCAATCAGATTCCACCTTTCATTTTCCAAAGAGTCTGTGAGGAAAGAAAGGTGGAATCTGATTGGTTGCTAGGGGCAACAGAGCCAGTTTCACTTTACACCATGTTTGATAAATCTCCCCCTATGTTCGCAATGCAGGGCCGGAGTGCTGCACTAAAAGTACCCAGATAACCCCTTCATTGTTAATTAGATTGTTATAAAATTCAAAAAGGAAACTAGCACAACATTTATTATATAAAGCGGCAATCAATATTTTGTAGCATAGTATTGACCACCATTATTTAGCGCTTAAACCCAGCAACAAGTGAGGTCACCCCCAATATGTAACACAGTGAGCTCCAACAATCCCCTCTGTAACCATGTCAGGGCCCAAAACCTGGATCAATTTAAGTGTTGACATCTAATCTATTTACAGAGAATTTGTTTCCTCAAAGACATGTGTTTTATCTGAACTCAAGATGTTTCGACTTGCAACAATCATCTGGAAATGTTTCAAGATTGTTCTGCATGGATGCCTAATGTTTAATGTGCCAGCTCCAGCCATGGCGGGCTTCTCCGCAACACTTACTATTATAGGCCCATTCACACACTGTTACACAGGGCTTTGTAGTTATTCTCTGCATCACATTTCACCTCTTTTTTCACAAACGTCGAGCCAAAGTCACCGTTTTTTTTTTAAGATCTAAAATGCCGCCTCAGGCTCCAGGTTCTGTAAATGTTAGAAGACAAAAAGACTTTTATAGTTAAAGTAAACCTTTAGTGCCCACAATCATTTTCTAATTTGACTCCGTGGCTGCAAAATCTGTTCCCACTTATTATGGAGATTCAATCCATATTCAACAGCAGGGACCTAGCACTAGAGCAATATAAGCTAAGGGGCCTATTCCACCGGACGATTATCGTTCAAATTATCGTCAAATCGTTCGAATCCAAACAATAATTGTTTGGTTGAAATGCAGTTCACGATTAACGACCGAACGAGAAATCGTTGATCGCTTTATAAGGATGATCTTAAGTAACACCGGCCGTTTTGTGACCTGGCCGGGTCACAGAACAGCCGGTGCTTTACAATGCGTGAACATGGCCTCACAGCGAATGAATGTGGAACTACATAGAACAATTTTAGGGTCAGATCTAAATCAATGATCAACGACACACGAGCAATTTTTCGATCGTTGCCTGCAATTACACAGGACGACTGTCATTTAAATTCGAACAATATAACGATTTTCTGCACAATTTATCGTCCCGTGTAATAGGGCCCTAAGGCTTGTCATACACACAAGAAAAAAAGTTGACCATACCAGCCAATATAAATGAGATCTTGCACTTGCACTTTTCCATTAGTATCATCTAAGGCTGGGTTCACACTATGTATATTTGAGGCTGTATTTGTGAGGCTGTATAGCAACCAAAACCAGGAGTGGATTGAAAACACAGAAAGGCTATGTTCACATAATGTTGTAATTGAGTGGATGGCCGTCATTTAATGGCAAATATTTGCTGTTATTTTAAAACAACGGCTGTTATATTGAAATAATTGCAGTTATTTACTGTTATATGACGGCCATCCACTCAATTTCAACATTGTGTGAACAGAGCCTTTCTGTGTTTTCAATCCACTCCTGGTTTTGGTTGCTATGAGGACCTGACTTGAGGACCAAATACAGCCTGAAGTATACAGTGTGTGAACCCAGTTTATGATGTAAATAACTTCTAATGAGACGGCACTCCAGATTAAAATGAAAAAGCAAAAGTGTTTTATTCACCCATCAGTTGCAACGTTTCGATCTACTCCATGAGATCTTTTTCAAGCACTGCTTGAAAAAGATCTCATGGAGTAGATCGAAACGTTGCAACTGATGGGTGAATAAAACACTTTTGCTTTTTCACTTTAATCTGGAGTGCCGTCTCATTAGAAGTTCTTTTGTGAATTTGGGAGCCTTGGATCTGGCAACCTGGGACTTGTGCACCCACCTGAGCCTCAGAGCCACACAGTGCCGTTCAGCAACCAACCATTCTGTTTATTCTTATGATGTATATAGTGACCAGCTGTATGTGATATATTTACTTGCATACCCATGTGAGGGGTAAGTACGACTGTGAGGGTATAAACCCACACACCGTATACGCAGCGTATTTACTGCTGCGATACGCAGCAAATACGCAGCAAACACACAACAGATTAGATCTAAATAACTTAACACAGCATCAAATCTGCACCATCACATCTGCTGCGTATTTGCTGCGTATTTGTTGCGTATTTGTTGCGTATCAGCTGTGGGGAGATTTATCAAACATGGTGTAAAGTAAAGCTGGCTCAGTTGCCCCTAGCAACCAATCAGATTCCACCTTTCATTTTCCAAAGAGTCTGTGAGGAATGAGAGGTGGAATCTGTTCTACTTTACACCAGTTTGATAAAGCTCACCCATAGAGTATTAAAGAAGAGTATTACAAACGTCTTGTCAATATGGAATCAACAATAGTCCAAATTAAAGGAGAAGTCTGGGCACTTTGAAAATCCAGAAGCAAGAAGGGGTAGGGGGGCGTAACAAGTATGAACTTACCTCTCTCTGTGTCTGTGGTGAGCACTGGGATTGGCCTTGGGGCCTCCAGGGTGTAAACGTCATGGCCTGGCTTATGGATTGGCCGCTCAACCAGTGACTGGGGCAGGACGCCATTCCAGTCACTGATTGGCTAAGAGACCAGTCCATCAGCCAGGACAGGCATTTTCCCCCCGAGTCTTGACGTCGTCACAACTTGGGGGAAAGTGCCTTCAGGTGGGTGACCCAAGGCTGGTTCCGTCACACACCGAAGGCACGGGGAGAGGTAAGTGCATACTCGTTATCAAATTTCCCCCAGTCCCTGCCGGCTGCTGGATTTTCAAAATGCCCGGATTTCCCATTTTTTTTTATTTTCCTATAGGCAGCGCTATTAGGATTTTCGTAAAATACCTGGATGGTGGTTTAAAAAAGGATATAGGACATAGATAAGCTAGGTTCACACAACGTCTTTTATTGGACGTGTCTGTCATTTTGAGGTCAAATAAGGGTTGTGATTTGACCTCAAAATGACGGACGTCCAAAAAGACGGCTGTCAAATGGCCAAAAAAAGATGTTGTGTGAACCTAGCCATATGGACTTTGTTTTTTTTTACCTTAACACAGCTTTGAATGGCCACTTGGTTCCCGCATCACACTGGTGGTCAGTGCTCCGTGTCAGGCTGGTATTTGGGAATAGACCGGCAACGACCGTGCACGGTAACCAGGCGGCAGTTCAAAAAAGGACCGTGCACCGGAACGAATCCATTAAGGTAAAAACCCAAAGCGATGTACCCGATGAAGATTCCACTTCAATAATCTTCAATTATCTTCCTTGCACTATTTATATGTACAAATAATACACCTCTCTAGATGAATTATCTCCAAGATGTTATTTTTGGCATGTAATGAAGATTGATAGATACATAAAGATGGTTAAGCTGTGGCTAAGAAGTCCTAACATCTTCAAACACTCCTTGTATGATTTACGACACTGAATACACAAATGAGGTGTTACTGTTCCAGGAGTAATTACTGATGGAGATGAATTTCAATCATTCTTGACCTGATAACAAGAAATGATTATACATTAGATCACACTTCACAGAGGTGCCGCTGACATACCGCCACATAATGGCCTTGTCAAATAGATGTAATGTGGCTTCCTTACGCTTCCAGTTCAGGCTGCAACCTGTGTGTTATAGGTCCGGCCGCATCTAGCTTCATACTTATTTCTTCACTCCTTTCTTTGCAGAAAAAACTATTTATAATGCCGAATATTTTATAATGATAATTGAAGCTTTCCCATACAGCACCATCTTAAAAAACGTCAAACATCATATATATTATTGCCAATATATTTCTTAAGCCAAAAATATTGATACTCTAAGCTAGGCCCCCTGAGGCCACTTATCCTGACCCCACCTCTTGCTCTGAGCTGGCCTCCTTTTAGACAGGGCTCCCCCTAGTGGCAGTCCTGCGCCTGTCCACCAGTATTTATAAGCTCAGCCCACAGGCTCTGGGGTCTTCTGGCATGTTCTCTTGATGGTATATATAGCCTCCACCTCTTTGCTCAGTTGTTGTTGACAGTCAGCAATCACATCTGTTCTCCCTGACTATCCGCCACTTCTTAGCCATCTTCGAGCAATTTGGATCTCAATCCATTCCTCGTTCCAGCTTAGCTTCAGTCTGAACTACATCCTAACATTGCATCCTGCATTTCTACCACAGAGGAAGAGTACATAGTCCTGGACTCCAGCACTCCTTGAGTTCTTCAGTCGATGGTCACCGAGGTGCTTCTCTGAGAGTAGCGACCTGGGAGTCTCTCGCAGGGAAGTCCATCTGGCATTGCAGCTGGCACTGGTGATAACCGGAAGATCCTTAGCCTCTGCTCCTCGGGGAAGGATCGCCAGCACTCCTTGGTGATCCAGGGGATCCACCTCCTTGTGCTTGGACCATCCATTACACATATGGTGCCCCCAGAGAAGTGTAGCAGTAGTTTACCTCCTTCTCATCATTGCAATATATGTATGCATGTGTATAGGCGAAGTCAGGGGAGATATCTTTCACCGAACAAGCGCTTGGCTGATCTAACATGTATGACCACACTTGAAAGGGAACCTGTCAGCTGGGATGCCGTGGCGGAGCCCAAGAAGTCCCAAGAAGTCCCGTTCCTGGACCCGGTCCCTGGGCGGAGAAATCATGGCCCGAAGCTGAGCGCACACGCATTATGCAAAGCAGTAGAGATGAGTCTGACGTCCATAGAAAATTACTTAAGTGTCACTGTCGTATTTTTTTTCCAGAAATCAATAGTCCAGGCGATTTTAAAAAACGTTGTAATTGGGTTTATTAGGCAAATCTGCCATTATATGCGTTCAAAAAGACTTTCCCCAGCCCCCTCCCTTCTCTCATTCACTGCTTATTATCAGGAAATCTCAACTCTTTTACATCAGTTGAGCCTTGTGTAATCTATGGAGAGGGGATGAGGGAGATTAGTCGCCAGCAGAGAGCAGAGAACAGAGGATTACACAGCGGAACCTGCGTGAAAGCCAATATTTAGAGGTCAGTGCTGACTTCAGAGGAGATAGTCCGGTGATGTAGCTGTAAATTAACTCTTTGTTGTCCTATTTTGGAGCCTCGTCTCCCTCCACCCCTCCCCTCTCCATAAGAGAACCATGAAGACAGGGGGGAGAGCTTCAAACTGCTTTTTCATGATAAAAATGCATTTTTCGTTAATAAACCCAATTACAAAGTTTCTTAAAATCACCTGTACTATTGATTTCTGCCAAAAAAAAATTAAACGACAGTGACACTTTAAGTCATTTGGTTCTAGTACAATAGCATGGCTGCTCTGTTAAACATGTATAGTGGAGTGTAGAGGTAATAAACATTAATTATATAACAAGCATTGTGACTGCGGTGAAGGTTATTTCTTTTTTCTTCTCTTTCTTCTATCCACAGAAAATTGAGATGACACAGTATCAGCCCACAAAGCACAGATCACATTATTCTCTCAGTTATCTTAGTGACCAGAAGCTTCACATTTTACACTAGCCAACAGCAAATAGCCGATTAAACTAATGACAATGTGAACAATATACTTGGGTTTGGTTTTTTTTGTACCTTCGCCATCATTACTCATGTATTTGGGTACAATTTGCTCATATGCTTTATTCACTGGGGAGAATTAGATGAAGCAATAAACTAAGAATTTTTGTATTTTTTTAGCGTACACTCACACATATATAATCTGCCCTGTCTTTCACGCTGGGGTGCTGAATTATTACTGCAGATTTCAGCTTCTTATTTTTAGACATTTAGACATTTTTCATATTTAATGAAAAAATACGTTGTGTGAACGTGGCCTAAAGAAGAGACACTTCATTAGCACGGCAGTCGGCTGATCATCTAGCTGCCTTTGAAGTCCATACCGCTCCGCTCCAGGTGCCTGGAAAATCTGAATCCAGTCGTGGGAAACTTCTCCCAGTATCCCAGGACTGGATCCAACTTTTCCCGTCACCCGGACTGGAGCGGCATGGAGTTAATAAGCCAACAGCTAACAAAGTGTCTCGTTGCTACTGTAAATTTGCTCAGCTTTTTTTTTTTTTTTTTTTTTTATAAATTCTTTATTTATAGAAGCTTTTTCGGACAGACAGCAAGGGAACGACAAACGGGGTAGGCACACCCCAAAGGCAGTCAGTTATAACCAGCAGTAAGAATATACACTGAGCATACAAAAACCATTCGGTAAGGACCCAAAGTCACATGAAATGTGCACAACGAACTGGGGATCCATATAACAGGCCCGATATCGCATTGTGACAAGCCTGGGGTGTCCCCCCCCCCCCCCCCGCCATCGGCCCCCACCACACGTACCTTTAACAAAGGAGGGAACATAGAGGAGGGGAAGAAAAGCCAGGGAGAGTGAGAGGAATACTATGAAGGGGGAGGGGGAAGGACGCAGAGGGGGGGGGGGGTTACAAGAGGGGGGGGGGAAGAAAGGAGGGTTCCAAATGGCCGGCCGGAGGAAGGGAAGTGTAGGCAGTGCCAAAACTTATCTAGGGAGGTGCCTACCTCTAGTCGGATGGGTTCTCCTGCAGAAGCTGTAGTCTTCCGTGCTTTAAAACTCAGACCAAGGCAGCCAAGTGCTCTAGGAAACGAGCATTCTGGCCATGTAGTTGAGAGGTCAAGTCCACCATTCGCATAAGCTCATTAACTCTGGATATCCATAAAGAAATTGGGGGGTGGGGGGTGCGTTTCCAGTAAAGCGGGATACATGACCTAGCGGCCATGACCAGAAAATACAAGAGAGAGCGTCTGTATTTCTTAGTCGAAATCTCAGTATGATGCAGGAGGAAGAGGGCCGGCGAGAGGTCAGCCGCAGTGCTGGTAACCTGGCGCGTGATCTCATCTCTACTTCTAAAGATTGTCAGTAGAGTAGGTTAGCCGGGGGCGGATCGGCACTCTGGGGGCAAGACAGTGCTCCAAACAGCCTTACCGGACAAAGGATTACATTAAAAACTGCCTGGGAACGGTGCAGAGCATGAAGGTAAGAGATACCTCCATTCTCAGCGCCCTGTGTGCAATAGGGACATATCAGCAGGTTAGATGCATCTGCATCTGCTGAAAGTTCCCCTTTAAGTATACGTGAACGTTCTCTTAATGATGCTGTAATTCCGCTAAACATAATCTACAATTACCCAGTGTTTATTTATTATTCATTATCCGGTGTTCATGGAACTATACAGCTAATACAATCAGATGTCACGCTCTTTCACACATGCCAACGTAAGGTAGTTTGCCCAAGAAGGTTTTGCACAGATAGAAAATACAAAGTGACCTCTAGTACTCGGTCTTTGTGTACGGTAATTAGGTATATACCGGCCAATTCCGACAGGATGTTAAGAAAAGTTTTAACAATTCATTTTCATTAAGAAGTAAAGTAAAACAAATGAGACAAAGTGGTACACGATGAGAAAGAGCCAAAATGTTTACATGCACTTAACAAATAAGCTTTCTCCTGGTTTGGTTCTCTAATCCTCCCATCGTAGCACAGCGCTTAAAACAACGGCAAAGATGTTAAGAGGTTCAGGACAAATGCTTGCAATATGATGAATGTAAATATCTCCATTAAGGGGATTAAAAGAAGGTCAGGAGGGAAGTATTTTTCAAAGAGGGAGAGAGGAATGCTTGGAAAGGAGACAATGGCCAGACTGAAGCTGAAAGACCGAGAAGTAAGAAAACAATAAGACCTGAAAATAGAAAGGGGACCCATTAACAAAAAGAGTTTATTATTCAAAGAAAACAGGAAGAAATCCTTACAAAGCTATAAGTCTTAGAACCTGGCAAGAAGTAGAAGAGGCAGGAACATCCGAACGTCTTTCACTTATAGGCTATGTTCACACTACGTAAAACTACGGCCGTAGTTCTCACCGCAGAACTACGGACGTAGTTTTGAGCGTGGAACATAGCCTTATTTTCAATGGGATCCTGGCCAGAGCGTACACACATTGTATACGCTCCGGCCGGGATCCCATACGGCGCCGGAAAAAACTGACCTGTCAGTTCACACAGTGAAGCAAGCGGCTCCGGCTGCTTGCTTCACTGTGGGCTATGGGAAGCTCTGATGCAGGTGCGCGCTGATGCGCCCGCATCAGTGCTCCGCAGCCCGGAAAGATCACCCAGCCGGTACTTAAAGGGGTGCTCCAGCGTGGGGGCACTTTTTGGGGGGGACAGGGGAGGAGGTGGCTGAAATAAAAGACGTCCACTTACCTCCCCGGTTCCAGTGGCGGGTCCCGCATCACGGCGCTCCGGTGCCCGGTTCCCGGCCGCTTCCGGGTGTCTGACGCCGCCCGAGACGCTACGTCTCAGGGCCGCTCAGCCACTCAATGAGTGGCTGAGCGGCCCTGAGACGTAGCGTCTCGGGCGGCGTCAGACACCCGGAAGCGGCCGGGAACCGGGGACCGGAGCGCCGTGATGCAGGACCCGCCGCTGGAACCGGGGAGGTTAGTGGACGTCTTTTATTTCAGCCACCTCCTCCCCGGTCCCCCCAAAAAAGTGCCCCCACGCTAGAGCACCTTTTTAAGTACCGGGGTCACGGAACGGCCGGGTGTTCACGTAATGTCATAGAGCGTAACATAAGGAAAGTAAGGACCCTATTACACAGGACGATTATCATGTGGAAAATCGTTCAAATTTGAACTATAATCATACTTTGTAATTACAGGCAATCGTTTCTGTGTCGTTGATCGTTGATTTAGATCGGACCCTAATGGTCCTTTTGCACGGAGCGATAATACGCTCAATCGATCGTTTAACAATTTGGAAGTAACGATTTGGTTTTTATGCAGATCAGAATTTAGATGAAGAGATAAAACGTTTGAAAAAATCTGAACTACGTTCGCTTTAAGATCGCTTAAGGCCACCAGGATGAATCTTTGACGAAGCGATCTGCAAATTATCAGCAAATGATTTGAGAGCATGTTGAAAGATCATGATGAACAATTTCTCGCTTGACGCTTGATCGCTAGCTGTGTTAACACAAGCAGAAAACCGCTTAAATGCAATCGTTATCACTCCCTATAAAAGCACCATAAAATCTTTGTTAATGGTTCGCTAATCGTTTGCTGTTATTCCACATTCAGTCACTGTAATTCCGCACTTGTTCACTAGACGTTCAGTGTAATGCTGCATTTACACGGAATGATTATCGTTCAAATTTTTGCATTAACGATCGCATTTGTGTGATAATCGGCTCGTGTAAACGCAGCGAACTGTTTACATGAAGCGATCTGCTAATTTTTAGCGAACGACTAACAACGATTTGAGAACATGTTGAAAGATCAAAATGAATGATTTCTCGCTCGTCGCTTGATCATTCACTGTGTTTATACGAGCGAGAAATCGTTAATTTTGATCTTTCAACATGTTCTCAAATCGTCGCTGGTTGTTTGCTAAAAATTCACAGATCGCTTCGTGCAAACAGCCTTTCACCGACTCACCCAATGTGTGAGATAGGCTTAAGCGATCTTAAAGTAATCGCAATAACGAACTTTCCAATATTTGAAATATTGTTCAGTCTAAACACGAATCATTATAAAAAAAACCACTGTTCGATTGGGCGAATTATTGCTCCGTGTAAACGCAGCATAATTGCACATCGTTCCTGCTTTTGCTGGGATCAGATGGAGTAAACGACTGTAGTAACAACTGTTGTAACGATCTTAACTAAGGGTCCATTTACACAGAAAGATTATCTGACAGATTATCTGCCAAAGATTTGAAGCCAAAGCCAGGAATGGATTTGAAAAGAGGAGAAATCTCAGTCTTTCCTTTATGACCTGATCTCTGTTTATAGTCTGTTCCTGGCTTTGGCTTCAAATCTTGGCAGATAATCTGTCTGTGTAAGTAGACTCTAAAGAATATCGTTCTGTGTAATATGGTGAACAATTTCAGGTTAACGATAAACAGTCTCTTTTGCAATCGTTAGTCGTTAATCGTTAAAAATCTATTCATCTAATAGGACCCCAAGTGTGTAAAACGATGGGCAGATTGTAATAAATTGCACCCGTGGTCTACGATAAATCAACATTATTGGACGCATTAAAGTTAATGCACACTTATATACCATAGAATTTAGTCTATTCTCAGCTAGAACTAAATACTAAGACTGAAGAATTACAGCTACCCAGGCATGCAAGGAAATATAATTTGCCCGCCACCATTCGTGCTCACGTTACACCTAATACCGTGTCCTTGAATAGTATGAACCACCTTGATCTTATTTAGGTGATGAAATGTATACGTTGAGGAAGCATATGAGACACGTTAAGTCGACGGACATCCTGAGTAAGCAGCTCTGATTATTTTGGTTGTGTGATTGTCTGTTTTCAAATAAAACACCTCATGCTACTCGTTTCCCGGAAATTATGACAGCTGTCCAACTGTAGTAGATCATCAGAACCCGCCTGCAACTTGACACTTCATAGAGGAAACTCACCAAGGTGGAGAATAATCTATTTAGATTTTAGGTTATTTCTGCAAAGGTGTTTTGCTATAATTAAAGGGTAATTGCAACCGGTCAGAAGATTTGATCAGTGAGAGGGGTCTGGGTGCCAAGATGCCAGCGATCACCAGAACATACAGGTAGAAGTACTCTGTTGTGCCCATTCGTTACCACTGCTCATCTCTTCTTTATAGAAAGTCTCACCGATATCCGATATCAGACGCCGACCGAGCATTACTACATGTAATAGTGATGCACGGCCGAGGGCTCAAGACTGTGTAGAAAAATAAATAAACATTATACATACCTCTCCATGCTCCCTGGTGTTCTTCTCGTTTCTGCCCTACACTGGTCTTTGAAGTGAAAGGCCGCTCAGCCAATCACCGGCCACGGTGCTGTCCCATTTTGGCCAGTAAATCGCCAGAACAAGGACACAGTGGACTGGCACTACCAATAATCCAACACGGACTGGAGGCAGCGAACCAACTCAAACATCGGGGTGCTCTTCCTACTGAGAGGCAACAAACCAATTAACGGACAGAAAGGAATCGGAGGCACTCACCAAGTGAAATCTTCTTTATTCTCAATAAGATAAAATCACAGCATAGGAGCTGGAGCAGCTAGCAGACGGTGGGGACGCCGAACAACACTAACTAGTGTGACAGCTGTTTCTCGCGCACATGTGCGTTTCATCGTGCGCATTTGGTGTCTGATGAAAAATGCATGTGCGCGAGAAACAGCTGTCATACTAGTTAGTGTTGTTCGACGTCCCCACCGTCTGCTAGCGGCTCCAGCTCCTATGTCGCGATTTTATCTTATTGAGAACAAAGAAGACTTCACTCGGTGAGTGCCTCCGATTCCTTTCTGTTCGTTAATCGTTGGCCAGGGATTGGCTGAGCAGCCTGTCACTTCAGAGAACAGCTCTGAAGTTCCAGCGGTGGCTGCGTGGAGCGGGAAGAAGAAAGAAGAACACCGGGGAGCATGGACAGGTATGTATATACTTTATTATGTACTATATATAGCAAGGGCTGCATGATCCTGCACAATTATCGAGCCGTGTAATAGGCTCAGTAAACCAGTGCTGATCTAGCAGATTGGTGCTAGATTAATGACCAGGTCAGGTAATACAGCCCTTACTCTATACAGTGCTCGTTCTACTTTCTGAGGAGGGGTAAGTGTCACAGACTTGCTATAAATCTGTATGTTGCTTGTACAGGAGAGATGAGAAGAAATTAATTTGTGATTAGCGGGCATCTCACCACCCAGACTCCCACCAAACAAAACTTTTGATAGTCAGTATGTCAGT
The DNA here is from genome assembly GCF_027789765.1 of Dendropsophus ebraccatus. Lineage (NCBI taxonomy): Eukaryota > Metazoa > Chordata > Amphibia > Anura > Hylidae > Dendropsophus > Dendropsophus ebraccatus. Next base: position 133,433,497 of record NC_091460.1, on the reverse strand, counting down.
ATTTGTGTACGGGAGATAACAATGCAACTACATTATCCTGCATCGGGGCAAAGATCAATAACCACTGGCCTCAGAAAGTGTACAGCCCAGCAAGCAGTTGAATCTCTCTGCACCCAATGTTGGATCAGGCAGGACATGGCTCTAAAATCCTGTTTAAAAAAAAAAAAAAAAATTCAAAGTGAAACTATCAGCAGATTAGAAGCATGTAACCTGCTCTTATGTCCTTATAGCACAATCTTAAAAAGACGTTCCGCAGTTTTTGTCCTACTGCAGTGTCCCACTGTGTATGCTCTGGGCCCTGTCGGTTAGGCAGTGGTTCATGGTGCCTAATGTTTATACTTTTTTGTACTTTTTTAACCTTTATATTGTTATTGTGCTGTTTCTATTATATCCTGGCTATTGATGCTAGTTCCTCTCCTAAAGAAGACAGCAGGGAAAGATGAAAAACAGAGAATTACACACATACGTAGCTGCCCAACCACATTTTTTTAGGAACCTGCACCCCACAATGAGCTTTGCTTCCCAAACATGAGTAAAGGCTTTTTTTAAATTAATTTACTGGTAGCCGACCATCTGCAGGAAGAGAACCCGAGACTGGGAGCTACAGTGAAGTTTAGGTGTTCATGGAACTCCAATACTGGACCTCACCTCAACAAGGGTAAACCTGCTCCTGCTATCCTTGTTTACTGTGCCCCAAAAAGAATATGCCTCCCATATTGTGGAAGAATTACTCTTTCAGCTAAAGACTGTTGGCATTTACTCTAAAGTCTGGCTTGCTGTCTGTACCATACCATCAAGGACATGGACACTTAAGGTGTGCCATGAAGAACCATCAGCACCTACACCTACTGGGCCAGTACACGGAGTATGGTGCTATCGTGTGGAAGCCCTTGTGCCAGTGTGAGTATTAAGTGTGATAGCAACCTTAACCGGTGTGGACCTACCGGTTCCAACCATCTCACAGGTCTTCCCCCTATTGTGCCCAAACTGGACCACTGTGCTACAACTGTTTATGATCAATTTAATTAAAAGACAACTTTTATTTAACTTTATTTAACACACATTACAAAGTTATATAACTTTGTTATGTGTGTTAATAAGCTATCTGGCCCCGTTTCCCCCCCCCTACATACCTAATAACCGTCAACCACATCCTCTTCTCCCGGGTGCCATCTTGTGTCGATGTTGTCAGAGCTGGGCGGAACTGGTCTTCTAGTAAAGTGAATGGAAGAGGAAAAGGCTTGCCCTGATTGGCTGAGCTTGCTGGAAGCTGTGATGCGATCCAGCCAATAAAAAGGCTGCCAGTGCCACATGGGCACCAGCAGCCCTTTCTCTCCCATTCACTTCACTGGCGAAGATGCCGTCCGGAGTTGATGGGCATGCGGCCGGCGGGAGATTCAAACGGCGATCATCACCGGAGGGATGGTGTGTATTAAGTGTGTGTCTGTTTGTTTTTTGTTTTTTTTTTGTATCCCGCCAAAGTTGTCCTTTAACCCTTTTAGTATAGTTTATGATTTGCCTACATTTCCATGTGTTCTAGTCTCCTAATAATCATACTACCGACTGCTGAAGGTGAGGAAGAAGCCACTTTCCCCTAATACTTTATATAGCAAAGGTTTATATATTACATACAAGCAGCCTCTCTGTTATATCTTTTTAGCCGTAACGTAGAATCAGCTTTACATTTCCATTCCCATCATCATCAGCCAACATGACTGTGTATTTAGTACCGCAGCATAAATATCGACGGCGGCTGAACTGCGAGTAACATCGCATTCCGGCAACTGGAACAACTTATCCATAAAAGCGCAAAAAACAGTAAATCTATTCCGAAATGACCATTACCAAACACATAAATATAATAATCTGGACGTGTCTGCTCAATAGACAATTCAGTGGAAGAAATGTCTCTTGCTGCTTGAGCCGAACAGTAGAAAAGTCAGCGAACAAGAGGATTCTTTCAACTCCATCTGGCAGGGGATTGCTCACGAAGACGTTTCCAAATATATAAGCATCGAGGGGTGAGATTTAAACACCATTAAATTAAAATATTTGCGCAATAAAATCTGATGGTTTTAAATGCTCCAATGTGTTCCTTCAATATCTTCACATTAAAGTGTAATTTAACAAAAAAAAAAAGCCTCCTGGTTCTCCTCAAGGGCACGTCCCACAAAGATCCTCATTATCCTCATTTTCGACTTGGAAGCCAAACTAAATAACGAGAAGTAATTTGCCAATTAGGACTTCCTTTTCTTTTCCCTTTATTCCCTAAATGCCATTCAGAGGCTTTGCTAGTCAAATGCATTTAGTTTCAAAAAGAGCAAGTGGAAGGATGTGATTGGTGCCCCCTGCATAAGTCATACTGTCAGGAAGCGGCGTGCATGCACACTTCAGGCAAAGGCAAGGAAAGCCACCGGCAATTAACGGTAGCACCAGACTGTCATTTGTCTTATCCCACTCTAGAAAACTAGACTTGACTTTGTGATCCCATTTCCCAAATGACGATGCATCATGTGACATGCGAAGGTCTTAAAGGAGAAGTCCGGCAAAATTTTTTATTAAAGTATTGTATTGCCCAGCAAAAGTTATACAAATCACCAACAGACACTTATTACGGGAAATGCTTATAAAGTGCTTTTTTCCCTGCACTTACTACTACATCAAGGCTTCACTTCCTGGATAACATGGTGATGTCACTTCCTGGATAACATGGTAATGTCACTTCCTGGATAACATGGTAATGTCACTTCCTGGATAACATGGTGATGTCACTTCCTGGATAAACATGGTGATGTCACTTCCTGGATATCTTGGTAATGTCACTTTCTGGATAAAATGGTGATGTCACGACCCGACTCCCAGAGCTGTGCGGGCTGTGGTTGCTGGAGAGGATGATGGCAGGGGGACACTGAGGGACACAGGGCACAGGGCAGGGGGACACTGATCATCCCCCTGCCATCATCCTCTCCAGTAGCCACAGCCCGCACAGCTCTGGGAGTCGGGGCATGACATCACCATTTTATCTAGGAAGTGACATCACCATGTTATCCAGGAAGTGACATCACCTTGTTATCCAGGAAGTGACATCACCTTGTTATCCAGGAAGTGACATCACCATTTTATCCAGGAAGTGACATCACCATGTAATCCAGGAAGTGACATTACCATGTTATCCAGGAAGTGACATCACTATGTTATCCAGGAAGTGAAGCCTTGATGCAGTAGTAAATGGAGGGGAAAAAAACACTTTATAAGCATTTCCAGTAATTGGTGATTTGTATAACTTTTGCTGGGCAATACAATACTTTAATAAAAATGTTTGCAAGACTTCTCCTTAAAATGGGTACTTTTTCTTTCAAATTAACAGGTTTCAGAAAGTTATATAGGTTTGTACTTCTGCTTAATAATCTCAGGTTTTCCAGTACTTATAAGCTGCTGTATGTCCCGCAGGAAGTGGTAGATTCTTTCCAGTCTGACACAGTGCTCTCTGCTGCCACCCCTGTTCGAGACAGGATTTGCTGCTGCTCTGGACAGTTCCTATCTCATACAGAGGTGACAGCAGAGAGCACTGTGTCAGACTGGAAAGAATACACCACTTCCTGCAGGACATACAGCTGCTGATAAGTACTGAAAGACTTGAGATTTTTTAAACAGAAGTAAATTACAAATCTGTATAACTTTCTGAAACCAGTTGATTTGAAAGAAAAAGATTTTAACTGGAGTACCCCTTTAAGACCTTTGTATGTCACATGATTCATTGTATAGCTGTAACTTTGGGAAATCAGATCACCAAAATTTTAAGTCTTCCAGTACTTATTAGCTGCTATATGTCCTGCGGGAAGTGGTGTATTCTCTCCAGTCGGACACAGTGCTACCCCTTCAACAGCTTCACCTATAATTAACCGTATTTTTGCGTAATTACTCGTATTATCATACCTTACGCTTACAAGCAGCGGAGGACCGAATCTTGGCACCGTGATGAGCTCATTTAGCTTTTTCTCATAAAGAATCACTCCGGCACCATTAGGCAGACTAAAGTTTAGACAGCGGGCAAACCGGGAGCTTCACGGATTAGAAGTAGCAGACAGCACCTGGCACCCGAGCATGAACTCACCGGAATAACCAGAGTGAACAGTGAAAGTTAAGTGCTCCAGGCAACGTGCCCTCGTTTCCCTTTTCTCTGCGGTCCTGTGATCTCTTCTTTATTATAACATTGGTTGATGTGAATTCAATCTGTAGTAAAGAGCTGCTAATAATTATCCAGATGGCTGGCAGATGATGGAACTCTCATTAATAAAGTGGCCAAGTTAGGACAGGAAGAGAAGGTGCAGATGCAGAAAGGGATTTATTGGGGACTCCTCGTGGGCAAAGAACAACGCTACTTAAAGCGAAAGTAATAACGTAAACCGACAAACGGAAGATTTACGATGATTGCTTTACGTCTCTTGTAAGGAAGCGGCTCGCAATATAGTTTAGTTTCTTATTACACATAAAAGGTGATAAAAAGTCAGGATTGAAAGTAGCAACAAATCTGAGTTTCTAATAAAAGATAATATAAAGTCTATTAACCCCAAAACACATAATGACGTACATGACAAGGGAGTATTTTCCGCAGAATGCTATACCTGTATGTCAGTGTGAGTGTGCGACACAGAAGCTGTGATCTGAACAGTCACTATAGGAGCCTTAGAATATGACTGACGGCTGGGCTCCTGCATTAATAGCTGGGATCAAAGATAACTCCAATCCCAGCTGTTAAACTCCTTAGATATCACAGTTAAAGGGGTACTCCATTTGAGAATATTTAACCCTGGTTAATCTAAGTTTGTGTGTAATAGGTTTCTATAAAATGAATTGGGCCGTTTGTTTGCAGCACATACTAACTTACAGACGCTGCTGAAAATCCTCAATTCCTGGTCTTCAATCCTCTGTCCTCCCCCTTCCTTCTGAGAACAAAGTCACATGATCTCTCTCTTCTGTTGCCAGGCAAGCTATAACATTTCATCTGTAACCCCACCAACCACTGACATCACACCAATCAGTGAGCACCTGGTCAAGGAAAGGGGAAGCAACAAAACAGTGACAGCCTCCTGAGCAGTATAGGGGGGAAGGAAACACAGTTGCTTCATCTATCTCTTTTTCTAATCTAGAAAGAAAGAAAGAAATATGGATGTTGTTTATAGTGTAAAGCAGTAGACTGAGCCAGCAATGGGCAGATACTACAAGATGAGGTGGATAATTGGCAGTTGGCTCTGAGGTGCAATACATGCTGGGAAATGTAGTTTTCTGGCAGGCGCCATCTTGGATATAGACCAGCTTTTAGAAAAACCTGTAACTCAAGAACAGTGGCAGCTAGAAAGACAGGAGATGTCTCAAAATACTCAGGGGGGGGGGCTTAGTAAGTAAGACCATCTAGGTTAGGGAGCATTTGATTATTTAGTTCTTGGGTGGAATACCCCTTTAATAGTGACTGCAGCATATTGACAGTTTGCAGAAGCAGCCTTCTCTCTTACACAATTGAGCCATGGTAAGCTGGAAAGGTGCCAAGGCTTTCCGAATGCCTATTACATGCATAGATTTACTGATTCTGCATAATACTATCAACTTAGAATATGCAACTTAGTGTTCACTAAGACTATAAATACTAATGCCCAGAGCTGTTCAGTTACTATCCACAACAAGGTCACTTTTATTCTGAATCAAATGTTCAACAAAAGATGACGGCAAGCTTTGTCACTTATCCTTTAGATAACCTATTTCTTGTACATATATCATCGGCTCATTACCAACACCCACATAAGATACAACCAAACATTGGGGGGTGCTAAAAGTCACTTAAGTGCCATATACTGGCCTGGCTGATTCTCTCTGTCCTTGTCTTTGTGTGTGTTTTTTGGTGTGTTCTTGTATGGTCTGTGTGGGATGTGCGTCTGTTGTGGATCCATTGGCCACAAGTTGATTAATAGTAAAATGTCCCATAGTTGGTTAGGGACGAAGTTCTGATTTATGTTTTTCTAATGCTTTTCTATGAAAGAAAGACCTGTTTTGAGGGCCAAGTCCATGTATGCATTTATGTTTGGCGAGGACTTCAAGAGGCACCAATGGGAAGAGACGGTCAAGGTAACCGCAGTCGAAAAACCATTCCCTTTCCTACGCACAGTTGCGAACAATTGACTCTGTATATAAAGGTGTCTCCCTCTGTACCCATGTTATCCATATGTACAATACGCGGTTGTTTTTCTCTTTTGAACGACATGGCCTGTGTACGATCCAAAAATCCGAATAAAATTGTTGTTTTAAAAATTAAAAAAAAGATACAACCAAAGTGAACGCCTTTGTTATTTTCCAGGACAATATAAAAAAACTTTCCCCAATGGTCCTGCGTGAGCATCATCTTCCCTTCCCCCCTGGTTTCCTGGACTTTCAGCATCATAAATACTTCTAGATCCTCTTAGTTCAGTCTCATTTGCCAGGGAATAGATTGTGTTTAGAATAACCCCATTGAGTTATGTGGCAATGACCTTTAATTGAGAAGTAATGACAATAATGAACTCGAGGGAGGAATTCACGAGGCTGGCTGTTTACTCAGGGACCTTCCCACGCATAATGTTCCATAAGGGTAATCGTACTGCTGAACGCCAGCCGTGGCAATGACTATTAAGACAAGTGAGCGTTTATGAGATATTAAAGAAACATGGCATGAAGCAGTCTCGTATGTTGTTATAAACTCTGGGCCTCATTTATCAAAACTGTCTAATTGCGACACTGTCTTTGTTGCCCATAGCAAACAATCAGAGCTCAGCTTAAAGGAGAAGACCGGCGAAAAATGTTATAAAAGTATTGTATTGCCCACCCAAAAGTTATACAAATTACCAATATACACATATTACGGGAAATGCACATAAAGTGCTTTTTTCCCTGCACTTACTACTGCATCAAGGCTTCACTTCCTGGATAAAATGATGATGTGACTTCCTGGATAAACATGGTGATGTCACTTCCTGTATAAAATGGTGATGTCACTTCCTGGATAAAATGGTGATGTCACTTCCTGGATAACATGGTGATGTCACGACCCGACTCCCAGAGCTGTGCGGGCTGTGGCTGCTGGAGAGGATGATGGCAGAGGGATGCTCAGTGTCCCTCCAGTGCCCTGTGTCCCTCAGTGTCCCCCTGCCATCATCCTCTCCAGCAACCACAGCCCGCACAACTCTGCGAGTCGGGTCGTGACATCACCATGTTATCCAGGAAGCGACATCCCCATTTTATCCTGGAAGTGACATCAACATTTTATCCAGGAAGTGACATCACCATGTTATCCAGGAAGTGACATCACCATTTTATCCAGGAAGTGAAGCCTTGATGCAGTAGTAAGTGCAGGCAAAAAGCACTTTATAAGCATTTCCCATAATATATATATTGGTGATTTGTATAACTTATGGGGGTCAATACAATACTTTAATAAACATTTTCGCCGGACTTCTCCTTTAAATTTTATCAGACCAGGTTAAGAGATGATGTCATTGTAAGAAATGATGTCATCGTAAGACTTATATAATATTTATAGATGTTCAGCTGTTCTTCTGTAAGTAAACACCCTCATACACATTGTAAATGTCTCAGTTGAACTTGTCAATATGGGTGGGCATCGGCCAATCATCTAATATGTATGGAAGCCTCTTGACTCTTCCCCAACATCATCTGCATGTTGAATTTCCACTGTATTGTTCTTAGGGAGAAAAGCCATTGCTAGAGGCATCTAAACATATAAGAACTCAACCAGAGTGGATAAGGAGAGACAGCTGTCAGCTAAATGAGCACTCAGGTGACAGCGCTCTTATTTGTATAGTTTGTATGCAAGGTTAAGTTTTAGGCTATGTTCACACACTGTGCAGCAGATTTATCAAACGTGGTGTAAAGTGAAACTGGCTCAGTTGCCCCTAGCAACCAATCAGATTCCACCTTTCATTTTCCAAAGAGTCTATGAGGAATGAAAGGTGGAATCTGATTGGTTGCTAGGGGCAACTGAGCCAGTTTCAATTTACACCATGTTTGATAAATCTCCCCCAGTATTTTAACTCAGTATTTTGGTCAGTAGTTTTTAACCAAAACCAGAAGTGGATTGGAAACACAGAGAGGCTATGTTCACACACTGTTAAAAGTAAGTGGATGGCCGCCATTTAGTGGCAAATAACGGCCATTGTTTTAAAATAACAACAATTATTTGCTATGAAATGGCGTCCATCCACTAAATTTCAATAGTGTGTGAACATAGTCTTTCTGTGTTTTCAATGACAACGCGCTGTCAACAATCTGACGGAAAAGACAGTGTAGCAGGAAAAGGAGGCAAGTTTACTAAATTAATTTTACATTTACTTCACAGCAGTTGGGCCCCCTCTCCTATATGGACAGTGTCACCTAGGGGGGCTTTACGGCAGTTTTGCCCCCTCTCCTACATGGACAGTGTCATCTAGGCGGGGCTTCATGGCAGTTGGGCCCCCTCTCCTATATGGACAGTGTCATCTAGGCTGGGCTTCACAGCAGTTGGGCCCCCTCTCCTACAGGGACAGTGCCATCTAGGCGGGGCTTCACGGCAGTTGGGCCCCCTCTCTTATATGGACAGTGTCCTCTAGGTGGGGTTTGACAGCAGTCGGGCCGCCTCCCCTATATGGACAGTGTCATCTAGGCCGGGCTTCACGACAGTTGGGCCCCCTCTCCTATATGGACAGTGTCATCTAGGTGGGGTTTGACAGCAGTCGGGCCCCCTCCCCTATATGGACAGTGTCATCTAGGCCGGGCTTCACGACAGTTGGGCCCCCTCTCCTATATGGACAGTGTCTTCTAGGCCGGACTTTCCGGCAGTTGGGCCTCCTCTCCTATATGGACAGTGTCACCTAGGCGGGGCTTCACAGCAGTTGGGCTCTATCTCCCGGGGCAGAGTGTCCAACTGCTGTGAAGCCCCACCTAGATGAAAAGCAGCAGAAAGAAGACACAGACAAGTGTTATACAGGTATATATTGAATGTGCAGCATCTAAGCTTGTGGATGGTGCGGAGAACCCCACATAGATTAAGGGGGAGGGGGTAACAGTATCACTTTAAAAAAGAAATACCACTTCAGGTAATAGGAAAACGTAAAATATAGTTGGAATGCCACTGAAAGGAATTTCCAGTTTTTGGTCATTAGCTCTCCACCCAAAAAAAAACACTGAACCCTAAACATCCAATGGAAAACATGTCAAAATTCACTTAAAGGCATCAATTCTATTTTGCTTCCAGTATCATCCTGTACCTGTTATCTCACGCACTGAGCACAGTACCAGCCTATACGAGCATTAACACATCTGTCCATGCATTAAACCTCCCCAAATAAGCACTTGGGAGAGAAGTCAGAGAATTGTATAAAGGGCGTTCTCTCTCCTCAAGTGTCCACCACCGAAGATCACCGATAAAAGACGCCGAAGTACAGATACAACACTGTGCCATCTTCTCCACACTCTGTGAGATTTTATCTGAATTTACACTGACAACAGAGACACATTAATAATACTGAATGTGAATCAAAGTTCAGGGTAAAACTGTGACTGGTCCAAAAATAAATGGTCCACTTGGAGAACCCCCAGCGCATATTTGTCAGCTTATACGGGTTATGATTTATGCGCCTGTTCATTTTAAGAACAGGGCTGTAAATCAGAGTACAGGATGGGAACTGTGATCCTTAGTACACGCGGTACTCTTTGGTGTTTGGAATTAACTACTGTTCATTTACTGGGTTTGGGAAATATTGGGGGGAGTCCAATTTTCATTTTATACCTCCTATTATTAACAAATACATACTACATAAAGTACAAGTCACTGGCGTGTTTTTAAAATATGCCCTAAAAAGAGTTAGTATAGGTCCATCATACTAAGCCTAGGGTCATATACTACGGAGCAGGTAACAAATAATACCACAAACCAGTTTAAAAAAAAAAAAAAAATTGAGGGGAAAAAAAAAACAAAACAAAAACAAACAAAAAACAAAAACATAACTCTGAGTCATATGATTATATTATGGAGAAGCTAACAACTACTACCATGAACCGGTTTAAAAAAGAAAAAAAGCACAAAACCCCCCAAAAAAGTTCGAAAGTAGCCAAACTTTTAACAGTTTTATTCTTATTTGCATTGCAAAACATGTCAGGCTGGTTGTACACTTTAGGCTATGTTCACACAACGTATATTTTCCTAAAACCACGGCTGTTATTATTACGAAAATATACGTTACCTTGCTGTCTATGGCATCCCGGCCGGAGCGTATACACATGGTATACGCTCCGGCCGGGATCCCTAGTGGCGCCGCAAACATCTGACATGTCAGTTTTCTGCTGCAGCTATTCATTGAATAGCGGCCATAGAAAACCCTGTCAGTGTACACTATGGCATAGCATGCAGTGGAGAGTACTGATGCAGGTGCGCACGGATGCGCCCGCATCAGAACTCTGCGGCTGCAAAGATCTTTTCAGAGACTGGCCGTTCCGTGACCTGGCCGGGTAATGGAACAGCCGGTCTCATACATTGTGTGAACATCGCCTTATTGTACAATATCCAGCAGTATCTATTTAACATAAGCTTTGGCACAAGCCCTGACGTATGCATCTAAGTGCGATGGAAGTGGTGTCCACAGGGGGTTGCCGAATATGGAAGCCTTTTTTTGAAATTGTATTAAAATGGACCCGGTAAACAATGTATAGTGTGAGGTATATATTTTGTAAACATGGCACCCTACAGTGGGGAAAATAATTTAAAACACTGATGACTTTGCAAGTTTTCCCACCTCATTAACTGTATATAAAAAAAAGAACTGTACGGACACTCAATCCCAATCCAACCTCTCCATCATGGCCAAGATCAAGCTGTCTAAGGTCACCGGGGTCAAAATTGTAGACCTGCCCAAGGTTGAGATGGGCTACTGGACAACAGGCAAGAAACTTTTTGAGAAGGTAACAACTATTAGAACAATTATTAGAAAATGGAAGAAACACATGGTCTGTGGCTTCATGCAAGATGGGGGTAAGGATGATTCTGAAAAAGGTCAGGAATCCGTCCAGACCTACATTGGAGGACCTGGTCAATGGCCTGAAGAGAGCTGGGACCACAGTCTCAAAGATTACAGTTAGTATTCGTCATGGACTAAAATCATACAGGGCAAGCAAGGTCTCCCTGCTCATGCTAGCACATGTCCAGGCAAGTTTGAAATTCACCAATGACCATCTGGATGATCCAGAGGAGGCAAGTAAGTAATGGTCCTTTTACACGGAATGATTTATCGTTCGAATTTGCACGATAACGATCGAATTCGAACGATAATCGTACGTGTAAACGCAGCGAACGATCAAACGACGAGCTATAAATCGTTCATTTTGATCTTTCAACATGTTCTCAAATCATCGTTGATCGTTCGCAAAAAATTCGCAGATCGTTCAGTGTAAACAGTCTTTCAACGATTTGACCTATGTGTAAGATAGGCTTAAACGATCGCATAGCGAATTTTCCGTACGATGTATTGTTTCGTCTACACGCTGATCGTTATAAAAAAAACATCGTTCATTCAAAATCGTTAATCGTGCGATCGGGCGAATTATCGCTCCGTGTAAAAGTACCATAAGTGGCAGAAAACTTTAGAGTTCAGTCAAATTAATTTTACTATGTTATACTGTATATCAGAAACACAGCAACAGCTTTGTGGGTTAAAGGGGTCCTCCCGCAAAAAAAATATTTTTCTTCAAAATCAACTGGTTTCAGAAAAATATACAGATTTGTAATTAACCTCTATTATAAAATCTCAAGTCTTCCAGTACTTATCAGCTGCTGTATGTCCTGCAGGAAGTGGTGTTTTCTTTTCAGTCTGACACAGCGCTCTCTGCTGTCACCTCTGTCCATGTCAGGAACTGTCCAGAGCAGTAGCAAATCCTCATGGAATACACCACTTCCTGCAGGACATACAGCAGCTAAGTACTGGAAAACTGGAGATTTTTTTTATTAGAAGTAAATTACAAATCTCTGGCACCAGTTTATTTGAAAGAATTTATTTTTTACGAACTACCCCTTTAACTTGATCACAATGCTGCATTTAACTCAATGTTCTAATTGACTTAACATACCTCCCTGACACAATTGTTGCGCCAGGGATCATGTTAACCATGGCTACATCTGTATATATATATATATATATATATATATATATATATATATATATATTTTGATTGAAGGACACCTGAGATATAACGGCCACTGCTGCTATGATCACAATCATCTGGGCAATATGCCTACCAGCTCTTGTAATGTTCTGCACTCGAACAGCTGCAGTTCGTGGATGATGTCCTTAAATGACTCACATTACGTTTAGGCCTGTCCATAATTTTATAAACCGACAATAATCTGTTAGGCCATGTTATCACCTCTGCTGTGTTTTATGTCCGAGTCTTGAAAAGACGACCAGAAGCAGCTCATTAACCTTTATGGGAAGAAGCTGTCTCTTATGGAGCACACATACATTTGCATTCAAAATCTGTTTTCTCAGCAAAGAAATAGTGCACCAGGCTCAGGGATTGCCCACCCTTAGAAAATGCTCCACAGATGTCCCTTACATATACATTACCATGAACCAAACATCAGCTCCACCTACAGGCTCGTGGCATTCTTATTCAGAACTTCCAAAATGATTTAGCGTTACTAAATAAGTGGTCAAAACAATGGAAACTGCAGTTCAACATTTCACTTGGGGAGGAGGAATCCTCTATCTGAGTATCATATCTGCAGCTCTATGTTAGCAAAGACTTCAGAAGAGAAGGATTTAGGGGTAGTGATTTCTGACAGCCTTAAAATAAGTTACCAGTGTAGGGAAAGCAAATTGCATGCTGGGCAGTATATATATATATATATAATGGTTTGCTGGTCTGTATAAATAATGGTATACTGGGCTGTATATATATAATGGTATGCTAGGCTGTATATATAATGGTAAAACTTAACTTTTAATGAATCTAATAAAATAAAATATACTCACTTGTATATTTTATTAGATTCATTAAAAGTTACGTTTTACCTTGGGGCAAGGAGGGTATTCAGCCTTCGGGCACAATAAAGACTTAAGTAAATACCTCCCACAAGGTTGGGATCGCTGACCCCAATCTGTATATATAATGGTATGCTGGGCTATATATATATATATATATATAATGGTATGCTGGGCTGTATATATATATATATATATATATATATATATATATATATATAGCTGGGCTGTATATAAAATGGTATGTTTGGCTGTGTATATAATGGTATGCTGGGCTGTATATATATATATATATATATATACTGTGTATATATATATATATATATATATATATATAATGGTATGCTGGGCTGTATATATATATATATATATATATATATATATATATAATGGTATGCTGGGCTGTATATATGTATATATATATAAATAAATATATATATATATATATATATATATAATGGTATGCTGGGCTGTATATATATATATATATATATATATATATAATGGTATGCTGGGCTGTATATATATATAATGGTATGCTGGGCTGTATATATAATGGTATGCTAGGCTGTATACATAATGGTCTGCTGGGCTGGATAGATAGATAGATAGATAGATAGATAGATAGATAGATAGATAGATAGATAGATATAATGGTATGCTGGGCTGTATATATATAATGGTATGCTGGGCTGTGTATATATATATATATATATATATATATAATGGTATGCTGGGCTGAATAGCTAGAGGTATAACCAGTAGGAAGAGGGAGATTGTGATCCCGCTGTATAGAGCTCTGGTGAGACCAAATCTGTGATACTGTACCTCAGCTACAAAAAGGATTGATTAAATAGAACGGGTTTAAAGAGGGGCTACAAAAATGGTGGAAGGCCTAAGGCATAGACCAAGTGCAAAATACTCTAAAATCGTGTGTGTTGTTCCAATATCTGCCACATGTTTTTTCTGCTATGTCACATGACGTTTGTGAAATCTTGCGCTGGTACGTGACTGACTTAGCAGATATGCTGGCCTTTAAAATTTATGGGAGCTTAGAGGTCGTGCAATTTTAATTTTTTTTTAAATCCCATAGATGATAAATCCAACATAACTTACTACATTGCTTCAACCATGCCCCACAGCATAAAGGACAGGAAAAGTTAGACCAACAAAGTAACTGCAGAGTAAATAACTACATGGATTCCATGTACATAAACCTAAGGACAGATGCATGAAGAACAGGGTAAATAGCTTCCTAAATCAAGGCGCTCAGGGCCCCGGTCTACCGCCCGAAATGGACCTATTATAATCCACTACTGCTCCATAGACTCAATGATATTTGCCAGCGATTTCCGCCAACCGCCCTAAGGATTGACATGTCTTGGGTTTTCCAACAAAAACAAACCTGTCCCCTATCCACAGGATAGAGGCCCAAGTAAGAGATCGGGGGATGTCCGACCTCCATGCCCCCATGGCAATCTGCAGATCCAGTATACGTTTGAATAGATCTGCGGGTATGGCATGTGATCAGCTGCTCTATACATTCTCATGGAGCCATTGGAAAGAGCCAATTACTGTACTCGGTACTCTCGGGTGGTTCCATAGACAATGAATGGAGCCATCAAAGAGGACCAAGTACAACATTTGGTTCTTTCTGACAACTCCATAGGATAGCTCTATTCAAAACAAAGGATCCGGGGCTGACCTGTAGATCACCGGGGGGGTTCAAAGGTCGGACCCCCCGCGATCTTTTACCTGTCCCCTATTCTGTGGATAGGGGACAAGTTAGTTTTTGTTGGAATACCCAAGACATGTCAATCCTTAGGGTGGATGGCGGAAATCTCCAGCAAATATAACTGAATCTATGGATCGGGCGAAACTTCAAGCGGAGGCCAACAAAGTTCAGTTCGGCACTCTGGAATCCATGGTGGTGCACATAGATAGGAACAAGTCCCACTCAAGCAATAAAAATCTATTTCTCGGCACTCACCAATTCAACTGTATAGTAGTATTTATTGCATTTCCAAAGATGAAAACTAAATCGTAGAGGACGCGTTTCGGCTATATGCCTTTGTCAACTGCCTGTCTGGCAGGCGTCCTGAACCGATTTGTTTTCATCTTTGAAGATGCAATAAATAGTACTATACAGTTGAATTGGTGAGAGCCGAGAAATAGATTTTTATTTCAAGCGGAGGCCGCGGAAATTCCGTATTGTGCACATACCCTTAGTCCCCACCACTGTATCCCAGCGGTAAGTATATAAACCGTAGTGCTAACTATAGGGACTATTTCAGACTATAAAACATCCTGTAATTCCCACTCATGTTATATAATAGAATTAGCTACATAAATTCTATGCAGTTAAACTTTGGTTACACTATAAACGAGTCGGTTTGCCCAGTTATTACATCGGCCGGAGAACAATGGGTTTAAACATGTCCATGTCCAGGAGGCCGGATTCGCGATAAAACAACCGGTTTATTTTATCTGAAGAATTCATAAACACAATAATTTCTCGAATTCCCGACCTCCGAGTTATGTCCACATATGCAGATAATAAAGCAAAGGCTTTTCATCTGCCTGTGCTTGTATACTATGTACATTGTTCTGGCAATAAGTTTGCTTTGCTATTACTTTATAGCGCTATAATGAAAAGCAGGATAAATCCATGAATTACTGTCATATGTTTGTTTGAGGCTTTCAATGTTACAGTTAATCATCTGTATCAAAGTCAAAGAATTGCACATGATAAAATGGCTTTCTATTGAGGGAAGGGGGGAGTGTATGGGTTCTGATTTAAGCGTGTATACTTGTTCCACTTCATATCTCTTCTATTAAGTTCCTCTATTCTGCCCCCACATTCTCGCTCTTGACGTTTCAATTTTATCACCTGAAATGAAACTCACCCGCCATGCAAAATGGCTTTATAAACAGCGCGGGGTACGCAGTAGGCATACATCTATTTAGGATTTACGCAGTATTAGGGATCATTTATGAAATCTGATGCAAAAGAAAATATATATATTAGTGCTTTAATCCTACGAAGAAGACAGATGAATCTGGAAGGTTTATGTGCAAAAAAAAAGAAATAGATACGTAGATGATAGAAAAAAGATAGATAGATAGATAGATAGATAGATAGATAGATAGATAGATAGATAGATAATAGATAGATAGATAATAGATAGATAGATAAATAATAGATAGATAGATAATAGATAGATAGATAATAGATAGATAGATAAATAATAGATAGATAGATAGATAGATAGATAGATAGATAGATAGATAGATATCCAATGCAATACTGAGCAGCACACTTAATCAGGTAGATGGTGCCAGCGGATGATCCCGACCAAGGATACAGGCAGCTAGTTCAATAGAATATATCCGCAGCACACAGAGTAAAGTGCAAAAAAACTGGTGTGTTTATTCCATAAGTGTTAAAACAAAACACAGCATATGCTGTGTTTTGTTTTAACACTTATGGAATAAACACACCAGTTTTTTTGCACTTTACTCTGTGTGCTGCGGATATATTCTATTGAACTAGATAGATAGATAGATAGATAGATAGATAGATAGTTGGCTGTGCCCACTCGCCGCCTGTGCCAACTGCCAGTGTGATACTCGGGTTACGTTACAAGCTCCGGTCTTCATGACATCACAGGACTCTGCCCCATTCATTCATGCTTATACTTAAGTCTTTTTTTCTCTAACGTGTCCAAGTCCAGTGGTGAGCCCCAATCGGGATACAGCTTACATCTGATCGTATCCTTAACGTTTATTATGAAATATTGCAGCTGCCTACCATGCTATGTTTACAGGCGGTTCTTGCTTTATTTTTTACTTTCACGGACACTTTTATGGACACTGTGCACTTAGCACACCGGGACTGGTGTCACAGAGACGTCAGAGTGGGCGTCATTACACCGGATCACATGATTGAATTGTAAACAAACCAACTAACCCACTCACGGGTTGAGCTAATGGTGTGAACCAATGACTGTGTGTTGTATTTTGTAATCACGTTTTAACCAATGAATTTGTCACAAACAATATATATATTCTGCATGGATTTAACTGATTGCGCTTGAAAATGGCAACGTGAGGTTGCCGCCCCGTCCTGCCTTATGATGTGCTGCACTATGTTGTTTTGAATAAACCAACTCTTTTTTTTATTAACCATTGGAGTGCCGTGGATTATCTGCATATTATATGAATCCGGTCCGGGTCGAGACCTAGATCCGCTGGCACCAACTTCCTATCACAGACGCAGTGCTGCTTTTTTCTCTGTTTCTAGATAGATAGATAGATAGATAGATAGATAATAGATAGGAGATAGATAGATAGATAGATAGATAGATAGATAGATAGATAGATGATAGATAGATAGATAGATAGATAGATAGATAATAGATAGGAGATAGATAGATAGATAGATAGATAGATAGATAGATAGATGATAGATAGATAGATAGATAGATAGATAGATAGATAGACAGACAGACAGACAGACAGATAGATAGATAGGAGATAGACAGATAGATAGATAGATAGATAGGAGATAGACAGATAGATAGATAGATAGATAGATAGATAGATAGGAGATAGATGATAGATAGGAGATAGATAGATGATAGATAGATAGATAGATAGATAGATAGATAGATAGATAGACAGACAGACAGACAGACAGATAGATAGATAGATAGATAGATAGATAGATAGATAGGAGATAGACAGATAGATAGATAGATAGATAGATAGGAGATAGACAGATAGATAAATATAGATCACTCAAAAATCTGCAGCACTCACAAGTCTTCCAATTTAATTTAGTAGTTTATTCTCCCATGTGCAAAAAAATAGATAGATATTTAGATAATCCACTCGTATTTCTAGCGGCACCACCATTCAGATTCAGAGTCCGAGTGCCAGCTGGATTGTATCTGACCCACGATACCAATAGCTAAACAATAAACAATGTCCAGCAGCACTTCAAGTGAAAAAGTCTTCAGTGATTTATTCCATAAAAATCATACAAAATTCAAGTGCAGCACAGCAAATAAACAGGGATATGATGCGAAATATCCCTGTTTATTTGCTGTGCTGCACTTGAATTTTGTATGATTTTTATGGAATAAATCACTGAAGACTTTTTCACTTGAAGTGCTGCTGGACATTGTTTATTGTTTAGATATTTAGATAGATAGCAGATAGATGATCTGCAATTTCCATGTTCTCCAATTAACAATAAACAATCTCTTTTGAGAACGATCTGAAACAACCGCTTGTTATTTGATCAGTAGATGTTATTACAAGTGCAAATAATCGCTAATTAATGGTTGTTATATTATAGTTGTTATAGTTTTTAAACGATAACCGCTCTGTGTAATAGGACGCTAAGTGAATGTAAAGATGCCTGGGATAAACATCTATCTATCCTAGGGCAATTAAAGTAAAGTAAATAATATAAGAGCAGACTAGATGGACCAGGTGTCAGTTTTCTGCCAGCAATCTACAGTATGTTTCTAAAACATCAGAGGGCAACATATAAGGGGGAGATTTATCACACATGGTGTAAAGTGAGACTGGCTCAGTTGCCCCTAGCAACCAATCAGATTCCACCTTTCATTTTCCAAAGAGTCTGTGAGGAATGAAAGGTGGAATCTGATTGGTTGCTAGGGGCAACTGAGCCAGTTTCACTTTACACCATGTTTGATAAATCTCCCCCGTTTTTTTTTTACTCACCCCTCCCCAGGCATATAGCTTAAAATAGTCCTACCCAGATAATCCCTTTTAACACCGCCAGGTCAGTATTTACTGCTGCGGTTAACCTGTGTTTTTTTTTATACGTCCACCCTGATTGTTAAATGTCTAAAACTGGCAAGTGTTATAGGGAAACTAACATCAGGTTACAGAAATCTAACTCTCTGTTATGTTCCCATAGGGGACACTGAGAACAAAGTTGATTTTCTTATCTTTCCTAATGTAAATTAGGTCAATGATCTGCGGATTGGGGCACGGAAGGCTGTTGTTCCAACTTCTACCCCTGGTGCTCCAAACCACCTAATTTACATATTAATAAAATTGAAGATTTAAAGGAGAACACCGGCTTTAGCCGACTTCCATAGGCGACAGGGTCAGGGGAGACAGAAACAATGAAGTAGTGCAATAAGTGACAGAACCGGCCTTAGGACCCCCGCCAGAAGGTATTTTCCCCTGAGTTCTCACGACTTGGGGGGAAATGCCTGTCCCAGGTGATGGACAGCCCGCTCAGCCAATCAGTGACTGCACCATCAGCCGTGACGTGAAGAGTGCAGTACGGGAATCCCGGAGCGGTGATCCAAAGCTGAAGAGGCACGGGGAGAGGTGAATTTGTTCCTTTCCCCTATCTAAAAAAAAAATCCCAGAGGTCGGACATCTCCTTTTACGAGAATGTTTCCATCAATTGTCTGTTTTCTATTACCACCACTTTTGCCTTTCTAATAAGAAGATACAGCATGATGACAACATCCCAAAGAAATATATATTATTATTTTGTTCCGTCCCCATGACGCTGTCACTCCGTAATGGCGAATCCGAATAGTAATAAAACAGTAGTAGTATCTGGGTTGTTAAAAGCTTAGAAATTCCTGGCCAGTGCAGACAGTCTAAAATCTTGGACAATGTATCGAGTACACAACGATAATCTCTCCGGCTTCGGAGAAAGCTGCTTTTTATTACATTGACGGCTTACAGTAATAAAGAGATCTGAGATAAGCAACGGTGATACATGGGAGTCAATAAGTGTTACAATCCGCAGTCTGACATGGAAGGAAGAAATACTGATTTTTATTTATTTTTTGTTCGTGTTCCACGGTCGTTACTGAAAACTTGTAAAAAATTGAGTATGGAAATCAATCTTTCATGTTACTACCTTAGTCCGCAAAGAATGACTCTATGAACTTGGCACTTACAAGTATTAGAAGGAAAATCGGAATAACAGATGACACGAGCAAAGTTATACCCTGAGATATATTTTGGGAGACCATTATTTTCTTTAATGGACTATAGTTTTTGAATCACCAATACTCTTTTTTATCTCCATGTAGATGGCCTTCAATTAAAGGAGAAGTCCGGACATTTGTAAAATCTGACAGCCGGCAGGGGCAGGGGGGAATTTGATCAGGAGAATGAACTTACCTCTCCCCGTGACCGTGGTCAGCGGCAGGATCGGCCTCTGGACCCCCTCCAGGCTCTGAGATCTCCGTCACTGACACGGCTGATGAGCTGGCCGCTCAGCCAGTAAGTGACTGGGGCAGGACGCTGCTCCGATTACTGATTGGATGAGCCGCCAGTCCATCAGCCGGGACAAGCATTTTCCGACAGCAGCCCGGGACCCCCGCCGGAAGTCATTTTCCCCCGAGCTGTGATGACGTCATGACTTGGGACAAAATACCTTCCGGCAGGGGTCCCGAGGCTGGTTTTGCCACTCACCGCGGGCACGGGGAGAGGTAAGTTCATACTCCTGATCAAATACCCCCCTGCTGGATTTTAGAAATAGCCGGACTTCTCCTTTAATAGCTCAAAATATCAGACAATGACAGTCATCGTGAAGTCACTCTCTGGTAGCTCCCACCCTCAAGAACAAAGTTTGGGACAATAAGTTGGGCATTTAAGAATGTTCATTAGACTTTAATCTAATATCTATGGATGCCCAGGCATGTTGGGGATGATCCACTGGTGTATGTTGCAGAAGAGAGTCATGTGATATTGTAGAACCTATGAAAGTTTACATATTCTTAAAGGGGAACTATCAACAGGTTACACGAATCAGCTGATTCACCCCTAATGCGAACAGGGCAGCGAGGAGTAAGGTATGTCTCTTACTTTCCTCCTCAGTGCTGGTCCCATGCAGTTAGTAGCATTACCCCGCCCCTATCGCGTTGAATCGGCACAATGGGGGCGGGGCAAGGCTCCTAACGGTACTCCCAGCCGTAGGTTCAACTACTAACTGCATGGGAACGGCACCAAGAAGGAAGGTAAGAGGCATACCTTCATCCTCAGCATCTCTCCTGTGCAATAGGGGGACTAATCTAACCTGCTGATAGTTCCCCTTTAATTTCTAAATAGCCATCCTATGTTTCGATTTAGGCCACTAATTGTCTGTATCAATGACGCGGGTATAACGTCATCACTGTAGGCATAGACAGGGGAGCCTAGTCTGAAAGCTAACAATGGTGGAGCAAGTTTAAATTTTATTTGCAAATTATGCAAAAACCCCCCACAAAATTAGATGTAGTAAATGTGTTCTAATTAGGACAAAAGAAGCAAAAAGAATGGGAAAATCAACTACTAACCTTTGCAAGTGCTAGAGTAAGACTATGGGTTAGATAGTGAACCCCTAAGTATGGACTGCTCCCCTTATAAATGAAGTACACTATTGTGTACTCTCTCAGCCGGTCAAAATGTCAGAGAATGTATTGGCCAATAAAGGATAAGTTTGATTCAACGGAGAAAGCAATATCAATCACATTTGGCTTTAAGAGTCATGCCACCATTAGTGCAACACGTATCAAAGGCACGAAGATAGCTGACATGCCAATGTCCATGTCGTCTATGTCACCGAGGCTGAAATACTTCCATATGATGTAACAGATACACTGACATGCCACCTGTTGAGCTAGAGTAAAACTCCATGACGATGTGTCCTTGTCTGTCCATCTTCATACCATAAACCCAGTACAATTCCCAGCAGGCAATGAGAACACATATGGCACACTGCATAAAAATAAAATAAAATTTAAAAAAACTTTCTAAATTTTACCATACGTGAACGATCCTGCCGGTGCTAAGAACTGGGATAATCTTTAGCGCCACTGAGCTCTGATGCGGGTGCATCAGAACTCCCCACTGCACACTATGGAGTGTGCGGCCGGAGCCTCTCGCTCCATAGTGTGCACTGACATGGTTTTCTGTGGCTGCTATTCACTGAATAGCAGCCGCAGAAAACTGGCATGTCAGTTTTCTACAGCGCCGCTAGAGATCTCGGCCAGAGTGTATATCATGTGTATACACTCCGGCCAGGATCCCTTCAGCCTGTAGCACTACGTAAGTTCAGTGAAAATCTTGGCCGTTGTTTCAACTTACGTAGTGTGAACATAGCCTAAAGAAATACAGACACAGGATTACAATTTGTTGGGTGGCATCAGCTCAAATAGTTGCTGTGATAAAATGTGTTAAAAAAGAACGGAAAAAAGAAAACTGAACAGAAGTCTCTAACCTGCTGTTACATTCCCATAGTACACAGAACATTGAGGATTATAGTAATTTTCCTACTTTAATCTATGGAGGCTCTATTAGAAATCAATGAGTCAGTTGACGTCAATGAACTGCCGATGGGTGAGTAGACATCGGCTGAACGTTCACATGCCACTCAAAGAACACCTTTAGAGTTAGATGACATTATATAGCAGTACTAAGCAGTGTAAGCTTTGAATCAAGCACCAGCTAGAGATATAAAACTAGAGATTTCAGCCAGGTCTCTGGGTGCTTTTTTTATTCTTCAATATTGTTTGACCATAATGATACTACACCATATGTAAGTGCAGATCGTCAAAAGCAAGTTAGTGTAAAAATGCTTGGCCTTAAAGGGGTTATCCATTGCTCCAAAAACATGGCTACTTTCTTCCAGAGACAGCACCGCACTTGTTTTCAGTTTGGGTGCAGGTTTTGCAATTTATTTCCATTGAAGTGTATGGAGCTTAATTGCAAATCGCACCTGACCTGGAGACAAGAGCGGTGCTGTCTCTGGAAGAAAGTGGCCATGTTTTTGTAGCACTGGATAACATCTTTAGGGGGTTAAAGCTCATACTCACAGCGGGATGTCAATCCCGCTGCAGGTATGTGCTATCATTAGGGTGAATGGTACCGGATCCGCAGTGGATCTCGCTGCGAATACGCAGCGTGAGGATCCGCTGCGGGTAAGTGTGAAGGAACCCTTAAAAGGGTTGTTCACCAAATTTTTATTTCTTTCAAATCAACTGGTGCCAGAAATTTGTAATTTACTTCTATTAAAAAAAAATCTCAAGTCTTCCAGTACTTATCAGCTACTGTATGTCCTGCAGGAAGTGTCAAAATCTTTCCAGTCTGACACAGTGCTCTCTGCTGCCACCTCTGTCCATGTCAGGAACTGTCCAGAGCAGCAGCAAATCCCCATAAAACCTCATCTGTTCTGCAGACTGAAAAGAATACACCACTTCCTGCAGGACATACAGCAGCTGATAAGTACTGGAAGACTTGAAAATTTTAAGTAGAAGTAAATTACAAATCTCTGCCACTTTCTGGCACGAGTTGATTTGAAAGAAAAAAAAAACATTTTGGTGAACAACCCCTTTAAAGGGAATCAATCAGCAGGTTGGGGCATTTTAGTAATAAGCAGAGGCCCTCGCAGCAGAGGTTTGATTAGGGGTGCGGTAAGAGGAGCAGGTAAGCTCATGTTTTCGTGCACCAATAAGTAAATGCACTGAACAGACTTATTTGAAAATTACTAAAATACTTATTTCATAAAAATGGAACACGGGACTGCCATATTAAAAGCAATATGGGGGAGATTTATCAAACATGGTGTAAAGTGAAACTGGCCCAGTTGCCCCTAGCAACCAATCAGATTCCACCTTTCATTCCTCACAGACTCTTTGGAAAATGAAAGGTAGAATCTGATTGGTTGCTAGGGGCAACTGAGCCAGTCTCACTTTACACCATGTTTGATAAATCTCCCCCTATGTGCCTCTGCCTAATGTCCCCTATTAAGCTCTATCAGTGTGTCAGTACGCCCTAACCTGCTGAAAGATTCTCTTAAAGAGCGCAGGCAAACAGCTGCAATATTTAAAGTGCCAGAACAAAAATGTGGCACCCTGAACTATTCACTCGTCTGTTGACACCTCCTTTAAAACCCTCAGACTGTAACTCTGTTATATGGCTTGTTCCAAGACCATATACAATAGCTTTTATCTCAGTTACTTAAAGGGGTACTCCGGCAAAAAAAACTTTTTTCTTTCAAATTAACTGGTGCCGGAAAGTTATATAGATTTGTAATTTACTTCTATTTAAAAATCTCAAGTGCTCCCCTACTTATGAGCTGCTGTATGTCCTGCAGGAAGTGGTGGTTTCTTTTCAGTCTGACAGTCTCTTTGCTACCACCAATGTCTGAGACAGGAACTGTCCAGAGCAGAAGCAAATCTCCATAGAAAACTTTTCCTGGTCTGTACAGTTACTGTCTGGGACAGAGGTGTCAGCAGAGAGACTGAAAATAAACCACCACTTCCTGCAGGACATAAAGCAGCTGATAAGTACTTGCATTTTTTTTTAAATAGAAGTAAATTACAAATCTATATAACTTTCCGGTTGATTTTCACCGGAGTACCCCTTTAAGTTTTTTTCAATTCTGTAAAAAAAAAAAAATTGAACAAAAGTAACCTAGTTTTGAAAAGAACAAGTTAGAGGGAAATTGGAAATTTTTGTCATGCCGTAGTAAATCTCATTACGACCGTATTGCGAAGCATCACTAAACATCTATAAGAAAGCGAAATGTTTTTAAGGGGGTTATCCAGCGCTGCACAAAAATGGCCACTTTCTTCCAGAGACAGCACCGCTCTTGTCTCCAGTCTGGGTGCAGGTTTTGTAACCCATTTCCATTTAAGTGAATGGAGCTTAAATGCAAACTACACCTGAAGTGGAGACAAGAGTCATGCTGTCTCTGGAAGAAAGCGGCCATGTTTTTGTAGCGCTGGATAACCCCTTTAAGTAAATCGGTGCTAAAGGCTGCAATCCAATCACACCCTATATTATAGAGAGAAAAATATGTGATCAGCGCATGACATTTCCAGCCACTTCCAGGTCTATAATTTTTTTTTTTTTCAGTGGTTTTAGATCATTTTATCAGATGCTAATATGCAGCCATTTAAAAACTGAAGCAGCGGGCTGAATTATAGTGGCGGCATAATAAGACGCCGCTTCCAGAATGAGAGACACGGCCTTGTTTTAGACAGATTTTTCAAAGATTTATGGCCGCTCATCCGGCTACCGGTGACACTTAAAATTTCAATGGTATTAGCTGGTAATCGCCACTTCCAAGTTGTTATCAAGCGCAAATGGAGAAACTGTTGAATAGATTGGCGCTTGCTGCTGCTTCTGCACAGCTCAATGCACAGAGATTTCTCCTAGTTATTTATCGCTCGCTGTAAAGGACGGGGGGGGTCAGGTAATTTCACTGCAGTACGGTATCTGCCCAAACGTCGGTATTGCCGAGAATCTTCTAGTCAAATTGAAATCAATTGTCCGACATTGCATGTTTACACAGAGTGCTATTTTCGACATCTACTTTCTTGTTAAAAACAGTCTGCCTAATTTCTTAAAGGGGGTTTTATTTTTCTTTTAAATCAGCTGGTGTCAGAAAGTTAGATAGATTTGTAATTTACTTCTATTTAAAAATATCAAGTCTTCCCATACTTATCAGCTGCTGTATGTCCTGCAGGAAAATTGTTTTCTTTCCAGTCTAACACATTGCTCTCTGCTGCCACCTCTGTCCAAGACAGGAACTGTCCAGAGCAGTAGAGGTTTTCTATGGGGATTTGCTACTACTTTGGACAGTTCCTGACATGGACAGAGGTGGCAGCAGGGAGCAGCGTGTCATTGGAATCCAGTTCAAATAGGAAATTATACAAGGATCACACTGGCACTTGGGCTACAAAAGGCATAAAGGAAAAAAAAGAAATCACTCTGGCTAACCATAACCGTATTTGTAACAGATCTATAGGAGTCTGTCAGTTTAGGGCCTCGTTCACACTATGTATTTTTTGGTTAAACAGGCAGGTTTGCAACAACGGTCAATATTTAAAGGGGTTGTCCAGCGAAAATCTTTTTCTTTCAAATCAACTCGTGTCAGAAAGTAATATAGATTTGTAATTTACTTCTATTAAAAAATCTCAAATCTTCCCATACTTATCAGCTGCTGTATGTCCTGCAGGAAATGTTTTATTTTCAGTCTGACACAGTGCTCTCTGCTGCCACCTCTGTCCGAGACAGGAACTGTCCAGAGCACTAGAGGTTTTCTATGGAGATTCCCATAGAAAACCTCTCCTTCTCTAGAAAGTTACAAAACCTGCACCCAAACTAGAGACAAGAGCGGTGCTGTCTCTGGAAGAAAGCGGCCATGTTTTTGTGGCTCTAGGTAAACCCTTTTAACTTTGGGTATCTAATCCACAAAACTTGTCCACAGACAGGATGACATGGCCATATTCATACCGATGCTGAATTGCTAAATGTTTTGTCCTTGTTCCAACTTTCGAAAGTGAATTTTTTTTTTACACCAAAGAGACAAAATAATGCTAAAAATGTTTCAGAAACCTTGTACCCCCCTCCCCCCATAGACTGAGTGACATGTTAAGACCACCAGAATTTGAATAGCGCTTGTTACATTGTTTCATTGTTCACACAGTACTTACTATTCTTCTCACATTTGTGTCAGCCAAACAAATAATAGTAATAAAAAGCAATAAAAAAAAGAAAAGAAAAATGCTGCAAAATAGTTCCTTGTGCCCGTTATATACAGAAAATAGGATTACAATAGCAGTACCTTTCAATCCCCAAGGCAAAAGTGCCAAAACTTTCCTTTCAGCCCGACTGGATTTGCCTAACAAGCTTAATTAAAATGCTTTTAAATATTTTTAAAAAATCATCAGTTAGAAGGTTTTTTTTGTGTGTGTGTCTCTTTCACCATAGTAAAGAAAATCTATTGATGCAGTTCTCCGAAATATCAATTAGAAAGGACAAAAGAACAAAGGGGTGGATAAAGCACAAAGCTGAGAATATGAGAGAGAAAAAAAAAAAAAAAAAAACTGCAGCCGCAGTTAAAACTTTCAATGCTGGCAATTTATTTTTAGACTGCCGAGGAGCACTTTAATATGGTAATTTCCATAAGACTGCTGCACACAATCAGGGTTTAGCTACAAGAGACGATGGGGGTTTCTGTGCCTGTGTCTAGATTAGAAACTTATGGGTCACATAAAACAACTCTAGGTATAATATATATATATATATATATATATATATATATATATATATATATAGTGGTGCCTTGGATTACAATCATAATTAGTTCCAGGACCGCGCTTGTGATCCAAATCCACTCTTAAACCAAAACAACTTTTCCCATAAGAAATCATAGAAATGCAGACAATTGGTTCCACTCCCTAAAAATAATGATTTATTATTCTGAATAAGATGTAAAACAAATGAAACAAACATTTAGAAACAGCAGAATATGTAATATTATAAGTTACTGTACAGTAATGGAGAGGATGGGAAACACAAGGGCTGACAAGAGACTGCAGGGAGCATGAAGGGATGAGCAGGGTAGATGTGGGCACATACATGCAGCACTCTCTGTCCGGGGAGAGAGGGGTTACAGCTATGGGGAGATTACCTCCACAGTCCTGTCCCCTGATGTAAGCCCCAGCCTGAAGTGGATCTGCTATGATTTGGAAGGTGAGGGAGACTTCCTGGGTCAGAGTACAGGGCTGTAGATCCCGCTATGCAGACCATGCCCCTCCCCCACTCCCCCTCCCACCCAGTACAGGGAGCTCTTAAACCAAAGCAATGCTCTTAAACCAAGTCACAATTTTTAAAAACTGTGAGCTCTTAAACCAAAACGCTCTTAATCCAAGTTATTCTTAAACCAAGGTACCACTGTAATATCTGAATTCTATTAAAAATGTAAATGTAAATATATGGCCAATTTATTTGTTTATTTTTATTTTAATTAAAAATATAAATATATTTTTATAATAATAAAAAAAAGTTTATAATATTTAATAATAATATTATATATTTTTTAGTTATACATATGGCTACATACAGCTGTTTAGTCCTAAAAAAAAATTATATGATGACGTGTAATATGAACCATGTTTCTAGTTCGCACCATTTTCCAGTTCTGGAAGTAACACGTTTTCATTCAGACTGCAGTTACACCATGTAATGTTATGTGTGTGTATTACATGCAGGGACAGCTAATGGCACAGGATAGGCTTAGGACAGTCCCTGGGGAGAGTAAACGCCTGCTGAAGGGAAAGATTACAGACTCATAACCTGAAAGGTGAGCATCTATTTGTAAAGGGTAACTGGTCATATTTGATTGGGGACCTACCAGAACTGTAAGAGTGACAGGAGGATATGGAGAAGGTTGCAGAGAGTCCTAGATGTTGTGAGACATGCACTACAATATTTTCTTTATTATGTAAGTACAGATAAACTTTTTAAAGCCCCACGGTTTTTCCATTAAAATAGTTTAAAGCCAGTTTCACACGTACCGCATCTCAGTGGATTTCATACTGTGAGTTTCGCAGCGAAACCTGCTTCTTCAGCTCCTGGCTCCCTGAAGTCTTGCACTCTGATTGGCTGAGCGGGACATAAGGGAGCCGGGAGTCAGAGGAGCACGTGGGAGTGCGGGCAGGTAATGTTTTAGCCCAGAAGCTGTGAATTAAGTGGGCAAAGGCTACATTCTCATATTGAATAAAAATCCGCTGCGTGAATGTAGATTCATAGGAAATTTTGCTGCGAAACTCACAGCGTGAAATCCACTGCAATACAGTACATGTGAAACTAGCTTAAAGCTATGATACCAAAATATAAAAATAAGTACAAATAATAGCTGTTGTTGCAAAATAACAGCTGTTATTAATGTTCATAATCTTAATTAACGGCCGTTATTTGCCCTTTTTTAAAATGACGTCCGTTTTCTTGCGGTTTGGCCGTCAGTCAGTGCATTAGTGGCTGTTGGTGCATTATTCTTGTTAAGGTGGACTGATTGGCCTTTGGGTGTGTCTGTAATTAAACAGTCCATTGAATTTAAAGGGAACCTGTCACCCATAGAACCCACCCTACCCCTGGATACGGACCCCCATACTTACCCTGGAGTAGTGATTTCCTCATTCCGCTCATTTGCATATTTACTGTGCAGATGAGCGGGCGTCCGTATCTCCGCAGTGGGACTGGCAACGGGAGTGGGACCGGCAGGATAGGGTAAGTATGGGGGGCCGTATCCAGGGATAGACTGGGTTTGGGGGGGCCATCCAGTGGTGACATTCAATAGTAAAGATGGTAAAAGGACGGGAAAAAAAGAAAAACTGTGTGTGAGAACTAAAAATAATGTTCGTTGTTGGCAAAAGACGTCCAAAAATAATTGTCATGATCATGCCATTGAAAATGTCCGCCATTCCATTGACTTCGGTGCATTCCACTGAGGTCAATTAAAATACGGCAATAACAGACGGACTTTTAAAAAAATAAATAAATAAAAAAGCGAATGCCTTTTTTCTCTCTCTCTTTTTTTTTTTTTTTTTTTTAACTTAGTGTGAACATAGCCTAGAATATACAATAGAGTTGAGACCTATAGGTTGGAAAACAGTGCCATAAAGAGAATCCGTTGATATGCACGGACCATAGTTATATCCCGTATCCCATACTAAGAAAATCTTCAAAATATGACCTGTTTGGGGGCCGTGAACTGGAAATGAGCACCACTGGAACAGATTACTGGACTATTTTTGGTCTTTTCCTTCCACTCATCTGCCATATTATGTTGACAGTGTCTGTTTTCGTTCAGCTCACTTCATCACCTGGAACCCAGATGAAATAACTCTCTTCAACAAAGAAGAAAAAAACTATTAAACACTGGCCATTAACTGGGGCAAACCATAGTCATCGGGATTTCATTTCCTCCACGTCCAGTAGATGATCTGGCTCCGTCATGTTTCCTCTTCATATCCCATCCAAGAGTCATCACATATGATTCATGATGACTGATTCTACACTACATAACCTTGCTTACCAGAGGTTATACGTCTTCCTATTTTTGACAAGTATATCTATATACAGGCTGTTACTGACGTTGCCCTGGTCCCTGTTGCTTTCCGTCTACTGGCCAAACTACCGTACTTCCTATACTACTAGTGAATTCAAGGCTTTAAAGGGGTATTCCACTCAAACATAACTTTTGATGGTGAGACTAACAATTCCTTGCATACTTGTTATTACCTATTCAATCTCCTTCCCTCAGTTCTAAGCTCCTGCTTTCTGCTAAAAACACTAAAATTTGTGTGTGAGCTTTTCTCTCTGTCTTCCCCTCCTCCCCCCTCCCTTCTAAGACAGCTGATGTAAACAAGTCCCTGACTGGCTTTATCTGCAACTTTGTAGCTTCTGGGAGGATTAATCACAGTGAGTTCATCATCAATTTGACCTCAGAGTAACCCCCCCCCCCCCCCAGCATTACAAAGAAGCAATGTTGCAGATAAAGCCTGCCAGGGACTTGTTTACATCAGTTGTCTCAGAAGGGAGGGGGAGACAGATAAAAAGGCTAACATACAGATTTTTGTGTCTTCAGCCGAACGCGGCAGCTGAGAACTGGGGGAAAGAGACTGAAAAGACAATAACAAGTATGGGAGGAATTGTTAGTCTCACCATGGGCAGCAACATATGAAAGTTACGTTTGAGTGGAACACCCCTTTAAGTAAATTGCAGAAAACGTTAGATTTCAGGCAAATGAATTTTCCTATATTATATATCAGAGACACAGCAACAGCTTTGTGGGTTAAATATTTGCAGCATAATTGCAGAATTCCATAGCTGTAGGGTCATGGCTCCTTGTAAAGTGCTGTGTGCCATACATCATCAGGAGGATGGTTGAGCTTTGTCTACTTCTACTTCTCACACCAATTAGTACCTCACACCTGAACCTTCCTGCTCTAGCGGATTACTTACAAGTTTATGTCAACCTCTCACAAATGAATTTATAGAAATCCTATAGAATAATATCTCTGTATTGACCATCACGCAAGATAATGAGCAAGCATACCATCTAACGTATTTAGTCACTTAAATCAAAATGAGAATAGAACATTTGTGAGTACAGTTGTCAAAATGTAACCTAATTTTCCTTATTTGCCTACTTTCTGCTCTCTTGTAAGATAAGGGGGAGGGGGGAATAGGTCTCAATTTCCCTTTATGGTAGTTTGGATCTTTTCCCCTTTATTTGTTATGGGTTCCCTCCAGTTGCTGCCCTTGACTCGTTGTTCCTGCCTGTTTTTCCCCTAGTGTTAAAGGGGTTATCCAGGCTAAAAAAAAAACAATATTCCAAACAATCCCCCTTCACAATGTCTAATATATGTCTAATGTCTCATATACATGTATAACCTATCTTGCACCCTTTCCCTGTTTTTTTTCCCCTCATATTTACCCATTCTGGATATCTAAAACCATCTTCTCTGTGTCCACTCTGACAACACGCTGCTCCCTTTTCCCCCCTCCCTTTGCAGACATGTGGTCTCCTCTCTGGGGGATGGGTTAGCTGTCTACTGACTTGGAGACATCATCTGCATTATCTCCATGCACCTGTGCTTTCCATAGACTAACATGCGTCCTGAGCCTAGGTTTCTGTAATATGAAAAGTTATAATTCTATCTCTGCTTGCTGTCACTAAAGGGATATGTACCTCTCTTTGTGTCACAACTTTGTAAATTGTTAGTGTTATGGATGTTCTTAGAGACTGGATGGTACTAGAAACTAGAATGTTTTTATTCACAGTCAAGAGCAGAGATCTATACGTACACTACATCCCCTACCCCCGGATGCCCGTTATGCAGCACATAGCTACACCATGCACGCATCAGCTCTTCTACACCATGCGCGTGTCAGCTCTGCTATACCATTCACGTGTCAGCTCTGCTATAACATGCACGCGTCAGCTCTGCTACATCATCAGCTAGTATGGAATACATACTGGGGTGATGTGATGCAAAATCATTGGGAAAAAAACCAGTCCTGTGTTTACTGTGCAATAGTAATGACAGCAGTGGGCAGTGAGTGATCACCATACTGAATGACTGGTGCAACCCCCTGAATTGGGGCATGCTGTGGCAGAGAGTAGCCATTTAGAGACCCATAGAGACATATTGTAGTATGACAGACTGAGAGCCAAGAGCCACTTTGGAGCAACCTGCTTTGGAGGTGCCCGACCTCAGTGTAAGGACCGTTCCGAAGGATCATGCCACTTATCAATAAGCTCAACTGCAATATCTGTGTTGTCCTCAAACTCCTTAGATTAGATTTCTACAATTTTCCCATCTAATCAGTTCCACTTAAAAAAGTTTAAGTCTATTAAAATACTATGTAGGATACTTATATGTGAGTGTATTGGACTATTTGCATTCGAGATAAGCCTGATACTGTAATTCACCAGTCTACTGAATACAATGGGTCAATTGATTTACCTATTATTCTCTTACATTCAAAATGTCAAACCTGGCAATTTCACACAATGCATGCTAATACCCATTAAATAGTGAGCCATTTCACAAACCATTCCTAGTTACCACTTACACATGTAAAGCAGAAGAACAATGATAAAATAAAAGGGGATTTACGAGAGATTACGCTCTACGGGAGGCGGGATTATAACCAGCAATGCTACGTGAACTTACAGAATAGATGCTAAACAAGTCTGTTTTTTTATAATTTTTTTTTTTTTTTTTACAAAATAAAAAAAATAAAAAACTTGTACTAGCACAAATTTTTTAGAACACCACATAGAATTTCAACAGATTGGTACAGGTTATATTTATTACTAATTTAAAGGGGTATTCCAGGAAAAATTCACTTTTCCCCAATCTACAGGAAGAGGGAAAGTAGGAAATCGCGGGGTTCGACATCTGTACCCCGCCCCCCCCCCCCCCCCCATCTCTGCATCGGGCTCTGCCGGCTCTGTTATGAATAGAGCCATGGGTACAGCGTCTCTATTTATTCCTATGGAGCCAACGGAAAGAGACAAGTATATCGCTCTTACTGTGCTCTCTTCGTAGGAATTCCGCGGGTCATGCGCCGTACCCATGGATCTATTCATAACAGACCTGGTGGAGCCCAATACAGAGATTGGCAGGGGGTACAGAGGTCGGACCCCTTGCGATCTCCTACTTTTCTCCATCCTGTACACTAACGGATCGGCACCATCACAGGGATGGCGGTGGCGCGGTCCTCTTCTTGAACTGGCACACAATTACTGCGCATGGTGCCGGTCAATTCCCAAGCACCGGCCCACCCTGAAGCTCTAGGGACAGGCCCACCGGCCCGCAGTGTGATGATCTCCTCTCCCCATTATAATCAATGGAGATGCATCACAAAGGGGAGGGGAGTTATGTCACATTGGGGGCCCAGTGTTCCAGGGCGGGGTGGTGCTCAAGAATAGACCAGAGCGGTTCAAAGAGGACCACACCACCGACACTGATCCGTTAATATAAAATGATGATGATACAGTCGCTAAAGGGAACCTGTCACCCCCCCATGCCGGGGTGACGCCCGCCCGACCCCCGGTGGAGCACCATATACTTACCCCTTCCCCAAAGTCCCAGTGCCGGACCCCATGGCTCCAGTCATTCTCTATGGGTATCGGACTCATCTCTGATGAGCACGCGCAGGGCTTCCGACGGCTTCGGGGAAGGGGTAAGTATATGGTGCTCCATCGGGGGGATGTGGGGGGGGGTGCGGGCCGTCATCATCCTGGCAAGGGGGTGACAGGTTTCCTTTAACAATTGGTTTTCTATTATGGATTTAAAAAATCACAAAATAACAATAATCTCATGAATATTATTCATGTTCCTATAAGATTTCAATACTTGGATGGGAGGAAAATTAATCAGAGGCAATAATACATACATAATTTGATTGCATTGTCCATTGGTGTCATCCTCGTACACAAGCCCTGTTAGTCAGCTATGAATCAATATACTTTTCTCGTGTGTAATTGAAAGATGGACACCCTCTTAGCTCTGTCTGTGCGCTTTCGCTGTGCCAATATATTTCACACTACAGGACGCCTCAATTGCGAATAACATCATTGAGCACACTCTGCGAGGAAAGTTACAGACGGGTGATCCTGGTAGGGAAATGCATTTTAGAATGCTCCAGGCACGGCCCTCCTTCTCTGCTCTGGCCTTACATGATACATGGTTCAGCAGAGGCTCGGAGTGTAAGATGAGATTGCACTGACATTTTAAAATTGTCATTTTGATGAATGCATTAGCGACTTCAAAGCAAGCGAGAACATATCTGCCCCGACCAAAATAAAGAGCATGGTGTATACCAATACTATCAGTTAGGAATGAAAGGACTTTGCTAACATCAAATCTGGCGTCAGAGACTGGAGTTGTGACCATACCAAACTTTCTCAATTACATTACAAACTGGTGGAACTGTCCCATGGACGTGTAAAGTTTGATCACTTAGTACATCTACATTCAGCTCTGTGATCTCCAAGGAAAATGTCTTCTGGTGGGAGACCCGAGGCCAGTCCCACCGCTCACTGCGGGCACCAGGAGAGTTAAGTTCCTACTCCTGATCAAATTTCCTCCTAACCGATTTTAAAAATGGCC
The DNA here is from genome assembly GCF_027789765.1 of Dendropsophus ebraccatus. NCBI lineage: Eukaryota > Metazoa > Chordata > Amphibia > Anura > Hylidae > Dendropsophus > Dendropsophus ebraccatus. Next base: position 133,398,975 of record NC_091460.1, on the reverse strand, counting down.
GTACTTCTCCAGTAACAGTAATCAAAAACATCTACAATATCTGACCAAAAGACACCGCGACACAAGTGTATGTTCACATTAGTCCTCATCAGTTTTATCATGATTTTTCCCAAAAAAATGTCATTCTTTTTTTCATTATACAAACCGCTCTAATAAAAACTTTTTCGCTAAACACATTCATGTTGTAAATATAGCGTGAAATTCTACGGCACGGTCTAATAATATCGAAAGAGAAGACGCCCCTCTAGACAATAGCACGAAATCGCTCAGAGCCCATTAATGAAACTATAAGAGCAGAACTGGCTTTTATTTTGGGATGTAGCCAGTCGTTTAGTTAATGTAAACAGCGTTGTAATATCGCAATTAACGGCGGAGGCCTTCTCAAGACTGGACAGAAAAGCCCTATTGTTTTATCACATTCTTTATGTACCAATCAGTCTGTAGAGAAAAGGCAAGTCTCCGAGAGAAATATTTGCCAGTCTGAGAGGCTGAAAAAAAAAAAAAAAGTTTGTGACCAGAAGAAGGGTCAACATCTCCCATGTGTCAGGAAGCATAACAGATCAAACATGGAGACTGTGTATTATAGCGGTCAGTGGAAAGGAATCTGGAAAGAGATGCCTGAGTGAAACTATAGAACCGCATAGTGTTATACTTTATTCTGGTAAGTAAATTCTTGGATGATATCAGGATCTGTCTGGAATAAAATGTAAAATATGATGTAACTTCCGATTCCTTGGATATGGATGGGATTTCATACAGACCGCTCTTTCTAAGTTTTTTATAGTATATTTAACCCTTTCACGACCATGGGTCATTCGTGCATCAATGCCCAGGTCATTTTAGGACATCAGTTTATGGGATCATAATGATCCCATAAGCTGATGTCCCTATCTTCCCCCTCTCCTCTGTCCCCTGCCACTGTTACAATCTTGTGACAGCAGCAGGGGAGAGAGGGGAGGGGGCAGAGCTCACTTCCCTCCCCCCTTATCGGCCTCCGTAGCCAGGAAACCGGAAGCCTGAGACTTCCGGTTTTCATGGCTACCATCGGGACTCTGTGATCACTTCACAGCGGACAGAGAATTCTCCCTCTGTAGAGGGATAATGCTCTGTCAGAAGCCCTATAGATGCTGCGGTCGTGCTGACTGCAGTATCTATAGTGTTAACTCTCAGCACCGGATCAAGGCTCCGATGCTGACAGTTGCGTTGGGTCTCCGGCTATCACTGATAGCCGGGACCCGCTGCGGATGACACAGGCACAGCTCCTGCACTTGTGTAATCCTGCGGGGGAAATTAACGTCGCTGCAGCATCAGGCATAGGCTGATTTACTGCCCATCGACGGGAGGAGGATATAGAAAATAATTTTATGAGCAGCAATCTAAAGCCCCTATTACACGGTGAGATGAGAGGGAGCAAGCGAGCGCCGGCCTGTCAGGTCCTCCTCGTTCCCTGCTCATTGCCGGTGCTATTGCACACCCCGATAGCGAACGCATAAGTGCAGGGGGGGGGGGGGGGGGGAGATGGAAGGTGCGCGGAAAGCTGCTGGGGGGCTCTCCAGATGATCTTTAGGGGAAGAGCCCATAGGAGATAGCGGCTGTCTGCTGCCCCCTCTCCTATTACACAAGGCGGTGGCAGCAGATCGTTGCTGTGGTTGTCTTTTCTCTTTCAACATGTTGAAAGACGTTAAAAAAAAAACATCAGCTGACATCGTGCATGTCGGCTGATCGTTGCCTTTTATTACAAGAATCGATTATTGGCTGTAATGGCCGAAAATCGCTTTGTGTAATAGGGCCTTTACTATTGGAATTGCACCTAGGGGCTATGTTCACCCAACGTTTTTTCCTCTCTGTTTAAAATTACATCTGTTATTTTGAGTTTAAAATGATGTCCGTCATTTTGCTGTTTGGCCGCCCGTCAGTGCAGAGACGGCTGCTGGTACATTATTCTAGGTCAGGTGGACTGATTGGCCTTTGAATGTGTCTTTAATGGAAAAGTCCATTGAGTTTATTAGTAAAAACAGTGAAAGGGCGGTGAAAAAAAGAAAAACTGTGTGTGAACGGATAAAAAGACATCTACTGTTTGCAAAAGATGTCCAAAAATAATTGTCCTGATCATTATTTTGACGTCCGTGCAGACAACGTCCGTCATTTTATACCTTGTGTGCATTGGGCGTTCGTCATTTCATTGACTTGCATTGAAGTAAATTAAACCTCAGCAAGAACGGACGTCATTTTAAATAGAAAAAGCGGAGACATTTTCTCTTTTTTTGACACTGTGTGAACATAGCCATTGGGAGGAGAAAGTTAAGAGAGAAGCAACCAGTGCGGTTACATAGAGGGAATGAAATAGCTTCTAAAGATTGCACCATTAAGGAATAAATAAACCTATCAGGTATAAGGTAGATTTTCACCTAACTCCCTCCGAGGACATTTCAAACTCAATGAACTCTAATAGCAGATGTAGTACACAATGTTATTTTAGGCCTCTGTCTCGACTAGAAAAGCAGGGATCATCCATCATGGTGAATGGTGCAATTTGCTACAGCGAACAAACAAGTGTTTGGTTAAAGATACTATTATTCACCCGCTGATGGTTTTGGCCCAAGCTGCCCTGAAATTTATGAACAAAAACACTGGCTGGCCGGCCGAGATTGTGCAAGTTTCAAGGTACACGCTTATGTAATAAAGACAGGCAGAGAGAGATTGATTGTGTCACTCATTTCTGGAAACAAATACATAATAAATTAGTGTTAGGATAAAGGTCCACAGCTCCAATATAATCCGTATACTTTATGGTTGCATATAAACAATAACAAAAGTTAAAAATACGCCGACGCCTTTCAGGGTGACCCCCTTAGTCATGGAAATAGCTATACATTGCAATAAAGACTTCATATGCCTGTCAAATGGCACCAACACAGACATAGACCCGCCCCTAGACGACATAATCAATTAATATTAGACAAAACGTTTCATTACAGCTATAGGCTATGTTCACACAACTTCAAAAAAAGACAAAAGGCGGACACTTTTTTAAAAAAAAAAAGACGTCTGTTATTGCTGCAATTTAATTGACTTCAATACAATGCATTGAAGTCAATGGAATGACGGACGTCTAATGCACACAAAATATAAAATAACGGACGTTGACTGCCTTGACATCAAAATAATGTTCATGACAATTATTTTCGGACCTCTTTAGATAACTGCGGACGTTATTTTTTAGTTGTTCTCACACACTTTTTCTTTTTTCATCGCCCTTTCACCGTTTTTACTATTAAATTCAATGGACTTATGATTAAAGACACAGCCTAAGGCCAATCAGTCCACCTGACCTAGAATAATGTACAGGCGGCAAAAAAGCAAAATGGTGGACATCATTTTAAATGGAGAGGAAAAAAACGTTGTGTGAGCATAGCATTATGGGGGGAGATTTGACAAAAATGGCGTTAAGTAGATTTGGCCCAGTTGCCCCTAGCAACCAGTCAGATTCGACCTTTCATTTTCTAGATAATCTGTCAGAAATGTAAAAGAGGAATCTGACCCAGTTCTAATTTACACCAGTTTGATAAATCTGGGCCATAGGGGGAGATTGATCAAACATGGTGTAAAGTGAAACTGGCTCAGTCGCCCCTAGCAACCAATCAGATTGCACCTTTAATTTTCCACAGAGTCTGTGAGGAATTAAAAGTGGATTCTGATTGGTTGCTAGGGGCAACTGAGCCAGTTTCACTTTACACCATGTTTGATCAATCTCTCTCAAAGTGAATAGCAGAATAACTACAACAGAGATTCATTATATATTCTTCAAGGACCAGTGACTGTAAGATACAAGGGATCTTTTAACATTTAAAAACTGACCAACTGGGACAATATAAATACCAGCCTTTATAACGCATGCAAAAGTACAAGTCTACGCATCCTAATACGACAATCGTGACAGGAATAAGCTCACCAAACTGAATACCATGATACGTATCACTAAAAGACCATTCAGTATAATTAACATGATATTTCCCAAGGCAGAATCCCCCCTCTTTACTACCATAGTGTAATTCAACTTTCAACTTTCACTTTAAATTTCCCCCGGGGTAAGGAAATTCTCGATTTAACCGTTTCCCAGAAATGACAATTATATTTAAATTCACCCTGCGAATAACTAAGCGAACGTGGAGACGGCTGTCAAAGAAAATTTTTATATCTGAGAAACGATAGAAAATGCAATATTACAGAACAGTGAATTATTTTCCTGAAATGAAGTACAGGTGTAAAAATGAAAAGTAACTATGTATCTCCAAGCAATAGAGTGCTCTAGTCCTCCCGCTAAGCCTTCGGGTTATGAGATGAAGGTAATATCGGTTCCTCTCCATTACATACGGAGTGCCACGACTATTCATCCCTCAATACATCACATAATGAGAAATCATTTACTATTCAATGATATAATCATATCCTGACACAGCTCGAAATTACAGATTTAAGGGCCTTGATTGAGAGAATAATTTACCATAGATAAGAATCCTTATCCGAGCACTCCGCAAAATGAAGCCATATTTTTTAACAAAACTTAGAGGCTCTCTTCTCTTTTCTTTACCAAATTAGATAAATCCACACGACACTTCATACGAATAGTGGGAGAGTTTGTTTCCATTTACTTAGCAAATTTCATTACAGAATAAATAAACGAAGTACCGTTCACAGAATTTTTAGCTTTTATTTTTTACTATGTGCTGCAATGTAAAAACTTAGCAAAAACTGCAATTTCCTTACATAAATGGGTTATCACAATATTAAAGGGGAACTCTCAGCGGGTTAGATGAATGTAACCTGCTAATAGCCCTCTATAGCATCCAGGACGCCGAGGAGGAAGGCAGGTGTCTTACCTTCCTCTTCTGTGCCGATCCTGTGCTGTTAGTCAGGGTAAACTCTGCTCCTATGTACCCTTAGGAGCACTGCTGCATCATCAGGCCTACCCACTCCAGCAGCAAAAAACTGACATGTCAGTGCACACCTGTCACAATGGAGCATGCAGCTCCGGTCGCACGCTCCATTATGTGCAGCAGCGAATTGGGAAGTGGGCACGCACAGATGCACCCACATACTATTTCATCGGAAGTGAAGATCATCCGGATGGTACTGCAGTACCGTCCAGGATGATCTTCTCTGACACTGGCTGTTCCATGGCACAGTAAACATGTGAACATGGCCTAAGGCGATAATTCAGAGGAAGCAAGCGCTGGACCTGACATCTCAGCACTTGCTCCGTGTAATAGTGGTGGCAGCAGACCCCCGAAGACTTTAGTGGGCCACCCAAATAATCTAAGGATCGTTTGAACGGCTTCCCCCTCGTTATCCACTTGCTGCCTGTGCTATTACACACACAGACAGCGAGCAGAGAGCAGTGGGAGGAGCTGTTTGAAAGATCCTTAGATCATTTGGGTGGCCCCCCAATGCTGCAACCACTAGCAAAATAAGCGACACACATCAGACTATAGCTGTAAAAATCAGGATCTTTCAACATGTTGAAAGACCATGATTAGCCAACATCATTCATGTCCTATTCCACTAAACGATTATTGTCCATAACAGCAGTAATCGGCCAAGTAAGGCCGGTAATTCTTTAGTGTAATAGGTCCTATATGTTATTCACCCTTCCTGTCTCCAGTTTTCCCGATTACCTAGCTTGTGTATTATTCTCTCTTTGAAAACCTGAATGCTTCCTTCCATCTCAACTTTTTGATCTGCCATGTACAACTTTCTCCCCCTCCCTCCTGCTTTCTCTAAGACAAAGCCAGGAGCAGAGTGCTGTCAGATGTCAGATTCAGCAACATGAAGGATATGGATGGGAAACATGAATTTTCCATTACATAACTTGTATAGGGCATTTTTTGACACTAAAGTTGTAAAAACTAAACAATTTTTTACTTCTTTCTGAGCTAGAGATAGGATACTAGTGTCTCTGTCTCCATACACAGTGGAGATCCTGCTCCCTCTGTATCTCTTTATCACACTCTAAATAGCAACAGCAGCAGCAGCATGTAAGACTTTATAGAGCAGTATAGAACAGTAAAAGCTGTAAATCCAGCACTTTGGATCTACTACAAAACCCTGCAATCTTTGTGTCTCTGTCTGCCTCTGAAAAACATGAATAACATTGTTTCTAGAGTAAAATAGATTTGTTTTCCTTCCTCAGACTCCGGCAGCCCCCAATCCTTATTTTATAAATGCACTAAAGTTCTGAGAGTAGGCAGACACTGAACTAGTAAGGAAAGCTTAGTGATGCTGAGAGATTTCCATGTCAGAGCCTGCAGAATTGTGATTATATCTATGGGTGACATTTGTGTTGTAGTGCACACTGTAAGGGTACTATTACACAAAGTGATTATCGGCCGCTCCAGACGATAATCGTTTCTTGTAATGGCTCATGCAGAAAGGCAACGATCAGCCGACATGCATGATGTCGGTTGCTCTTTGTCTCTTTGTATGAACCAAAATCCAGATAACGAAAGTAACGGTCTACTGTCAGTAACCCCGCTTAAAGGAGAAGTCCAGCGAAAAATTTTATTAAAGTATTGTATTGCCCCCAAAAAATTATACAAATCACCAATATACACTTATTACGGGAAATGTACATAAAGTTTTTTTTCCCTGCACTTACTAAAGGCTTCACTTCCTGGATAACAAGGTGGTCACTTCCTGGATAAAATGGTGATGTCACGACCCGACTCCCAGAGCTGTGCGGGCTGTGGCTGCTGGAGAGGATGATGGCAGGAGGAAACTGAGGAACACAGGGCACTGGAGGGACACTGAGCATCCCTCTGCTATCATCCTCTCCAGCAGCCACAGCCCGCACAGCTCTGGGAGTCAGGTCGTGACATCACCATTTTATCCAGGAAGTGACATCACCATGTTATCCAGGAAGTGACATTACCATTTTATCCAGGAAGTGACATCACCATGTTATCCAGGAAGTGACATCACCATGTTATCCAGGAAGTGAAGCCTTGATGTAGTAGTAAGTGCAGGGATAAAAGCACTTCATAAGCATTTCCCGTAATAAGTGTATATTGGGGATTTGTATAACTTTTGGGGGACAATACAATACTTTTATAAAAATTTTCGCCGGACTTCTCCTTTTATAGGTTACCCTAGGGATTGTCAGGGCAGCCCCTCCGACAGCTTCGAACTCCGCACCACCACCGTGCTCCAACGAGGAGGGAACAAGGAGCAAGCGAGCACTGACCTGAAAGGTCAACACTCACTTGCTCCTAAATATTGAGCGGTCTAATGCAGCTCGTACTCCAGGTCAGTACAAGATAAGTAGCTCAATGTATAAACTTACTTAAGTAGTTAATGTTGCTTTTACGAGTGTCAGATAAAGGAGGACAATACACAGACACCATGCGGACACCGTCTCAGCTATACTTATGTTCCCAGTGCTCCTCAGTGGATTACTGAGCCATCATGTCGCCCATGTATAACTATGTTGATAGAAGTGTATTGTGGCGTCTTATTGAAATTCAGGCTCCTTCTATATCCTGAATGAAAGCCAATGCCAAATGCTATTGCTCCTGGAAAAACACAAACATGTTTCATTTAGATTTCAATCTAATACTGCTGTGCAGCGGGTTTATTTTGCTAGGCTCAGGCTAATTGTTTATGTGGGTTCTATTCCCATGCCAGCTGTGCGTGAACCTCAGCAGCATCGCAGCAGCGCCTCAGGAGTCAGGAATGAAACAGAAAAGCCGCTGCCTATTTGTGCTCAATAGAGTGAAAGAAGAATGCTGAAGAATATCTTAGAAACGTTGTAATAATATATCTAGTCTGTACAAAAAATATTTCACCTTCATTAGGTTCTTCCAAAAGGTAGAGACCCCCCGATTGTGCTAAATTTAAATCTATGACTAATGTTTAAAGTGTACCTGTCGTTAAAACTTTCAAAATCTAAATCAACAGTAGATGTGATATAAAGCAAATTTTCAATGTACATTCAGTATTATTTTTTAGTTATCATGCTGTAAAACAAAGCTGTACTTACCTGTATCCAGGTCCAGTCTCCTGAAACTTTTTAGTCTTGTGCTGGTTGAAAAAAAAAAGAGGCTTAACACAGGAATTCTGGCCAGTACAGAGAGTCACAGCCCAATGTGTCCATCAGTCACATGACTGCCTTCTCTGTGAGCGCTCAGATGGCCTGGGATACATGGGACTTCCTGTTTTTAGACTCTTTGGAGAAAAAAAGTCAGAACACAGGAAGTGCTGTGTTCTCCATGATAATTAAAAAAAAAAAATAATGAAAATAAATTGCAAACTTGCTACTGTGGATTTAGATTTTGAAAATTATAACAACAGGGACATTTTAAGAAAACTAGAAAGACGCTGCAATGTAATGAGCTCAATGAGAAGTTCCTATGAATAAGGCAATAGCTTCACTTCCACTTATTTAGCAGTTAAAAGAAACATTTCTATTACCCTGAACTTCATTGTTTGAGTTGAGAGTTCGGGTGCTCTATGTTTGACAGCTTGTATCCATTATGCAAAATATCTATTGACTTCTGTGCCATGCTGTCATAACATGCACCTGTAGCTTTAACACCGTTTCGGCTGCATGTACATGGCAGATCCCAGTCTGTAAAGTGGTGAATAAAGTCCCTGATGCTTTGTTCTATAGACTTGTAGGTACTCCTTATGCTGTAAGCTATAGCTTCATGTGGCACCGTATATGGGATTTTGTCTTTAATAAACATTATAGTAAAATTGCTCAGAGTATAGTATTAGTAACTGTACTCACTGTATATACTGACAGCAGCTCCCTGTGTACTCACTGTATATACTGACAGCAGCTCCCTGTGTACTCACTGTATATACTGACAGCAGCTCCCTGTGTACCTCATAGAGCTAAACTCATACTCCCCTCCTCCAGGCTGGGCTGCCCTGCTCTGTGGTGAGGATGTCCATAAGATGGCCGACATGGAGGAGCATGTGACCAGGCCCCGCCCCTCAGTGTCCACCATTAAACCTGTTTATGCCTATGGAGGACACTGGAGACTGGGCATGATCACATGCTCCTCCATGTCGGCCATCTTATGGACAGAAATACCACAGAGTAGGACAGCCCAGCCTGGAGCAGGGGAGCCTGATTTAGCTCTATGAGGTACACAGGGAGCTGCTGTCAGTATATTCAGAGAGTACACTTACTAATACTGTACACTGAGCAATTTTACTATAAGGTGGCCAACCCCTTTAAAGGAGAAGTCCGGTAGATTATAAAATCAGCCGGCAGGGGTAGGGAGGAACTTGATTACAAGGTTTAACTTACCTTCTCCCTGTGCCCGCGGTGAGCATCAGGACTGGCCTTGGGACCTCTGCCAGGCTCTGAGATCTCTGGAGCTGACATGTCACGACCCAGCTGATAGACTGGCCGCTCAGCCAGTAAGTGACTGGAGTGGACCGCCACTCCAGTCACTGATTGGCTGGGCCGCCAGTCCATCAACCGGGACAGGCCTTCTCCCCGAGCCGTGATGTCATTACAACTCGTGGGAAGATGTCTTCCGGTGGGAGTCCCACGGCTCACCGCTGGCACAGTAGAGGTAAGTTAGTAATCAATTTTATCATCCACCGGACTTTTAATGCCTTTATAATACCGCACAGTTAATATATTAATACACATGTTCTTATGATTGCCAAGTGTGTATATATATATATATATATATATATATATATATATATATATATATATTTTCCGCCTAGGGACTCCAGGCAAACTTAGGTTACAAAAAGCTTAAGAGATACTGCATACATGTTTGGTAGACCATCAACTAATTGTTGAGTGGAGCACAATAATATAGGAGATCACTGGAGACCATACAAGAAAACATTGCCTAATACATTCAGCTTGGTTACGTTTCGTGAATGAACGTTACGTTTGTTGTGGAGAAATATAATTTATTTTTCAGCCGGCAATGACCCTAAAATCTGTGCGGTTAAACAATGCTCCTTCTGGTGAGCAGACTCTTACAGTCGGGAAGTAGAAAATGAACTATATTTTATTATAAATGTCTATTAGCTTCATACCCTGCAGCCGTAGCTATTGTTCTGCTGCACACTCATTTATGCCAGATGTCAATCAAAGATATTTCTGAACTCTTCTCATGGGCATTGGAGAAGGTACAATATATGTGCTTGTCTTGATGTGCGAATGTGCTGACTGTTAATGCTTTTCCATCTTCCATTTCTGTCTCTAGAGGTTTTGAACATACGTAAACTGATTATTATTATAGGGGTACTCCAATATCAGGTAAAAAAAAAACAACTTGCTGCAAAAGTATATAATATTGCTTATACGTCTGCCCCAAAATCCATTTGTTTTGGGGGTCTCAGTTCTGTATTTTGCGGTTGAGCTTTTGCTCAGTAGTGCAATTCCAAGAATTCATTGTTTTTTTCTCAGTTGTTCATTACAGTCCTCCCACCCTGCCTACTCCCCTCCCACAGCACTCCTTCTAATTTCCTACTCAATGTTGTTATAGAACATCTAATTTCACTGCAAAGTGTGAAGTTGCTGCATCTTCTGCATTTACTCCCTGACCGCTCTTTCTATAGGATCCCTCAGTTTAACGCACCGTGCTGTAAGAACACCTCATTCTCCTTAAATGTCTCAGTAAAGATATATATGTATAGTCAGAGATAGTGACATCATTCAGGGGGCAGGATTAATGCCCCCTAAAGGCCCTATTTCAAGGGGCGACTGGAGGAGCAAACGAACGCTGTCAGCGCTTGTTTGCTACTTGTTCCCTGCTCGCTGCCACTGCTATTCCACGCGTTGACAGTGAGCGGGTGAGTCCGGGGGGGGGGGGGGGTTGTCTCGCGGGGAGCTGCAGAGGGGGCAGCCCGGGTGATCGCTAGATCGGCCATTCCACGGAGCGACGGCAGCAGATCGCTGCTATATGAGTTGTTTGTTTTTTAACATGTTGAAAAACAAACAACTGTAACGATCATCCGACATGAACGATGTTGGCTGATCGTTGCCTTCTATTTCACGGGATGATATCGGCCGTAACGGGCCGGTAGGGCCTTAAGATCCAGCGACATCCTGTAAAATCAAAGGATGATGCCTTATCTATGCCTATCTAAGATAGGGAGATGCCAGGGAGCTGTAGACACATATTGTAGTCCTTCTATTAATATTAATAGGTTATATGTCTTGGGGTGATAGTTTTACACAAAAACATAGTCGACCGAATTTTTGTGTACGTTAAAAAAAAAAGGCATTTTGGAAGTCAATGGAAAAACTGATGCACACAAATGTATAAATTTTTTTATGTTTTTTTATTTTTTTAAACATATGGGGAAAAAAAAACTAATTGCAAAAACGCAGCCTTAGGCATATAACAGAATATGGCATACAATTCCCAAAGTACATACGTACATATATATATAGGTTTTTGTATGGGAACTAAACAATTTGTAAGCAGTACGAGTCAGTGCAGTTGATGGTCCGAGTCGCGGTTACTCCAATGTATGCATCCTCTATGTATCACCGCCATTATAACAGCTATTCATTCTATTTTATTTATCAGAAGAACTGTTTAAAAAAAATCCCATTAAACTAAGTGGTTTCTACTTGCTGTTTATGATAGAACCTGTTTAAATACATTAAGTAAAACACCTCTAGCCAAAATAAATGGATTCAGTAACGTGTTCCGTATTCCCTGTCGCCTAATAGTCCACTTTACTTGGCTCCAAAATGGTATCAATTGTCAAGTTGCTCAACCAGCATCTTCTGGGGACGACTGGATAGCATGCAATACTGCACTCAAGTCTCCATGCTCGCGGCGGCCATCGTTCTTACGGCTTTTTAAAATAGATGCATAATCCTGGCTAAAAATAATTATTAGCGTTGGCTTACGTATATAGGATGATAAAGAAAAAGACTTTACTGACACATTGGACTGAATGTTTATTTGGATTAGACATACCACAACCTGGACATTGATACCGATATCTAAGATATGTCTGGACTTTTAATGACCAGGTGTAAGATTCCTCAAAGGAACACATATTTGCTAGGTTTGGGCAGACATTCACTTAGCTTCTGCATTAAAGGGGTAGTTCACCAATTTTTTTTTTCTTTCTAATCAATTGGCGCCAGAAAGTGGCAGAGATTTGTAATTTACTTCTACTAAAAAATCTCCAGTCTTACTGCACTTATCAGCTACTGTATGTCCTGTAGGAAGTGGTATTTTTTTCCTATGTTTTTCTATGTGGATTTGCTGCTGCACTGGACAGTTCCTGACATGAACAGAGGTGGCAGCAGAGAGCACTGTGTAAGACTAGAGAGAATACACCATTTCCTGCAGGACATACAGCAGCTCATAAATACTGGAAGACTGGAGATTTTTAAATAGAAGTAAATTACAAATCTGTATAACTTTCTGAAACCAGTTGATTTGAAAGAAGATTTTCACCAGAGTACCCCTTTAAGGCCCTTGATGTGCGATAATCGAGCCGATCTAATAGGCTTTGTAACTTTGTCTCACAGATCGATGCTCACTTAGGCCCAATTCATACTACCGCCGACTCCTGCCTTCTATCAGTTACAATAGGAGAGCGTGAGCGCCTCCCCACTTAAAGAGTTGACACGTCAATTCTTTAAGTGGAGAGGCGCGGAGAGCTGAGGAGCACGCTCTCCCATTGTAATTGATAGAAGGCAGGTTCTGCCTAGAATCTCAGCGCCGATTCTGTAGTGTGAACTGGGCCTTACTGTGTAATACCACCCTTTGGCCATGTTCACACTCTGTAAGACGCAGGCCATTAAGTGACCCGGCCAGTGTTAGAAAAGATCATCCCGGCCGTTACTGCAGTACCAGGGCGGATGATCTTCACTGCTGCTAATTTGGGATGCGGGCGCATCCGTGCATGCCCGCATCTCAATTCCCCGCTGCACACAATGGAGCGTGCAGTTGGAGCCGCATGCTCCATTGTGTGAACAGACGGGTTTTCTGTGGCCACTATTCAATGAATAGCAGCCGTAGAAAACTGACATGTCAGTTTTCTATGGCACCGCTAGGGATCCCAGCCAGAGTGTATACTATGGGGGAGATTTTTTTCCTCTTCTTCAGCTTCATAGCATTGATGTGGCTTTAAAAAAAAAAAACATCCATATGTCTGACATGACCCAAACTCTTTCACCTGGATAAAATTCCTTTAACATTTTTACTTGTGTTTCATAAAAAGATAGGTGCGTAAGATTAGCTTTTCACATAAAATCTGAACTCTGCATGTCTCAAGCCTAACACCTCCATAAACACTTCCAGGCCAGGCATAGAAGATAGCCAGTCTATCTTATTTTAATTACTCGTACATTTATTTAAGGTCTTACAAGTGTAAATGAAACGCATATGTTAAATACGGCAAATAAAAACACCCTGTATGGCCCATAGAAGTGTGAATTTGGGTTTGTATGAGAATGCAGAATGTCAACAATTAAACTTCAGGCTCATAACTTTCTTCCCGGGGACCCACAGAGACAACACTTCATAATTTTTCAGAAGAGGAACGCAGGTGAGGAGGAAATTAAACAAGGATTCTATATACATTTTCCCGATGTTTTATTCATTACAGAAAAGCAAAATTACATTTGCTCCCCTGCTAGTAAGGAACTGAATTAAACTGACAGACAAAATTTAGATAGAGTATTTAAAATCATAGACTGCTGCGCAGAAATCACTGCTCACAGCCGGCGCGCTCAATTCCTAAATCTCCCAGTCACGGCCAAGATAACAGGGCACGGACGCTACAGGACTTGGATCAAGCCAACTGAAGGTTAAACAAAATCGACTGCATTGCTTTTAATTATAAAAAAATAATTAATCCTCCTCATTATGACTAAATAAATCTGGACTTAAAAAAAAAAATTGGTATTTTTTGTCAATTGTGAATGAAACAAACTCGCCAGACAGACAGTATTTACTCTATTAAAAAAAAAAACTTTTTTAAATTACAAGGATATTCTGGTTTTTTTTGTTTGTTTTTTTAATTTATTCATTTATTTAATAAAAAGGATAAAACGTTGTAATATAACTTGGGAGTGGGAGCTAGTAGCGGTACTACTGTGCCCAAAATTGCGGTATATTATAGCTGAAATATTTTCCAGCTCATAGAAGGCACACATACCGGTGTGTCACATTCTAATATTTCGAATGTTATTTTACAGTAAAAATATTGTTTAAAAAAACGATTTAGGTAAGCTACAGATAACGTATACTGTTGTATGCTATTGTACATGCATAACGTTAAAGGATTTTTATTCATCACATGTCTAAACAGTGTGCATGTGCTATAGTGACACAGGTGCAGTTTAGATGAGTGATGAATAGGGGGCGTTCCTAATGATAAGGAAAGTGGGGAGGAAGCATAGAGAGGCATCACAGACCTAGGAAAAAGACACTCTCGGCCACACCAGTATGACACAGAGCTGCAGATTAAAAGATTGTTTTTTGCTCCAGGCACCAGGTGCAATTTAAAAGACACGATCGGTAAGGATTTAGGGTACTATTACATGGAACGATAATCAGCCGAATCGGCCCTATCCAACCGATTATCGTTCTGTGTAATAAACACAAAGATCAGCTGATCAGATCAGATGAGATCAGATGATCGTTGATATAGGTTTGGACCTATAATTGTCGGCTACTGACCGCGCACTGCTATGTGCAATAGCAGTGCACGGCCAGCGGCTGACAATTTGCATACATTACCTATCCATGGTCCAGGGCTCCTCCTGCGCTCTGCTTCTCCCCGGGTCCCGTACGCTGCAGCTTCAGAGGGTCCTGTCTTAGCTGACAGGCCACTCAGCCAATCACAGGCCGGGATCGCCGCGGCCAGTAATTGGCTGAGCGGCCTGTCAGTTAAGACAGGACTCTCTGAAGCTGCAGCGTGCGGGATCCGGGGAGAAGCGGACCACAAGTGGAGCCCTGGACCATGGATAGGTAATGTATGCCAGTTTAGCAAGGGCTGCAAGGACATCGGTAACAATGTCCCTGCAGCCCTTGTTAAACGATTATTGGGCCGTGTAATAGGCCCAGTAAACGAGCGCCAATCTAGCAGATCGGCGCTCGTTTACAGTTAATATCGGGCCTCCATCAGCTCGTGTAATAACACCCTTACTCTCATCAGACAGTTGTTGCTAGCGGTTTGGTGGGTTGGGTTGGAGGTGACATACTCAGATTAAGGTCCTATAAAGATGTAGACAGTCATGTGAGATTTGTTACAGTTCATTACTATTTCGCTCTACATACTGGAGATCTATAGCACAAATGTTTTACAGTAATACAAATGATCTAGCAGAAGACCAGCAGAGAGGACATATCATACATAATGTTCCTGTGGAGAATTTGCCTGTGCCTGGGTGAGCTGCAGGCCAATCCTAGCGGGCACCATCTGCTATCAATACTATCCACACGCTTCACAGTCGAGATACGTTTGAGGCCAGGTTTTTATCTTTTGAGCTAACAGAAGATGACAAGTCTAGCAGTTCATGAATTTTCCTCACATGATCGATTCAGCTTGGCTGACCGGATCCATGCTAATGAGATGGCGCTGCGGCTCACAACAAAAACATTTTCTGAATAATTTCAAACTTCAGAGTCGGATGCGCCAAGTACTGTGACACTTTTGTTTAATAATGATACTTGCAGATTATGCTTTCTCATGCATTTGTATTCCAAATTATTTCCAGTCTCTTTTTTTCCCCCAATCTTCCTACCATGAAATGGGAAAAA